>NC_061115.1:210501440-210609434 GCF_002878395.1 Capsicum annuum | reverse complement strand
ATAATAATAATAATAATAATAATAATAATAATAATAATAATAATAATAATAATAATAATAATAATAATAAGGTGAGACTTTTTTTAAAAAAAAAATTCATGCGTTTTTTTTTTTTGACACGTCAGCCGTAGGGATTGAATTTAATTCATTTGAAAGATGTTAAGAAGGTATATAATGGTTCGGTTAGTTTAGGATCTAAAGTAAGTTTCATTGACAAGTTGAGCGGTAATTGATGTCTTTTCTTTTTATTTTGGCAGAATACATACGCATGTCCCTAAAGTACGCACCATCTTTCACTTAGGCACCTTAAGTGGACATTGTTCCATTTTGGCACCTCAAGCGGCCTTCAAGTGTGACTTTGGCACCTTTTACTGAATCAACAAATTTATATTGTGTGCGTGTATTACACACGCATGATGATGTGGAAAGTGACAAATAATATGCCGACACGTCTCATTTTTCTAAAAACTAATTTTAAATCATTAATTATTTTTTTTTCAAAAATAAATCAATAATCACTCCTTTCCCCAATAATTAATTTTAAATAAAAAATACTCAAATAATTTATAAATAATTAATTTAAATAAAAAATACCCCCTCCCCCTAACCTACCCACCCCACCAACCTTCTTCTTCAAACACCCCACCCACCCACCCACCACCCCACCCCACCCCACCCCACCCACCCCATCAGCCCACCCACCCGCCACCCCACCCACTCCACCAATCAATTTTTAATTTTTTTAATTGATTTTATTTGATTTTAATTTTTATTCACGGATTTAGCTTTATTTTTTAATTTCTTTCATCAATTTTGTTTCGATTTTTAATTTTTCTTCATTGTTTTTTCTTGATTTTTATTCTTCGATTTTAATTTTTTTTATTGATTTTGTTTGAATTCAATTTTTCTTCACTGATTTAGCTTTATTTCTTAAGCTTTCTTATTTCTTCATTTAATCATCTTTGTTTTTTGATTTCTTCTTTTATAAAAAGAAGTAAGATTCTTGATTTAACCATTTTAGCATAAGGATGTATTAAGGAAAAAAATGGTGGTAAGTTAATGGATTGAAGAAAGAAGAAGAAGAAAAGAGAAGAAAAATAAAAAGTATGAAAATGCCACCCAAACGCGCCTTCAATGCGTGTGTCACATGCACCTTGCCAACTCAGCAAAAAGTGTCAAAATGACATACTTTATACCTACTTGAGGTGCCAAAACGGAACAATGTCCACTTGAGGTGCCTAAGTGAAAAATGACGCGTACTTAAGAGGGCTGCGTACGAATTTTGCCTTTTATTTTTGTATGTTTAAGAATATGGTCATATGGTGTATGTATGTACATCTCACGAATATTCACACATGACTAGTAACATACATGTAAGGTGTATCAAACTTTCCACCAATCAATAAAGGGAAAAGACATCGTTTCCACCCTAAATTATAGTCGAAAAGTCTAAGACACACCTAACCTATTAGAGTGACCTAATACACACGTAAACTACTTAAAAGTGAAATTTTTTACTCCCTAAATCTGACGTGAAAAAAATATAATTATTTAATTAAAAATAGGCGCGTCTAAATTAAAAAATAACACAAAAAAGAAGAAGCTAAAACTAAAAATTTCAATTCAAATTCATCTTCTTCTCCAAATTCAAAAATCCCCAAACTAAAAAAAAGATGTTTAGAATTTTTAAAAGTTTCTAAACATCCATCTTCTTCTTCTCCAAATTCAAAAATCCCCAGCATCCATCTTCTTCTTCTTCTTCTCCAAATTCAAAAATCCCCAAATTGAAAATTTCAATTCCAATTTCAAGTTGTTAATGGTTTCGAACGATTAACAATAGCTGAAATTCCTCCTTCTTCTTCTTCCCCCAATTCAATTCAACCATCAAACCTAATTATCGACTCCGTCGAAGCTGCAAATGCGTACAAAAGATTTCAAAGTTCACAATTTTCAATCTTCCCATGTCAAAAAAATCTTTGCATTTTGTGGTACATTTTCACATTGTTTGATTTTTGATTTGACATCGTGGTTTATATGATTTAATTATGAAGTTTTGAAGTAAAAGCGTGATAATTAGGCCGACCAAGCTATATAACTAGCATCAGCAAATGCATCAATAATTGGATTAGAGCTTCCATTAAGTAGCCATCCAAAAACACCCCGTTTTGAGGCACTTTTAGCATCATATTTATGTTCAAATTTTGCTGATCCAGTCCCTATGAAAATCACTAAAGAGTTTTCATAATTAGTAGGCTTCTCTGAGGAGAAATTTGGATTTTTGTTGGTGAATTTTTCCATTATGAAGCTTTCCATTAAACAGTTTGGGGATTGAGGTTGTTGTTGGTGTTTTGGCGATTTTAGTTTTGGGGGAAATTATAGTACTACTGAGGTAGTGAGGTTTTGTATTGTGTGGGTAGTGTGTAGAATTTAGGTGTGCACGGCGGTGTATCAAGCAATCGCCTTCGGAGCTGCATCGCCGGCGATGAGATTGATGCAATTTCTGTGCCGCACCTTGTCTGCTAAACAAGGTAAATATCAAGTTAGAAAAAGAAAGGATAAAACTTTTATGCACATATAATTGGATTCCATTGTGCAGAAAAGTGTATCTATAATTGAACATTAAAGAAAAAGGAAAAAAATTTGAGCTCATAAAAATGGAGGTTTTGGATATAAAAGAATAAGAACAAAAATTGAACTCATAACAATGGAGGTTTTGGACAACAATAGAGGTTTTGGATATTGAAGAAGAAAGAAAAAAAATTTAAATTAAAAAAAAAAAGAAGAAAAATTTATGAAAATAATAAATTTATTATTTTTTTCGTATCATGCTGACGTGGCAGGCGCGTGTGCAACACTACACCACATGCAAGTGGTATAATGTTTTACAGGGTGTAAAAAGTTTTACTTTTATATAGTTAATGTGTGTAATAGGTCACTTATATAGTTTAGATGTGGATTCGACTTTTCTTGTGTAGTTTGAAGTGAAAACGATGTCTTTTCCCATTAATAAAAAAATAAAAATTCTCATGTAACTTTGACAATCTTTGTTTCAATGTAAGGATTAGTACATGGACCTAACCAGTACCAATTACATATCTGATATATATTTTTTTGATGAGCAAAATATGCAGCTTTTATTTTTATTTTTATAAGATTTGGAAGTTGTTTTCGATAAATATTCAGTGACATGAACCTAACTACAGCTAGTGCAACAGTAAAAGCTCAATAAATTGTCCCAAAAATAGTTATGATTTTGAAATTCAAGATTAAAGCTCTCAATTACTTTTAACTTTATAACCTTCAATTGCATAGAAATAGCTTACTAAACTAGATATTATATATATTTTTTGGAAAATTAACATAAATATACATTTTAACTTTACCATATTTACACAAATTCTCACTCTTACAAAGCAATTACAAAAATCTCAACTAATTATATATCTTCTTTGGATGTATCGAGAGATAATTATGTATCTCGACAACCCCAAAATCGAAAAAAAAATATCGAGAGCTGATTTATAAAGGAAAAAGTATATCTTTATTGGATGTATCGAGAGCAGAGGCGGATTCAGGATTTGGAGTCTCCGAGTGCCAAGTAGACTCATTGATTAAATTAATCGGAGACTCCAAATCGTAAATCCGAGCGAACTTATGGACAAGAGGTTCATTGAATCTCTTTCGAGGAAAAACAATGCTATTTATACATGATTAAAACTTTTTTTATGTTTAGATAGTAAATACTGAACTCGAATTTTTTAAACTTGGACCTGTTGGGTGAAATTAACAGCCTTGTGCCACCTGAACAACAGACCACTTTGGTTGTTTGGGTGGCAAGTTTGTTATTTATATACTCCATTTCATATTAGTTGACCCCTATGAACTTGACACATCCATTAAGAAAATATTAATTAGGGGGTAAATTTTACCAAATTACCCTTATTAATTATGCTTTGAAAATATAAATTTGAGTAAATATACTTTGTTTAGTCATTTAATGTTGGGGGTGGTATTGGAAAAACATAACAAAATACTTTCATCAAAAGGGACAACTAAATTGAAACAAATATTTTTAGAAAGAGGCCCAACTAAAACGAAACGGAGGGAGTACTACATTATATATATATATATATATATATATATACACACACTTTATATATAAAATTTTCATCGAAATTTGCGGGTGACGGGCCACCCCAGAACCCTTAATAGATCCGCCCCTGATCGAGAGCTAATTATGTATCTTAATATACCCAAAATTAAATTTTTTGTAATTATATAAAATATCAAATTTTTCTGAAATTAAACTCCAAACAATCTAAATTTATATTATCTCAATGAGCATGAAAAGAAAATTAAAAGGGAAAAGACTCAAATATGTCATTGAACTATCAGAAATGACTCATTTATGCCATCAGTTAAAAGTTTGGCTCATTCATGCCATCACCGTTACAAAATCGGCTCATCCATGCCATTAATTTTTAATAGTGGTTTTCAAAAACAGCTTTGCCACGTGTCCTTTTATTAAAGGTCCACATCATTAATTAAAATAAGAAAAAAAGCTCAAATATGCCATTAAACTATCAGAAATGACTCATTTATGCTATCAGTTAAAAGTTCAGCTCATTCATGCCATCGTCGTTATAAAATAGCTCACCCATGTCATTACTTTTTAATGGTGGGTTTTCAAAAATAATTTTTTCATCTGGCTTTTTATTAGAGGTCCGCGACATTAATTAAACTAAATCAATATTAATTTCAAAATATCTTAGACCCATTAAAAACAATCGATTCATTTAACATAACCCGACCCACACCCATTAAAATATCTTTTTTCCTACAACAACTATTTTTCTAATTAAAAAAAATAGTGATTAATGTATATCCTTTGGCTATTTCTAGTTGATTTTAAATCATTATAAATGCTACGCTTAACAGAAACCTCAAAAATTCTATCCAGTACTGATTAGTTTTAATTTCAGTGACTCCAATGTATACTCCGAAGTTGCAAGAAAATAAACCAATGAACGATTAGGGCAAACAATAAAAAGAAAGAGGCGTACCAATAGAAATTCTCCATTCTCCCATCACGAATTAGGGGTATACATTATTGAAAAAATCATTTGCAAATAACGACTTAAAAGAAGTCTTTTATCCCAATCATCCCACCATGCATATGGAATAACTTCTCCCATCACGAATTAGTGGAGTATACATTGTTGAAAAATCATTTTCAAATAACGGCTTAAAAGAAGTTTGCTATTCCAATTATCCCACCATGTATATGGGATAACTTCTCCCATCATTATGGTATTAATGCTGGAATAAATAATCCTAATACTATCTAATTTCAGATATTTTGAAATTAATATTGTTTTCTTTTAATTAATGGCATGGACTTCTAATAAAAGACCACGTGACAAAGCTATTTTTAAAAACCCATCATTAAGAAGTAATGGCATGAGTGAGTTGATTTTATAACGGTGATGACATGAATGAGCCGAATTTTTAACTGATGGCATAAATGAGCCATTGCTGATAGTTCAATGACATATTTGACTATTTTTACTTATTTTAATTAATGATTTGGACCTCTAATAAAAGGTCACGTGACAAAGTTGTTTTTGAAAATCACCATTAAAAAATAATGACATGGATGAGCTGGTTTTGTAACGGCGATGGTATGAATGAACTCAACTTTTAACTGATGGCATAAATAAGCCATTTCTGATAGTTCAGTGACATATTTGAGCTTTTTTTCCAAATTAAAATGAGACAGAGGACGCATGTCATTCAATTCGGTACGAAACCTTTGACGTATCAAACAAACAAAAGTCTATGTACTTATAAACTGCCATTAATTCTCAAGTATGTCATAAACCAATTTATTTCATTCCCTCGTGGCTCGTACCCATTTTTATTTCTTCTCGACTCGATAGAGATAGCAATCTCGAGAGAGCACAATAATTTACCTCCAATAATGAGTAAATACAATAGGCTACGATGAAATTAGTAAAATCAATTTTATTTCGCGCTTACTGATCTTATCGGCCTGATATATATATATATTTTAGAGTCAGGCCGGTAGCTAACCATACAAGGACCATCAAAGAGGTGACTAAATGCGCCGCAACAACTATTTTGCCTCCTTTTATGCAATTATAAACTTCACAAAATTTTATCAATTTCAACGCAACTGATCCTTTGGAAACCGATATAATGAGCCTCCCAACAAACTCAACATAAATCCTATTTGAATATAAGGAAATTTTAATATTGTGGTATATTATGTACTTCCCTGCAAGGTTTGTTAGTTGATTGCCATTATTGATTGTAAATAATTTAAGAGCATTTTGGTCATTTTAATATATTTTATTTATTTAGCAAACACTTAAAAGAGTTTCATAAGTATCTTGTGAGTTACGACTTATGATTATATATTTGGAGGCGGATATATAATACAAGTTACTCGACTAAAATAAACATTGATCTAAATTTTGTATTTATATTATGAAATTCATTAATATGTACGTACATTATTATTATACTAGTTTAGGTATACGCGTCTCGCGCGTGTACCTCATTTTATTAAATTTAAATGTTACAATAAATAGAATATTTGTTTAAATAATAAAGATAAATACAATAATTAAATTAAATATTTTTTGGAGAATTTAATTAATTAAACCTAAGTTTTACTAAAAAATATGATGATTAGAGACATCAAAACAATATAATTAAATCTAACCTTTACACAAAAATTTTCTCAAAGTCATCTGACACTCATCTACCACCTGTAACCTATAACAAAATAATATGATAATAGAAATATCAAAATAATATAATTAAACTTAACATTAACACAAAAAAAAAAATTCTCAAAATAAAGATATAATAACAATACAATTAAACCTAATCTTTACCTAAAAAAATCCTCAAAGCCAACCGATATTCATCTATCACCGTTAAATTCATCTACGACCTGTAAATTATAATAAAATAATATACTAGTGATCACAAAACTTCAGTTTTGATGAAAATAATGAACATTTCGACCCTAATGAATGACGACTTGAATGAAAACAAAGAAGATATATATATATATACACACACGTTGAATTCTATTATGTTAACAAAAACAATGAAAAAGTTGAGGATTAGAAAATTAAGCAAATAAACTTATTATATATAGGGTATTAAGGACAATATATGTTTCCCACATGGACTTTAATTTCCTGACATCCACATACTCATGAAAAGGTTATCAAATTGTGTAACTATTATCCAAATTTAAAGAGTATTACGACGATTAGAAGTGACAAATTATAGTTGATATCAAAATCTTACAAGTTGGGGTAATAAATATTACAATTGATGTTGTATTTTTTTATGCTGAAAATATTATTTTAAAGTATAAAGAATAGTAAAAAGACGATTTTATGTACTGTAGAATATTTTAACAAAGGACAAAAAGTTCAAACGATATTTCTAAGATCCTTTACACTTTTAATATAGTTTAAGTATATAAGAAATATTAATTAATTCTACTACCATATATTTTAGAAGTCTCATATATTTTAGGAAGTCTAGTTAGTATAATAAAAAATAATTAAATAATAAATTTAAAAAAATAGTGAAAAAACGATTTTATCTAAAGATGAGTTTTTTAATGAAGGACAAAAAGTTCAAATCACTTTTGTAAGGATCTTCATTCAAATCACTTTTGTAAGGATCTTCATTCAAATCACTTTTGTAAGGATCTTCACACTTTTAATAATAGATTATAAATATATATTATAAATTATAGATTATATATTATTTATCTTAAAATCAAGACATTTTAAATTTAAAAGTTTTAATTTATCTTTTTTCTTTTTGGTCCTACTCTATGTACATTTTTTCCGATTTCTCTGCCTGCACTGCACAAGCAAATTAGGGCACTCTATAATACAACCAAGACATGTTAGGTCTGGTTATAATAATTACGTGTCAATCTAAAACAAGTTAATCTGATCTAGCTATTTTGTTGTATTAGATCATAGATGGCAAAACTTAAGAAAAATGTTTATTTAAATAAGTCAGTTTCTTATTTTATTATGTTCAACTCTCCATGTATTATGATATTCGTAGAGTATATTAAATGTACAATAAAATGTTATAACAAAGATTCTCTTGTTCATACGGACATAAGAAGATTAATAATGTAATTAAATACTTAGCTCAAAATCTTACTTATCAAATTTCATTATGGAAAACACCATGTTTTTAATTCGCAAAGGATATTACTTGATTTGGTGCATAATATCACTAAAATGAATACAAACTTACAAATTTATACAAGATCTACATACATAAAAGTTAATTTTAACAATAAATACATTATATAATCTTCAATCGAAAGAGATTTGGAGGAATGCCTGGCCATACCTGACTCCTCCCCTGGGCTAGAGTCACAATAACAATGAGAGCAACTCCCAACCTTAAAATTGCTCTTAATCTTTAATTATCAAGAAGAAAATAATTTTTAGGAAACCCTAGAAAATATAGTGGCATTTTTCGAAGACTCTTCGACATCACTTTAGGACTTCTAATTAAAAGCCATGATACGTGGCTCTACTTATTCATTCGCAATTATTAGACACAAAATAGTCGGTTCTAATGTGTACTCCACGACTTTTTTGGACTTCTAATTAAAAGCCATGATACGTGGCTCCTACTTATTCATTCGCAATTACTAGACACAAAATAGTCGGTTCTAATGTGTACTCCACGACTTTCTTGGACTTCTATTAAAAGCCATGATACGTGGCTCCTACTTATTCATTCGCAATTACTGACACAAAATAGTCGCTGCTAATGTACTCCACGACTTTCTTATGTTATGGGGTCATTAGTTATGACATTCACGAAAGATCAAACCTCGGATTTTTTAGTTCTTGACCTTTTATACTTATCTATCCATTTTACATGTCGTTCTTTTCTTTTTAGTGTTGATGAAATAATAAATCTGTCTATATTTAAAAATATCTAACTTTAGAACTTTTTTTTACACATTAAAGACAAATTCTTTTATCCCGAAAATGTTATAATTTATTTAAGATCATGCATTCAGCCATTCAATTTGTCCATGGATATTATTTTTTTCAAAAAAATAAAAAATTGTTTGTATAAACAGTACTGGGGCTTATTTTTTGAATAACTTTTGAAAATGAGTCTTTTAAGTAAGAAAATCGAAGAATTAACCTAAATCACCGCCCACCTAAACAGTTAGACTAAAAATAGCTAGTTGATGTATACCGACAAAAAACTATAAACAATGAATCCGATCGGCAATTTGTGTAAAATTCCAAAAGTCATTTGCAATAACAAAATTTCTTAACTTGTTTACAAATTAAATGTATGCTCAAACACAAATTAATTTTCGAATACAATTTTTTTCAACCAAGGTAGTTATTTTTTTTCTAATTTAAACATTCCCCTTGATCATTGGATGTGCCAACTAAGCTAGACGGTCTCTTCACTTTTGATGCCGAACTCATGTCCGATTCTCCAAAAATACACAAACTTCAAAGAATCCAACACACACGCATTGACATATTTGAAGAGTCCGAACAACATAGTGTTCCAACCAACAGGAGTTATGTATGTTACTGACCTGGTAAACTGTACAATGGGTGCCCCATATGCCTAAAATCTGAAGGCACCATATGCCAAAGGCCCCAAAAAGAATCATCATCATCAAGTATCTATATATATATTTCAACTGTAACAAACAATGACATAAGAGATCTTCAACCAGAGATAATTAAAAAAATATCAATCAAGAAAGGGACAGAAAACAGTCTTTAGCAAAAGAGCTGGTGATAATATATCAGAATCCAAAGATAGCAGTTACATACATACAACATATTGCATACAAAAATAATACTGTAATAATTTTACATTTGTAAAGTGAATAAATATTAAATATATCACATAGAAAGTACAGACAATACTTACTGCACTGCATCATCAGATAGTACGGCCAAGTTCAGAACAATTTATTAACAAACATAAGGAAAATAATAATAAAAAATTAACATTATTATACCATCTTTGAAATAAACACACAGACACATCTCCCCCACAACATGGGGGGAATTTTCTGAAACGTTGAATAAGGAGAAAATTTATATTATTGATACATACAATTAAAATTATTTTTAGATATATATATATATATATAATGAATGTTGAACTGTTTTGATTAATTCATATATTTACTTTTCATATTCAAAAACCCTTTAAGTGAAATTTTCAGCTCTACAACTGAGAATAACAGGAAAAAGAAAAAGAAAATGGACTAAAATGCTAAGAAGAAATATATTATTAAAAAATAATCCAAACAGTCTTCAGCTATAACGAGTTTAAAAATTTATAGCTGGTTTAATTCAGAGGCGGATCTACAGTGTAAGGTTTGGGTTCTTGAACCATATCTTTGCTATCGAGGTAAAAAAGGTGATTCATCCGAACTTCCTTTTTCACCGAAAAATCACAACATATATAAAATGAGAAAAATCCTGCCTCCACCACTATATAATTGTAAGAATACAAAATAAATACATATATAAATATTAAGTTCTTATAAATCTATATAACTTATGACAATCTTGATCTCGTTAAATTTAAATCATGAATCCGTTTGATCCTCTAACCATTTGTCATGAAAAATATTCAAGAAAGAGGAAGGTATGAACTTATAATAAATTTTAGCAAATTCATTAGATTGTAATAAGATCAACTAGTTAAAAAATATTCTTTAAAACAAAATCTATATATAGGTACAAAAATATAAAAATACTTACACTTCTCTCCGAGATCTGGATTCATGAATATTGAAAATGTTAAAAGGAAAAAATTTAGCCATTATTTGCCGCTGCAGCATCATCAAGATTCCCACACATCGCCATAGGACTTTAAAAATAATAATTAAAGCCCTAAAAAGGCTATGTGAATCTTGATGATGCTCCACCCGCAAAAAATTGACTGGACTATGATAACATATCCAATATAATCCGATACTTTAAAAAAATAGAAGATATAAGTGGTACTTCACCAAAACCCTAACCCTAGGAAAATGATGAAAGGAAGAGATGGAAAAAAATAATATATTTGGAGTGGTTGATGAGAAAAAAGTGTAAAAGAATGGATCTATAAATACTAAAAAATGTGATGGTAGAAAAGTGAATAATAGGAAATATTATTAAGGATTGGTTGGGGGAGTAGTACTGTATACAACAGTTACACATCACACTCCTATCTACTAAAAATTAATAAGAAATTTATTACAATACTTTAATAAGAGTGTTTAATTTGTAGCTTAATAAGGAAAAACAAATATACTTACCATATTGTAAATGACGTCCTGCAAAAGAATTTTATTAAATTGACTTGATGGTGATGTGTGTATATTAAAGGAAGAGGAGTACACGTTAACTTTTCTATGGGTTTTAAGGTTTGCTTGTGTGTTTATTCCTTAGACGTAACTTTGCTTGTGCTTGGTATCTGATTTGAGGCTCGAAAAATTTTACTTTAGAGGATAATCTGGTCTCCGAAAAATGTAATTTCAGTTGGGGAGTATGTATTACTTTATCATAACTTTTGGTGGTTCTTTATGCTCCTCGTTAAACGTTAGTTCTCCCATATCAAAATTTATTGTATTTCTCTTTTACACGTTCTTAAGATGTAAACGCTCTTCCCTCTTACGCTAGGGTAGAGCGATTGTACAACCTCCTCCTTTAGATTTTCGGAATAGGGATCAACAATAATATAAACGAGCTCATACATTTTAAGTTTTCACGCCACTTATGAAAATATTAATTACGAGGGATATTTAATTGTTTTACTCTGATACCATAACAAATAAAATTACTTACAATTACTTTTTAAGTAGTTAGGAGGGTTGGGTTATGATGGATGCATTGATTTCAATTCTTATTCCGCGTTATATAAATCATAAATTCTTCGGTAGTTGGTGAACAGGTCGGAGAAACATTAACGGTTGAAGAAGTGTTTCAATGCTTCGCAACCATTATTACGACTTCCTTTGTGCAATTATATGTGAACATTACGAAAATTTATCAACTTCAAATCCTTTCTGAACTGATGTAATAAATCACGCTAGGCTTTCTGCTTACTTTTTTTTTTGTACTATTCGAATTGAAGAACTTCTTACTATTTAATAAAATTTTGGTGAGTAGGCCGGTAATACGCTAACGGTTGAACAACCTTGTTTAAATGAATGCGTTGATATCAATTCTTATTCCACATTATATAATTATGAATTGTCTGGTAGTTGGCGGGTAAGTCGAACATACAATAACGGTTGAAGAAGTGTCCCAACACTTCAAAACCATTATTGCAACTTCTTTTGTACAATTACATATAAATTTTATGAAACTTTATCAACTTGAATACAACTTGTATTTTCTTAACTGATGTAATAAATCACGCAAGGCTTTCTGCTATCCTTTTTTCTGTACTATTCAAAATTGAATAATTTTTTATCGTTTTATTAAAATTTTGACGAGTGGATCAGGATTATGATAACTATTGAAGAAGTGTCTCAACTCTCCACAATCATTATTGTGACTGTTTTTGTGCAATTATACATGAACTTTATTAAACTTTATCAACAACAATGTAACTTATACTTTTTGAGCTGATGTAATAAATCACTCGAGATTTTCTACTCACTTTTTTTACTACTCAAAATTGAATAATTTCTTACCCTTTCTTAAACTTTTAGTCTAATATTTTTTGTATATATTAAGAAAACTTCTTGTTATTGCTCTTGACCCACCACTGAAAGCTCAAATTATGAAATAATTGTAAATCATACACAAAAATTGAGAAAATTAGAAATATTACTTCAAATATTTAATTATTTTACTCTTATTTAAGTTTTAGAATAAAATATTACAAGTTTAATATTATTGAACTTAATCTGTAGCATGTTAAATAGTATATTATTTTCGATGATTACCATAACAAATGATAAGATTGCTTATAGTTACTTTTTAAATAGCTAGGAGGATTGGGCCATGAGGGATATACTGATATCAATTTTTATCCCGCATTATATAAATGATGAATTTTTCGGTAGTGGCGAGTAGGTCAGACATACGATAATAACTGAAGAAGTGTCTCAATACTTTGCAGTCATTATTGCGACTCCATTTGTGCAATTGTATGTGAATTTAATAAATTTTATCATCTTCAATGCAACTTATCCTTTTTGAACTGATGTAATAAATCACACGAGATTTTCTGCTCACCTGTTTTTTGTACTATTCAATTTTTTTTTTTTTTTACTTTTTACTAACATTTTGGCGAATAGGTCGGGAATACGATGACGGTTGAAAAAGTGTCTCCACTCTCCGCAATCATATTACGATTTCTTTTGTGCAATTATATGTGAACTTCATGAAAATATATCAACTTCAATGCAACTTATCTTTTTTAAGTTGATATAATAAATTATGCGAGACTTTCTGCTCACCTTTTTTATACTATTTGAAATTGATTAATTTATTAACTTTATTAAGCTTTTGGTCTTATATTTTCCTCAATATTAAGAAAAATATTTGTTATTGCTATGACACTCTATCGAAAGTTCAAATTAGAAAATAATTTTCCTCAATATTTAATTATTTTACTCTGATACCATAACAAATAGGATTACTAGCAATTTCTTTTTAAGTAGTTAGGAGCGTTGGGTTATGATGGATGCATTGATATTAATTTTTATTCCACGTTATATAAATCAGAAATTCTTTGATAGTTGGCAAGTAGGCCGGACGTTCGAAAACGGTTGAGGAAGTGTTTCAATGCTTCACAATCATTATTCCGACTTCTTTTGTGCAATTATGTGTGAACTTTATGAAATTTTATCAACTTTAATGCAATTTATTCTTTTTGAACTGATGTAATAAATCAAGTGAGGCTTTTTGCTCACCTTTTTTTTGCACTATTCGAAATTGAACAACTTCTTACCGTTTATTAAAATTTTGGCGAGTAGGTCGGTAATACACTAACGGTTGAACAACCTTGTTTAAATGAATGTGTTGATATTAATTCTTATTCCGCATCATATAATTATGAATTGTCCGGTAAGCGAGTGAGGCGGATAGTACTATTCGAAATTGAATAACTTCTTACCATTTATTAAAATTTTGGCGAGTAGGTCGGTAATACGCTAACGGTTGAACAACCTTGTTTAAATGAATTTGTTGATATTAATTCTTATTCCGCATCATATAATTATGAATTGTCCGCATCATATAATTATGAATTGTCCGGTAGTTGGCGAGTGAGGCGGATAGTACTATTGAAAATTGAATAACTTCTTACCATTTATTAAAATTCTTATTCCGCATCATATAATTATGAATTGTCCGGTAGTTGGCGAGTGAGGCGGATGGTACTATTCGAAATTGAATAACTTCTTACCATTTATTAAAATTTTGATGAGTAGGTCGGTAATACGCTAACGGTTGAACAACCTTATTTAAATGAATGTGTTGATATCAATTCTTATTCCATGTCATATAATTATATGAATTGTCCGGTAGTTGGCGAGTGAGGTAGATCGGACATACGATAACAGTTGAAGAAGTGTTTCAACGCTTCACAACCATTATTGCAACTTCTTTTGTATAATTACATGTAAATTTTATGAAACTTTATCAACTTCAATGCCACTTATACTTTTTCAACTGATGTAATAAATCACGCGAGACTTTTTACTATTTTTTTTCTGTATTATTCAAAATTGAACAAATTTTTTACCACTAGTTAAAATTTTGACGAGTGGATCAAGATTACGATAACTATTGAAGAAGTGTTTCAACTCTCCACAATGATTATTATGGCCGCTTTTGTGCAATTATATGTGAACTTCATTAAACTTTATCAACATTAATGCAACTTATACTTTTTAAGCTGATGTAATAAATTACGCGAAATTTTCTACTCACTTTTTTTTACTATTCAAAATTGAATAATTTCTTATCCTTTCTTAAACTTTTAGTCTAATATTTTCTCAAAATTAAGAAAACTTCTTGTTATTGCTCTTGACCCTCTACTGAAAGCTCAAATTAGGAAATAAATTTTTAAATCATAGACAAAAATTGAGACAATTAGAAATATTAATTTGTGCAATTTAATTTTTTTACTCTTATTTAAGTTTTAGAATAAAATATTACATATTTGTAATATTTTTTAACCCTGTTATTGAACTTAATCTGTAGCATGTTAAATAGTATATCATTTTCGATGATTATCATGACAAATAATAAGATTACTTATATGTTTCTTTTTAAGTAGCTAGGAGGGTTGAGTCATGATGGATGCACTGATATCAATTTTTATACGATAACAACTGAAGAAGTGTCTCAATACTTTGCGGTCATTATTGCGACTCCTTTTATGCAATTGTATGTGAATTTAATGAAATATTATCATCGTCAATGGAACTTATCTTTTTTGAGCTGATGTAATAAATTACATGAGGTTTTCTGCTCACCTATTTTTTATACTATTCGAAATTGAATTTTTTTTACCTTCTACTAAAATTTTGGCGAATAGGTCGAGAATATGATGACGGCTGAAAAATTGTTTCCACTTCCCGCAATCATTATTGCGGCTCCTTTTGTGTAATTATATGTGAACTTCATGAAGATTTATCAACTTCAATGCAATTTATTTTTTTTGAGTTGATGTAATAAATTATGTGAGACTTTCTGGCTCACCTCTTTTTGTACTACTAGTGTAACCGCACGTGTCTCGCACGTGTAATGTTTGATTATTTGAAATTAAATGATTTTGTATATTGCGAAGATTTCTAGTGAAGTGCAAAAAATTCAAAAACTACTTTTCAAAATCCTTCACACTTTAATATAATAATGCAAACATAAGCATATATTTTAGTGTAAACACATATATATTTACCACAAGAAGTTTCAAGTGGTTAATGGATCATCACTTTGACGTTTGTCATGCAATATCTCTTTTCTTTGCTGTCAGAGACTAAGAGAGACGCATAAATTTTAAGCATATGTATGATAAGATTTTTTTTTTCTATATTTAAAATCTTTTCATGTTTTTAAAGTTAAATCTTTACAAAATCACTGATTACATTCTTATTGCATACTTAAAACTTTTAAAAATTTGGTACCTCTTAATTTTTTTTTTATTCTTAGTCTTTTATGTTTATTTTTAGAATTTTAATTTTTCTTAAAATCAAATTTAGTTGATTTATAATATTTAAATTAATGAAAAAAATATTAGTTGTCATTAATTCACTTCTAATAAGAAAATATTTTATTATAAATATATTTAATTAATGAAGACTTCTAATAAGAGAAGGTTTTACCATAAATATATTTTATTAATTTTTAACTCTTAAATATTATGAAAAATAGTAAAAAGACGATTTTGTCTAAAGCAAAGACTTTTAGTTAATGGCAAAAAGTTCAAACAATATTTCTAAGTCCCATTACACTTTTAATATATTATAGATATAAATTATAGATTATAGATTATAGATATAGATATAGATATAGATATAGATATAGATATAGATATAGATTATAGATTATAGATATAGATATAAATTTGAAATTAATTAATTTCTTAACTTTATTAAACTTTTGGTCTTATATTTTCCTCAATATTAAGAAATTTTTTTGTTATTGCTATGACGCTCTATGGAAAGCTCAAATTAGGAAATAATTTTAAACCATCGAAAAAAATTGAGTAAATTTAAATTATTAATTTGAAGAATTTAGTTATTTTACTCTTATTTATGTTTTAGAATATAATATTACATATTAGTAATATTTTTTACCCTGTTATTGTAACTTAATCTATTATAGTATATCATTTCTTCTATGATTACCAAAATAAATAAGATTACTTGCAATTACTTTTTAAGTAGCTAGGAGGGTTGGGTTATTATGAATGCGTTGATATCAATTCTTATTTCGCCTAATATAAATCAAGAATTGTTCGGTAGTTGGCGAGTAGGCTGGACATACGATAACAGTTGAAGAAGTGTTTCAATGCTTCGTACCTATTTTACGACTCTTTTTGTGCAATTACATGTGAACTTTATGAAACTTTATCAACTTCAATGAAAGTTATTCTTTTTGAACTGATGTAATAAAGCACGTGAGGCTTTCTGCTCACCTTTTCTTTTTGTATTATTTGAAATTGAATACTTTCTTATCATTTGTTAAAATTTTGGCTAGTAGGTCGGGATACGATAACGGTTGAAGAAGTATCTCAACTCTCCGTAACTATTATTGTTACTCCTTTTGTGCAATTATATGTGAACTTCATTAAACTTTTGTAACTTCAATGCAACTTATATTTTTTGAGCTAATGTAATAAATCACGCGAGACTTTCTACTCACCTTTTTTGGTACTATTTGAAATTGAATAATTTCTTATTCTTTATTAAAAACTTTTGGCCCAATATTTTTTAGAATTTTTTTTGTTATTGCTATTGATCCTCTACCGGAAGCTCAAATTAGGGAACAATTTTATATCATAGACCAAAATTGAGTAAATTTGAATTATCACTTTGAAGAATTTAATTATTTTACTCTTATTTATGTTTTAGAATATAATATTACATATTAATAATTTTTTGAAAAAAAGACATTGTGTAACCTTTTAAAAAAAAAATAGTTCAAGTTTGGGCATATGGACATATAATGTCTAGTCAGGTAAAAAAATGTTACTTTATGGTCATTTCCTATTCTTTTCAATTTGGGTTTTGGCCTACGTAGTTCATATATAGTCCATATACAATACTGATACAGTCTATATACAATACTGATACAGTATATTCAAATTGGGCAATTCGGCCCTTTAAAAAATATTTCAACTTTTTTTTTGCTATGAATTTTTTAACTGATCAAATATTCTATTTTTTTTTATTGTTTAGAAATAATAATTAAATTATATAAAACGATATAATTGTTAAATAGAATATGTATCTATATAAGATATATGTATGAAATTGTATAGTTCTATCAAATATGTATATGTATAAAATATATATAAAAAAAAAATATCCAAAGTGTATGAAAATTATATAATTATTGTATCAAAAATGTAAAAAATATGTACTGTTATTGTATAAATTGTGTATCAAAACTGTATAATTTTCGTATAGAATATTTATATGTATAAGATTTGTATAGAAACTGTATAGAAGGTGTGTAAAAAGGGTATAAAACAAGCCAGTAAATTGAAATGGCTAGAAAGTGAAATTTAAATTTTATGACCATTTTCATGAAAATAGTTTAATTTGAAGTGTCGTTTCTGTCATTTCTCCAATTTTTTTACCCTGTTATAGTAACTTAATCTGTTAAACCGTGTTAAATAGTATATTCTTCTATGGCTATCATAAGAAATAAGATTATTTGCAATTATTTCTAAAGTAGCTAGGAGGGTTGGGTCATGATGGATGTGTTGATATCAATTCTTAATCTGCATTATATAAATCATGAACTGTCTGGTAGTTGGCGAGTAAGTCGAAAATTGTTGGAAAGTAAGTCAGATATACGATAACAGTTGAAGAAGTGTCTCAACACTTCACAATCATTATTGCAACTCTTTTTGTACAATTATATGTGAACTTTATGAAATTTTATTAACTTCAATGCAATTTATAATTTTTGAACTGATATAATAAAACACGCGAGGCTTTCTACTATCTCATTTTTTGTATTACTCAAAATTGAATAATTTTTTTACCGTTTATTAAAATTTTAACAAGCAGGTCAAAAATACGATAATTATTGAAGAAATGTCTCAACTCTCCACAATCATTATTGCGATTATTTTGTACAATATATGTGAACTTCATTAAACTTGATCAATATCAACACAACTTATACTTTTTGAGCTAGTGTAATAAATCATGGGGGATTTTTCAATTAACTTTTTTTTACTATTTCAAATTAAATTATTTCTTATCCTTTCTTAAACTTTTGGTTTAATATTTTTTTAATATTAAGAAAAATTCTTATTACTGCTATTGACCCTCTACTGAAAGTTTAAATTAGGGAATAATTTTATATCATAGATAAAAATTGAGTAAAGTTGAACGATTACTTTGAAGAATTTAATTATTTTACTCTTTTAAGTTTTAGAATGTACTATTACATATTTGTAATATTTTTTTATCCTGTTATTGAGCTTAATCTGTAGCATGTTAAATAGTAGTCTATCATTTCTTTGATGGTTACCATAACAAATAAAACTACTTACAGTTATTTTTTAAGTAGCTAGGAGGGTGGGGTCATAGGGGATGCATTGATATCAATTTTTGTTCCCTTCTATATAAATCATGAATTCTTCGATAGTTGACGTGTAGGTTAAACATATGATGATAGTTGAAGAAGCATTTCATGCGTTGTAGTCATTTTTGCGACTCTCTTTTGTGCAATTGTATGTGAACTTTATGATACTTTATCAACTTCAATACAACTTATCCTTTTTGAACTAATGTGATAAATCATATGAGACTTTCTACTTACCTTTTTTTTTGTACTATTCGAAATTGAAAATTTTCTTATTTTTTACTAAAATTTTCGCGAATAGGTTGGGATACAATAATGGTAGACAAATGTCTCAACTCTATGCAACCATTATTGTGACTCCTTTTGTACAATTATATATGAATTTCATGAAACTTTATCAACTTCAATACAACTTATCCTTTTTAAACTGATGTAATAAATTACGCGAGACTTTCTACTCACCTTTTTGTGGTGCTATTTGAAATTGATTAATTTCTTAACTTTATTAAACTTTTGGCCTAATATTTTTTTCAATATTAACAAAATTCTTGCTATTGCTAGTGATACTCTATCGAAAGCTCAAATCAGGGAATAATTTTAAATCATAGACAAAAAAAGAGTAAATTTTAATTATTAATTTGTAGAATTTAATTATATTACTCTTCTTTATGTTTTAGAATATAATATTACAAGTTAGTAATATATATTACCCTGTTATTGTAACTTAATCTGTTATAACATGTTAAATGGTAATTTATCATTTCTTATTTGATTATCATAACAAATAATATTGCTTGCAATTGCTTTTTAAGTTGCTAGGAGGGTTCCGTTATTATATCATGAATTCTTCAATAATTAGCGAATAAGTCGGACATACAATAACGATTGAACAAGTGTCTCAATGCTTTACAACCATTATTTAGATTTCTTTTGTACGATTACTTGCGAACTTTATGAAACTTTATCAACTTAAATGCAACTTATACGTTTTGAATTGATGTAATAAATCACACAAGACTTTCTAAATTTTTCGTGTTATTCGAAATTGAACAATTTGTTATCATTTATTAAAATCTTGAAGAATTGATCAGGAATAAGATAATTGTTGAAGAAGTGTCTAAAATCTCCACAATCATTATTGTGACTTTTTTTGTGCAATTATATATGAACTTCATGAAGCTTTATCAACTTCAATGCAACTTATCCTCTTTTAGTTGATGTAATAAACCATGCGAGCCTTTCAACTCACTTTTTTTTAACTATTTGAAATTGAATAATTTCTTATCCTTTATTAAACTTTTGGTCTAATATTTTCACCAATATTAAGAAAAAAAATTGTTATTGCTATTGACCCTCTACCGGAAGTTCAAATTAGGTAATAATTTTATATCATAGGAAAAAATTGAATAAATTTGAATTATTACTAAAAGAATTTAATTATTTTTACTCTTATTTATGTTTTAAAATATAATATTACATATTTTTAATATTTTTCTCTATTGTTGAACTTAATCGGTTATACAACAACAACAATAATATACTCAGCGTATTTTCACACAGTAGTGTTTGAAAAGGGTAGAGTGTATGCAATTCATACTACTATCTCAGATGAAGAATAATCAATTATACCATGTTAAATAGTAGATTATTCTTGCATAGCTACCACAACAAATAAGATTACTTGCAGTTACTTTTTAAGTGTAGGAGGGCTGGGTCATGAGGAATGCATTGATATCAATTCTTATTCCGCATTATATAAATCATGAATTCTTCAGGAGTTGGCAAGTAGGTCAGACATATGATAACGATTGAAGAAGTGTCTTAACACTTCGCAACCATTATTGTGAATCTTTTTTCGTGCAATATATGTGAATTTTATGAAACTTTGTCAACTTCAATGCAACTTATATTTTTTGAACTGGTGTAATAAACTATGTGAGGCTTTCTGCTCACCTTTTTTTTTCTATACTATTCAAAATAGAATAATTTCTTACCCTTTATTAAAATTTTGATGAGCAGGTCAGAAATACGATAACTATTGGAGAAGTGTTTCAACTCTCCACAATCATTATTGCAACTCCTTTTGTGTAATTACATGTGAACTTCATGAAATTTTATCAACTTCAACGCAAATTATCCTTTTTGAGGTAACGTAATAAATCAAACAAGATTTTCCGTGCACTTTTTTTGTACTACTAGTGTAAGCGCACGTGCTTCGTACATGTGACGTTTAATTATTTAAAATTAAATGATTTTGTCTATTGCGTAATTTTTAATGAAGTGTAAAAAATTCAAATTACTTTTCAAAGATCCTTCACACTTCAATATAATAATGTAAACATAAACACATATTTTAATGTAAACACATATATATTTTACCAACAAAAAGTTTTAACTGGTTGATGGATCATCTCCTTTACGTTTGTCATCATTACCTCTTTGAGCCTAAGAGATAAGCATCAATTTGAACCATATTTATGGTACGGTTATTTTTTTGCTAGATTTAAAATCTTTCCTTGTTTTTAAAGTCAGATATTTACAAAATCATTGATTACATTATTATTATGTACTTAAAACTTTTAAAAAATTTGTACTTCATATATTTTTCTTATTCTAACACTTTTATATTTATTTCTAGATTTTTCAAATCTTCTTAAAATCAAATTTAGTTTATTTAAAATTCTTAAAATAATGGAAAAAGTATTAGCTATCATTAATTCTGATGACTTCTAATAAGAAAAGTTTTTACCATAAATATATTTAATTAATTCTTAACTTTTAAATATCAGAAAAAATAGTGAAATGACAATTTCTCTAAAATAGAGACTTTTAATAAAGGGCAAGAAGTTCAAACAATATTTTTAAGGCCCTTCACACTTTTAATATACTAATTTAACTGCACGTGTCTCGCACGTATAACGCTTGATTATTTAAAATTAAGTGATTTTATTTATTCTGAAGATTTTTAATGAAGTATAAAAAGTTCAAATCACTTTTCAAAGAGTCTTCGCACTTTAATAATGTAAACATAAATATATATTTTAGTGAAAGCACATATATATTTTACCACCAGAAGTTTTAAGTGGTTGATGGATCATAACTTTTGTGTTTATAACGCAGTACCTCTTTCCCTCGTTGTTAGAGATTAAGAGAGACAAATCAATTTGAACCATTACGATTATTTTTTTTTATGTTTAAATTTTTTTCTTGTTTTTAAAGTCAAATCATTATAATATCATTGAATACATTCTTATGACATACTTAAAACTTTTAAAAATTTGATATTTCTTAAATTTTTCTTATTCTAACGCTTTTATATTTATTTTTAGATTTTCCAAATCTTCTTAAAATCAAATCTAGTTGATTTAGAATTTTAAACTAATGGAAAAAATATTAGTTGTCATTAATTCTGATGACTCCTAATAAGAAAAGATTTTACCATAAATACATTTAATTAATTTTCAACTCTTAAATATTAGGAAAAAATAGTGAAAAGACGATTTTATCTAAAGCAAATATTTTTGAGAAAATTGAAGGAAAGACGTCATTTAAGTTTTGAATGAAATATTGGTGACATTGACCAACTTAAAGGGCCAAACATAATTAGAAAACTTGATTAAGTTAATTGTGGACTATATTAATACTTTCAAAACTTTCTAATCTTTTCAAAAATACAAATCAACCCACATCCCTCTCCTTTTCAAATCATCAACCGTCTCTCTCCCCTCTCTCTCGACAGTTTCTCTCAACCAACAGTTTTACGAATTTCTTCTTTCAATCCTAGTGACTTCAATCTCCGGCGACAAATAGTTGGGCTTCGAGTTTCCTTTTGACTTTCAACTGTCAATCTATGTGACAGCCTTGTTCTTCGGCCATAACAGCTTCGAGTTCTTCATCGTCCCTTTTCTTCTTTCACAGGTAAAAAATTATGGCCATTTTAGTTTTGAAGAAAAAAAGAAACTTGAGCCAACTTCTCTTATAGTATTGGTTAACAATTTTAATATTTGTTGCTTTAATTTGAAATGCGGTCTTCATAAAATTTTAATTTCTGGTATTTCTTCTCTTCTCTTCTCTTTTCGGGATGAAATATGATTTTTTATTATTTTTCTATATTTTTTGAAGTTTGTTTTTCGTTGTTTGTGTTTGTACAAACATAACAACGATGTTGGTGTTTTTAGTGTTTCATCTATTGCTGGGTTGATTTATTCTTGTTCTTGGTAAAAATGGTGATATTGTTATTGTTCTATTGAAGAAAATCATGTTACTATTTTTTCTGCAACAAATTAATCATCTTATGCAATAGATTAACCATCTGACGCAATAAATTAAACATCTGATGGAACAGTTTTACAATTTGATACAACAGATTAAACATTTATTACAACAGATTTACCATCGGATGCAATAGAGAAACCAACTGATTTACAATCTGATGCGACAGATTAACCTTTCGATGTAACAGATCAACCATCTGATGCAACAGAGGGACCATCAAATTAAAAATTAATGCAACATATCAATCATCTGATGCAACAGATGAACCTTCTGATGGTTAAAATCCTATCAACAATTCCAACAGGACATGTTCAAGACTTGATTTTTCCAGCTGATCATTCATCTGTTGCGATAGTTCCAGCTGATCATTCATCTGTTGCGATAGAAGATCCTTCTGTTGGAAGAAATCTAAATAATATTGACTGTTGATAACAGTTCCAATATCTCTCTCATATATCGCAACAGACGTGTGATCTGTTGCACAGACCAGTCATCTGTTTCAATAAATGAGTGATTTATTTTTAATGTTGTAACAGATTACTCATTCGTTTCAATAGGTTAGTTGTATGTTCCAACAAATTACCTACCTGGTGCAACAGATATGTGATCTACTGGAACTGTTATTTTACTATTGTACATGTTAGGTATACTATTATCCCTTTTTAATGATGCATTATTCAATTATAATCGATTTTATGTTCCTGTTATTTTTAAATTATGTGGCGCCCAAAAGTTCAAGTAAAGGAACAAGTGAAGCAGCTAGGCTACATCTACCACTCTATGAGCTTGCTTTCTAAGCGTTATCTCAATTAGGAGCAGAATATGATGAACATGGGGAGAGGAATATTTCAAAAGAGATGATCCAAATGCTAATAGCCCTCCCACCGAAGAGTTGATCAAAACCTTCAGCATTGATCATTATCCTGTGAGAATGCAGTGCGATGGTGCCACAGATTTAACGGATGATTTCGTGGTTAAGTTAGCCATGAAAAAATCTTTCGACGCCTTCAGAAAAATACTTTGAGAACACAAATTAGATGCTTATTTCAGGGACAGCTGCTTTGGATAATATCTTGATTTGTTGGAGGACAATAGTTCTCGTTGTCAAATAAAAATGGTATATGATCTTCTCACGTGTAGGTTTATGTATGAAAATAAAGATAAGATGGATGAGGTGTGGATAAATTACTGTGGCATGCCTGTTTATTTTGGTTGGAAGGAGTTTGCCATAATTATTGGACTAAAATGTTATCCTCCTTCTCCTTCTCAAGTTATACCTATTCTAACCCAAAAAAGCACCCCGCACACCCAAAAAGGAAAAGGCAAGTCGAGTGATCGTGATGAACTGGTGTCCATTGTTGGTACAAGATTTAGAAACAAAAATTTAATAGAAGCGTTGAAAGGTAAAAGAATTTCAAAGAAGCACAAGCAATCATTGTACTTGGTTTGGTTTGTACATAATATTCTTTGGGCGAGAGATGTTAACAACCACATAAGCGTTGGTTTAATAAAGCTCTCCGAGGATCTTGAGGCATTTAACAACTATCCTTGGCGTTATGAAAGTTTTAAAATGACTGTCAAATATTTGTTGACTCCGTTAACACTAACGACAATCAACTTATATGGCTTTCCATGGTAAATGTTTCTTTTATTATGATATGATTCATTTTTTATTCAATAATAGTTTTAATTTATTGGCGGTATTTTATAGGCTTGGGCGTTTGAAGTCATTCCTTATTTGAGACAACAAGTAAACTACCAAGAAAAAGTTTTCTGTCCAAGAATCTTGAGATGGTTGTCAGCCAAACTTATAAAAATTGCAAAATTTCTTGATCTCTTCAATCCCCCAAAGGATGTAGTAAGCATAATTATAATTAAGTTTTTATTTCATTTAATAATTTTTTGAATGAACTAATTATCCTTTTATTATATGCAATGATTTATGTTAGATTATACATTCGTCGCTTCTTCCGACCAATCGAGAGTTGAAGATGCCATTTTTTCTTACTTTACGATCGTAAGGTCATTGACATAATAAAAATAAAATTATTTGGAGCAACAATCATCACAAGAAAAATAATTTTGGAGGGTAGGCTTGTTGTTGTTGATAGTCTTAGTGGTGATGGAGCTGTTGGTGGTGGTAGTGGTGCTACTGTTAGTGCTAATAAGGCTCCTCTTACAGTTTTTAAAATAAATCATTATGAGTATGATCATACTGGTTATACAGATTTCGCCTCTCCTAGCGAATGTTCTACATGCACATGTCAAGACTACAAGACAAAACATGATGTAGCGATTAATGTTATTAATGAATTAACTATTCTGTAAAGGAATTGACATCTAAGAGGGGTGTCTTTCCATTAAAAATATTTTATATCCATCCACTCCATTAGATATTAAGGCTAAGAGGAGAAGAAAAGTAATTTCCAAGGCATTATCAAGCATCCAAAAAAATGAAATTGTAACTCCTCTATCCGTGTGTTGCACTATTGAGCAATGTACAAGGGTCACAAGAAAGCAGCACAAGTTGAAGAAGGTGAATATATATCATTTTTTCCAACTAACAAACAGACACATAGTTGTTTCAATAGATGTGTACAGATAACACATCTGCTGAAAATTATCAAACAGATATATACATCTGTTGCAACAGTTGACTAACTTGTTGCATCAGATACAGTATCTATTGCAACATATGTCTCTTCTGTTATCAAATCAAATAGATCTACATACCATTTTTATTTGTACCAACAGATGACGTATCTGTTGCAACGGATGGGTCATCTATTGGGACAAATTAAATCAAGACTTCTTATCGTTTTAGTTTTTCAAAACAGATGAGTCGCATGTTGTAACAGATGGTTCATCCATTGAAAATTACCATACAGGTCTTCATCATGTTATAATTTATCCCAATAGTTGATCCTTCTATTGCAACAAAAATATAATCTGTTTGGGATAATTTAAAACAGGAGGAAGACCTATTTGATTTGCTAAAACAGATGAGTTATCCTTTTTTTTTTTTTTTTTGTATCTTGTGATTAGCATTGACCAATTCTTACTTTTCAAGTGGATGTTATTATAGAAGCTACTACATTGACAATATGCTACTCTTTTTATGAAATTACGGAGAAGCGAAAGCACAGAAACCGTACGCAAGTGACATTAAAGATCCACGACAACCAAAGCTGAATTTCATAGCATCGGATGAAGAACAACTTGTCCATAATTGTCCAAAACTTAAATTGTTGATTTATTTATTGAGATCAATACCCATAACAAGTTTTTTATATTTTATTTATTTTTTGATTTGTTTCATGTAATTTCTGAAGGCTTTGATTTATTTTATTTTGTCTATAGATTTTATTTTATCCTTAGATTTGAACTTATTAATTAAAATGGAATACTAGATTCAAATATTTCAACAGATACCTTATTTGTTGCAACAGACGACATATCTATTGAAAAATAACAAACAGATTTAGATATATGTTGCAATATGTAGGTAATTTGTTAAAAATTATCAAATAGGTTTTCCCACTGTTGCAACAGATAGACTTAGATAGAAACATCGACATAATGTAACAGATGACCAACCTATTGCAATAGATAAACTATCTGTCAGAACAGGTAGAATATCTGTTACAACAGATGGATAATCTGTTGCATTATACAAAATTCAACATTTATTAGACATAAAAAATTATCACTACATGTAAAGTGAAGTGACTTGAAATAAAAAAGACGGAACCCATCGACAGACACCTAAAGTTACAGCGATCTTTCACTTTGGCACCTCAAGTAGATAGTATTCATTTTAAACATCTAAATAGGCATCAAATGTGTTAGTTTGACACTTTTTGCCCTGTTGGCAGCTCACGAGTAATTCACGAAGCCAAGGTTCATTGAACCTCCATTTTTTCTGTCTTGGTGTCTGATTTGGCCTCCAGTGGTTATTCCCCCCCCCCCCCCCCAATTGTCTTATATATTCATCTTCTTCTTAAAATTTAACCCTAAATTTCCAAATCTTCTTCTTCATCATCTTTTTTTCTCTATCTAAATTCTTTAAATTATTTGTGTTTAGTTTTTCTGCATATTTTTTATTTTTTTCAACTGAGCTTTACAATGTCGATCTCATCTTTCACTATTTTTTATAAAGATTTTCGATATTGTAAGTGTGGTCATGAATCTCTATTGAAGACTTCTTGGACTCAACAAAATCTAGGTCATATATTTTTTATTTGTAAGATTTTAAAGATAATATTTTTTTATTTAATTAGTTGATTAATTATTGACTTGTAATTATGGTCTTGTTTTATTGAAGTTGGGTAGATGAGATTACTTTGATTGGTATGAAGAATGACACTCTTCACAAGCAAATCGTCTAATCTAGAGTTTGCTGAAATTTTCATAGTGGTGTAGTTATATTTGCTACTGGTTTGGTGTTGTTGAGAACATGCATATTCAAGCGTAATTGTTGGAAAATATAAAACAGATTTAGACATATGTTGCAACATGTAGGTCATCTGTTGGAAATTATCAAACAGGTCTTTCCACTGTTGCAACAAATAAGACTTAGATAGAAACAACAACATAATGCAATAGATGACCAATCTATTGCAACAAATAAACTATCTATTAGAACAGATAGAATATATTTTACAACAGATAGACAATCTATTGCATTATAAAAAATTCAACTTTCATCAAACAAAAAAAATTTTCACTACATGTGAAGTATGTAAAGTGAAGTGACTTGAAATAAAAAATTATTATTTCACCGGCTCTTCTTTATACACAGGCTCCAAGGGTCCAGTTAGTACCTCATAATCCCAGACCTCTTACATGTTTGCCACAACATTATCGCACAGAAAGGTCATTGTCTCGGCCATTTTTGTACCGATCAACAAACATTCGATGTGTGCAAGTACGTGTGACCCGCACACGGTACCGGTTTTATTTTTTGGAAGGTTCATGTCCTTTTTTTCGACCTTCAAAATCTCATGATTGCTTCATCAACACTTTCGCTGGAAAATGATCCATCAGTTTACTCTATCTCAACAAGAAGGGAAGCAACTCCAACAGTGGATATATGTTGATGAAAAAAATTGGCCTCGTCTAAGGCAGGTAAGTTGCAGTCATAAACTTTGATCTTTCCCTCCTCGAGTAGTATATCAACAGTCCGATAATGTATGTTGTCTACGTTCATGACTCCAAAAATCCTCTTTTCCATGTGAATTTAACCTTTCCTCTAACATATTTTATCATTTCTTTATCCCATTGGAACCCAGAAACTAACAAATAAAATCCCACTCCACCGGGAGTTGACACTAGCTTACTGAGATCATCGTACCTATCCTTAAAATTCTTGTAGAAGTCGAGGTCCATTATCTTATCGATAGCATCATAAGCTTTCGGGTACGCTAATTGTCTTCCCCTCATGAGGCAGAGAATTTCTTCAATATATTGTGATACAAGAAGTCATTTTTTAAATAGGTTAGTAATTGTAAAAAAGGAAAACATAGTGGAAAGATGCAACGGATGGTCTATCTATTGTAGAGAGTTCTTTGAATCTGCTCACAGATTACCCATCTAATGCAACTTATGCAAGAGATAAGTAATATATTGTAACAGAACCACCACAAGTTGCACCAGAATACACAGCTGTTGCAACAGATAACACATCTGTTGTATAGCTTCTTCTTCATGGAGTAGATTAGAAGGCTAGGGTAGGAAAAGTAAACTTACCCTGTCCACGTACTGCGTGCGCATATCTGTCATACTCTTGAAGTCTTGGGTGGAAAATGTATGGATGGGGTAATCTTGTACGCTTTGCTTGGCATTCTTGTCCCATCGCAGATCCCTCTTCTCTTTGGCGCCAAGTTCCGCGTGTATGTCCACCTTCTTGAATGGCTCATAAACTTTAACAAATTTTGGAGAGAGATGATTTGTAATTTTATATTATTTTTTATTGGAGAGTACTTGTTTAATTACTCTTTTCTTCCTTTCAATCACCACTGTAGGAGTGTATGGCTCCCTCACCTTTTTGGATGGTATGACATCTCTCATGGATTTTAATTCCTCAACAGCTTTAGCAATAACCTCTACTTTTTTAAGGAGTTTATCCTGGTTTTCCCTACACTCTTCGTATTTGCAACGAGAACATGAGGGTAAAGAAGGGTGAGAGGGACTGGTATAAGGGTGAGAGGGACCTGTGTAAAGGTGAGAGGGACCTGTGTAAAGGTGAGAGGGACTTGTGAAAGGGGTGTTTAGAAATATATTTATTTTTTCTAGAGCATCAACATGCTCATCATCACGGCTGGCAGTAGCATCAGCATACTTGCTACCAACATAAAAAAATCCACTAGCAACACCCCCAGAATAAGCATCTGGATCTGTTGCAATAGGTTGATCATGAAGAGCCTCAACATTAAGCTGACTTTGCCTAACTGCTCTTCTTATGTCTGTTGCTCCAGCCAATTCCTTCTTTATTAACTCCACTGTAGGGTCTGCTATTTCATCAACAAGACATAGAGTAATAAAATAAGTCATCCCTAACTCCTGCTCAGTAGGCACGATCCATGGATGCACAACCTATAAAAAAAGATAGATACATTTAAATCATATAATCATTTGCAGTCAGTTGGTTTACATGTTAACACATACAACTTATGCAATAGATAACCATTCTGTCATAACAGTTGATTTTTCTGTCACAATAGATTAACAATATCTTGCAACAGATTACCCATTTATTGCAAAATTTATAGTAGATGAGTAATCTGTTGAGTTAGGTTCTGAGAACCAAACCAACAGATAGGTAATCTGATGTAAAATATGAATTGTCTGTCGCAACATATTACCAATCTATTGTACCAATTGTAATGGATGGGTAATCTGTTGCAATAGATAACCCATCTGTCGTAACAGATGACACATCTATTTAAATATCTTTCTTTGAGTTAAATTATTTTACTTGAAAGAAGACGTACTACATCATTCGAAGGGTTAAAGAGCTCAACTTCCTTAATTCTTATATTGCTCTTTGCAACCAACCACCTAAGGATCCTTAGATGAGAAACCTCATTCGGGTAATCCTTGACCTGCTTTCAGAGGTGAGGAATGGCTTTAAATACTCAAGCCTAAAAAATGTAAACAGGAGGCAAGCAAAAAAAGTCATAATAAATATTCAATATAAATTAATGGATGAGTAAACAAATAGTGATTAAATTTATCATGAAAGGCCAAGGAAAGCCGTCTAATGTGATCATATTTAGGAATAGCTTTGTCAGTAAATATTTGACAGTCAAGTAGTAGCTTTCATATCCTCAGGAATAATTATTGAATTTCACAAAATCCTCAGCAAGCTTCAACAAATCATCTTCTATGAATTTGTTGACATCTTTTTCCAATATAACGGAATGGGAAAACCAAACTAAGCACAATTGCTCCTTGGATTTTTTGATATGGTTTTATCCTTGAGATGTTCTATCAACTTATTGGCTTTGTACCCACATCCAGTAATGTCCAACAACCCATCTAGTTTTTCCTTGTGTTTATTGGTTTTGGTGGGTGTCGCTGGGACAATGCCTTTCCAATATATGATGGTAGTGGTTTGGTTGTCCTGCTTGACTTGGACCTTTTGCGTGGTGTTTTCTTAGTGAGAGGTTATTCTGGAAGATCGCATATCAAACCTGTCACTATGGCAAACTCTTTCAAGTCAAAACAAACCAGCATGCTATAGTAGTTTATCCAGATTTCATCTATTTTCCTCCCTCATTCGAATCATTATCATCCCCCATATACTTGATCCTGGGCTTGAGAAGACCATATACCATACTCGTTTAGAAATGGACAGTATGGTCCTCAGGCAGCTCAAGAAAGTGTCCAAAGCAGCTCTTCTTAAAAAGTCTGTCTATGTTTTCATTCTTCATAATATTCGTAAATTCGTCAAAAAGTTTCCTCAACTGATATTTAAGTACCAGATCACCAATTAGTTCTGCAGGGTCATTTATCGGCATCACAACTTGAAACCTGTCAATACTAATAGTTTGAACAGCCTTATGCTGGGATTTCGATATTAATTCATGCCTCATTGGTGATGCATTATCATTCTCTTTCTCACTTTTTTCTCCCTCTTTTTTTTGTTTATCTTCTTCTTCCTCCCCTTTACTTTCATTTTCCTCATCACCATCTACAGACCCTTGTCGACCTCCCTCAATGTCGTTTTCATAACTTTCCTCAGCTTCACTTTTCCCTGACTGAGATTGTTCAGGAAGTTCCTCCGAATCCCTCTGTACTGTAGCCTTTTTTGTTAGGTGGTCAGAAATTGATCCACTTTCACTTTCTTTTCTTTTGGAAGACAAGTTTTACCTACAAACAATAGAAAAGTAAAAATTACATTACAATTGACGTATGCATAAATTTTAAAAAATACATTACAAACACCACCAATACCAACAGCCACCATAAATACCACCAACCAATGCCACCAACACCTCCAGTGCCACCACGACGACGACCACCACCACCACCATGACCACTAATACCATAAATACCATCTAATAATACCACGACAGCCAACGAAATACTACGAGAAAAACTAGGGTTTGTCGGGTTCTTCCTACGATTTGACCCTCAAAACTCAAAATTGTAAAGCCATTCTCAAAAATAATACGGCTAAAATTTTTCTTTTTCCTCATTAACTTAAAAACCCTAAATTTTAGAAAAAAATAAATATAGAACTCTTCTCGAACTTTGTTACCTACGAAAGTAGAGAAAATGACAGAAACAAGCAAGAATAAAGTAAAAAACAACACCTATATGGTCAGAAATGAGAAGAAAATTGATCTGTTGTGAAGGGTTGAGCAATTTGTTGAGTAGTTGTCATCTGTATTGTTGAGAGAGAAAAAAGAGCGAGAAATCGAGATTTGAAATTATGAAATATTTTTCCTGTAAATGGATGATTTGTATGGGTTGATTTGTATTTTGGAAAAGAATGACAAATTTTGAAAATATTAATTTGGTCTGAATTGATCTTAATTATTTTTAAAAATTTTAAAAGATATACGTAAATTTTAACTGTCTCATCATAATAAAGTGTATTAAATTCAACTTGAACACTGATGAATTTTAGGTATTAGCTTGACAATAAGATAATAAGAATTATTTCAACTCAGAGTGATCGATCGACGACTCAGGTCAAGAGGAACGCAATACCAACATCATGCAATTGCCAAAAACTCAATTGAAGTTGTAGTTGACCCTATGAACTCAACCCCTATTTCTAGCTAAATCAATTTAGGTATTAGCTTGACAATAAGGTAATAAGAATCATTTCAACTCAGAGTGATCGATAGACGACTCAGGTCGGGAGAAACACAATACCAACATGATGCAATTACAAAAACTTAATTAAAGTTGTAGTTGACCCTATGAAATCATTCCTAGTTCTAGCTAAATCAATTTAGATATTATCTTGATGATGATGTAATAAGAATCGTTTCAACTCAGAGTGATCGATCGACGACTCAGATCGGGAGGAACGCAATTCCAACATGATGCAATTGCCAAAGACTCAACTGAAATTGTAGTTGACCTATGAAATCACCCTTAGTTCTAGCTTAATAAATTTAGTTATTAGCTTTATAATGAGTTAATAAGAATTGATTCAAATCAGAGTGATTGATCGATGACTCGGATTGAGAAAAACGCAACACCAACATTATGCAATTTCCAAAGACTCAATTGATGTTGTAGTTGACCCTATGAACTCACCCCTAGTTCAAGCTTAATCAATTCAGGTATTAGCTTGATAATGAGGTTATAAGAATCGATTCAACTCAGAGTGATCGATCAACGACTCAGATTAGAAGGAACACAACACCAACATCATGCTATTTCTAAAGACTCAATTGAAGTTATAGTTGACCCTATGAACTCACCCCTCGTTTTAGCTAAATCGGTTTAGGTATTAGCTTAAAAATGAGGTAATAAGAATCATTTCAACTCAGAGTGATCTATCGACGACTCAGATCGGGAGAAACGCAATTCCAATATCATGCAATTTCTAAAAACTCAACTAAAGTGGTAGTTGACCCTATGAACTCACCCCTAGTTCTAGATAAATCAATTTAGGTATTAGATTGACAATGAGGTAATAAGAATCATTTCAAAAGTAGAGTGATCGATCGACAACTCAGGTCGGGGGAAACACAATACCAACATCATGCAATTGCCAAAGACTTAATTGAAGTTAAAGTTGACCCTATGAACTCACCCCTAGTTATAGCTAAATTAATTTAGGTATTATCTTGACAATAAGGTAATAAGAATCATTTCAACTTAGAGTGATCGATCGACGACTTAGGTCAGGAGGAACATAATACCAACATAATGTAATTGTAAACACTCAATTGAATTTGTAGTTGACCCTATGAACTCACCCCTAGTTCTAGCTAAATCAATTTAGGTATTAGCTTGATAATGAGGTAATAAGAATTGTGTTAACTCAGAGTGATTGATCGATGACTCAGATCAGGAGAAACGCAATACCAACATGATGTAATTGCCAAAGACTCAATTAAAGCTGTAGTTGACCCTATGAATTCACCCCCTAGTTCTAGCTAAATCAATTTAGGTATTAGCTTGATAATAAGTTAGTAAGACTCTTTTCAACTCAGAGTAATAGATCGATGACTCAATTCGGGAGGAACACAACACCAACATCATGCAATTGCAAAGACTCAATTGAAGTTCTAGTTGACCCTATCAACTCATCCCTAGTTGAATCTAAATCAATTAAAATTTCAGTTGAACATATGAACTCAGTTGAAATTGTATAAACATAAATGTTTAACCTGTTGCAACAAATGACTTATATATTGAAATTTATCAAACAGATTAAGTCATCTGTTGCAATAGATTAACTATTTATTGTAAATTATCAAATAGGCATTGCCATTTGCTGTGACAGATGACTGGGCCGTTGGAAATTTTCAAACAAAAATTGTCATCTGTTGCAACAGATGACTTATATATTTTAAGATTTTTTTAATTTTAAAGCAATTTTCTAATTTCCTATCCGAGATAAAAGAGATAAAATACTAAGACGGCAAAAAATCTTACTTGGATAACTCAAAAATATCCACATTGAGTAGTCTTATCTTGTCATTTTAATGTCACCGTCTCCTCGTGCCACTCAAAGTTATTAATGAATATTTAAAATTCATCTCTAGAATTTTCTCTCCTTCAGCCATAAATTAACTCAACTCATCTCTCTTCTTTATTCAAAATTGTCTTTCTCTCCTCTTTGGGGTAATCACAACTATTTCTTTTTTTTTCTCTCTTTTCTCCCCTCTTCCACATGAGGATCCTTTCGAATCTCAACCGATCAATATCTTTTCTCGACTGAAATGGGTGTTCTGATCCCTTTGATTTTTTAACATTGCATGTATGGTTCAGTATTGCTCTTTTCTTCTCATTTTTTTCTTTGTATGTTATTTAAATGAGATATTTACATCTGTTGTTATTATTGATTTACCCATTATCAATTTTCTATTTGTTGAAAAAATTAAAGAAAATGTGACTTTTAAATCTTGCATGAACGAACTGTTGTTTTTATTAAAGGGGACTGCAACCAGCTAGCATGGCCTGAATAAAGACCCACAAAATACAGGACCAAAACTCTAAGGTTTCAGCTTTGCGAGCACCGATGTTGGTAAGATTGTCGGTCAAGAACGAAACCTAAACCAACAACTCCTGAAGTAAAAATAAGGGATCAAGCCAAGGTGGTATCCCATGCCTCCTATTTATGGCTCTGGTTTGGTCAAAGGTAGTGTAAACAACAAGGCATTGGATTTCTGACCCACTTTAGATCTTTTTGTTTCTACTGCCATTGACCTGATCAAGACTACAAACTGAAGGTATGATATGGAAGTTAGACTTTAGAAATTAACGCCTTGGCTTCCCTTACTTTTACTTCTGGAATTGTTGGTTTAGGATTCATTCTTGACTAAAAATCTTAACAATCCCCTGTGCTCGCCAAGATACTTCCTTAGAGTTTTGGTCCTGCATTTTGTGGGTCTTCATTGAGGCCACGTTCCCTAGTCACAGTTCTAGCTTTAGTCCTCTTGAACATTTTTCTTTTTCAAGAACGATTGACGGATTTTAATATTTGGATACACTTTCACATTTGAAGCTCATTCAGTTTTTCACCTCTCAAGTCAATTTCATTGGTCAGATTTGCTATTAGTTCCTTACTTGCTTCCATGTGTTTACTCTTAAACAAGATCTGAGATGATATATTGTCTTCTCCACCTCCCTCTTCCCGCATAGGTATTCTCCCAAGCACCTTCTATTGTATAATAGTCTCCTCGAGCAGCCCATTCATATAAATTTGGACTAGGAAAATTTCTATTGTTTTTTTATTCTTGTTTGCTGTAGTGCGAGGGTTCATAGGCCTTTCAACAGTACATTGCACCATTAAAATTGATTCAATCACTATTGGATATTTACATTGACACCAAAAACTTGAATCCTTATCCGAAGTTGACACATAAACATGAGCAAAACCGTCATTAAATGGTAACAGGGTATCGATACCACCCTCTTTGAACCCTTCGGCCTTATCAGTTCACACCTATAAAACTAAACTGTAAAATACAGGATCTTGTTTGAAGGATCAATGTCTAATCAGTAAAAAACTGCATTCACAAAATCATTGTACTTTATGTGTGTCTGTTACGATAGTCTAATCAATAATACATAACTCTCATGCATGAAATTGGATCCATTCATCTGCACGCACCTTATTCTTTCCACCCTATCAATATCAGATAATGTTTATTCTTCACTTCACATCTTTAAGTAGTGTATAAGACTACGAGGCTCAAAGGGCAACCATCTTCGATGTCAGATGACTACTTTTCCATCAAGAAAAAACAAGTGCTACAAGTCGTGACTTTTCACCTTTTTTTATTTTTAAATATGTTTATATAATAAAACAGTCACCAATTTGGATTAATTAAGGTATGTGATGACTAAAAGAGGTGAACATTTGTGAATTTTTTCTAACACAATTAATAAAGATGTTGAATCAAATTTTCTATCTATTGCAACTGATGAATCAGCTGTTAAAAGAAATCAAAATATCTTCTCTAATAGATGATCCATCTGTCACAAATGATAATCCATATGTTGACATCTATTGCACATACAGACCATCTGTTGTAACTGATAGTAAATCTGTTACGACAGTGGGTTATCTGTTGTGATAGATGGACAATCTATTATAACAACTCAATAATAGCGGCTGTTATTAAGTCTCAAACAGATTTGAAAAGGTGAGAAGTTTGTCTATAAAATAAAAATTTGTGGCTACATAGAAAACAAAAAGTCATCAGTTTGAATGTAATTAATACAATGGAGCTGAACAGTCGTGCCTTTTTTCCTAACACGTTCAGATTCAATCCTCTATAAATAGGTCCCTCCTTAATCTTCATTCTACTCTACTTTTATTTATTTCTTGCATTTTATCTTTTCGTATTACTTCTTCAACCACTTTTATTCAAAGCATATTCCTTTCTCGTTGAGGTAAGTTTTTTTCAGTGTAAATCTACCAGTTGGTAGTATACGTTGTATTACATTCGGACTCTTTTCTTTACTTTGGTGTTTATGTTTTTTTTCAATTCATACATTTTCTAGATATGACTGGTCCTATTTGGGATATTGCTATTTTATGCGACACCGTTTGAGAACTTCAGAGGCAGGTTAACGATCTGTAGAGGGAGTTTGTCGCTGTGAGAGAAGATATTCAGAGAGATGCAGAGGTTGATGAGGGCCCTGCCGTTGCTGGTTGACGATTGGCCGACTGGCAATAATAATGATGATGATGATGATGATAATAATTAGAATGTGTTTTTTCTTTTAGCATATGTATTTTAATTTTTCTATATTGGATCTACACCTAATGTATTTTATTTTTCGTTTGATAAAAATTTTATTTTTGGTCGACTTTGAATTCTTATTTAATTTTCATTTTGTCTATTTCTTCTTCTAAACAAGTCAACAATTGGAGCTAAGGAGCAATTTTGGATCCAATAACAATGATATTTTTTACTTTTGAGTTCTTTCAATAGATGGATCATGTGTTGGGACAGATTGGTCATTAGTTGAGTTTCTGTCAACAAATTATACATCTGTTGTGATAGATTTGTCATCTGTTAGAGGAAAATATTTCAATTTGATGAACAATATTGTGTTCTTTCAACTAATGTCTATCTGTTGCAACAGATGAGTAATCTGTTGAAAATAATTTTGTGATTTGTTGTATTTAGTTCATGTTTTGCCTCTTTTTAGTGATGCACAAGTTATTCAAAAGATATTTTATATAATAAATGATAATATTTACGTTCACAACAATGAATTAAATATATAAAAGTCCACAACAAACAACAACACAAGTTTTTGCAATTATAATGATCATGGTGGATTACGATCCGGGCATGTAGTTCTTTTGTGGTCAGCGCTCTTACATATGAAGCACTTGTTTCTTCTTGATGAAAATAATTCTTCGACTCCACGACTCTCTTATATGGCCTTCTTCCTGATTTTATAGTGCTTGGGTCAATATATGGTTAAGGTATTAATCTCCTCAAAAGCTTTACAGGAACAACCCAAGATTCTTCGGAAGACACCAGAGTAATATGCCAACTAATGTCATTATATATTTTTTCGCCGAATAATATGAAGAGAAGTACTCCTAAATTTTAGTTCCATATTTGGCACCATATTGAGCTCGAAGCGCTGTCATAGCATGTGGAAAGGATATTTTGCCCAAGTCAAAAACTCTGCACGTACAGGATCTTGTTTGAAGATCGACCGTGGAAACATCACCATGACCATTGATAATGAACTTGTAATCTGCTATTTGATGAGATAATAACCTATTTCCCAGACTGATGTTCGTTGACATTATTTTTCTGCTTCTAGAACAAATGGGGTTCCTGCGTCCTCGAACTCCACACACCTTTCGTGAAAAAATTGATCATACTTTTATTTATTATTTCAAACAGTGCCATGATGGAAAATTCTCTTTCATCATCAAATAATAAATTCACTGATTCAGTTATGTTTGATGTCATAATATTGTACCGATACAAAAGAATTTCTCGGTACAACGTCATACTAATCTTGTAACTCAAACAAGATATTAAATTCATAAGAATATACTTATTTGCCAGACAGAATGTCTGGCTCCATCTTCCAAAACTGACACGTACGAGATGTTCTACTCCCTTAGAATGTATATTCGCTATTTGATTGAAATAGTCTAAAATATCCTCTCTACTATATGCATTAGTTGCTCTATAAAACAAGGTCACGACCCTTTTGTTATGAAAGTTGATCCAAATATTCTCTCTAAGATGCCTAATGCAACAACCAAAGTGAGCTGAATTTAAGAAAATTGAACCCATCTTTGGAATACTTGGATGCCCATCCAAAATAAAACACAACTCTTCGGTATCTTTGACGCAGCTTCGTAGTTGTTCAAAAAAATATTCATAAGAGGCATTACATTCCTTGTCCGCTACACAAAAAGCGACAGGAAATATGTGATTCTCCACATCCTGTGCCACCGCCGCAGGCAGAACTCCATTATACCTACTTCTCAAGAAGGTACCGTCGATGGTTATGCCTTTTCTCATATGTCGAAAACCTTGAATCCAAGCACCATAGGATACAAAAAAGTACTTGAACCTTTCATTTTTATTAACATACAACGCAGTCTTACTTCTTAGATTGACTCAAGCATGTAACGGTAGGCATCGAGGACTGCATACCCATGCTCGTGTACCCCCCTAACCAAGTCCTTGGCAATCCCCATGATCGTACATATCTTTCAATAACTGACCAGGACACCAAATTCCGTAAGGAGTTGATTGGTCATAACCCTTATAGAAGGGCCTTTGCCATCGTGGAATCTATTCTTGAAATATTCACCGAGGACCTTTGCTGTGGTGTGAGGATTTTGGCCCAAAATGTGCTCCGAACCATATGCGTGATACTTTTCATGTTTATGAATGACGAATCTGTCATAACTTAAGTACTTCATCGCTCTCAACCACAACTTGCAGTTCGGATTAGCATATTTGTAGCAAAAGACTTATGCTCAAATTAATCACTTTCATTATTCTGAAATCTTTTTTCAAGCAAGAAATAAACAAAGTAGTAGATAGTTATTTCTTATCCTTGAATGACATTCCTTTGTAAAATTTGGTCTCATCGTGTTGACGATTGCTAGACTATGTCGATAGAGAAGAACTGCCCACCGTATTGGTCGCATCAACGAGCGTAGGTGTTGGATCATCATCTGAAATATTCATGTCTAGATCATCCAACCTATCATCAAAGATGTCTTGTTGTTCTTCTTTTTCTACATTCTGGTTCTCATTCTCTCTCGTCTTTTCAACCACGGACAGTCTTAACACCTGCCTGGATGAATCAGAAAGATAAGAACTCAACTGAACCTGATCGGTTATCTTGAAAGGTAGTACCCTCTGATCAAAGAAGTTGTGCATGTAGCTGATGATGAGTTCTTCCGGTTGACAATTCAGTCCACAATAGCTGATGGTTAAGTTCACAAAATCATCATACAAAACATCACTTTGGACTGTCATAGCTATCATCTCTAGCATTTCACCCTCCTTCCAACGCCATACATATTGATTACTCTTCTCAATCCATTGACCATGACAATCCACCCCTATTATTATTAGGGGTGCGAGTTCGGTATTCAATTCAGTATTTTTAAATTTTGGGTTCGATAATTCGGTAATCAGTATTTGAACATAGATACCACATACCATACTTATAAATATCGTTCGGTAGTTCGGTAATCGATAAATTAAACTTTAATTCAGTACAGTATTTGGTAATACAATATTAAAGTTGGACGTGCACATGTACGTTTAAACTTCAAAGAGTACATTTAATAGAATCCCTATTTAGTATTATTTTTGTTGCTTTTTACGAATATGTTACCAAGGTCCAAAAAATTCTTTGGGATGACTAGTACTATTGTTTATTGGGTCGGGTTAGATACAGACACACACACACACACACATATATATCTATATATATTCGATATTCGGTAAATACCGAATACCAAACGGTATTAATATCTTGTACCAAATCCAATCCCGAATACTGAAATATTGAAATTTTACTCCCAAATACCATACCAAATACCGAATTACTGAATATCAATTACCAATTTTTTTATTCGATTTGGTATTTGGTATTTTATGCCCAGGACTAATTATTATTGATCCCTCCATTAGTGGTACCTAAATAAAGTCATTTGTTAAAAAAAGTTAATAGTGATTTCATAGTAGTGTAACGTGAATCCCAACAGATGTGTAATCTGTTGCAACAGGTGAAATATAAGTTGCAACAAGTAAGTGATTAGTCGCAACAAATTAATTACCTGTTAGGATTCATGTTACGCTCCTGAAGCTGATTTCAATAGACGAGTCATCTGTTGTAACAGGTGAATCATATGTTGCAACAAATGAAGCACCTATTGGGATAGATGTTACAGTACTAAGAAACTTTTGAAGTTGATTCCAACAGATGAGTGACATGTTGCAACAGATAATTAACCTATTACGACAGATGACTTACCTATTGTATTAGACGATGCGACTGTTAGAATCGAGTTCAGGTTCTATTGCAACAGGTTACTAATCTATTGCAACAAATATTAACCCTGGTGCAACAGACGACACGTCTGTTGGAATCGAGTTCAGGTTCTGTTGCAACAGGTTACTAATCTGTTGCAACAGATATTTATCCTGTTGCTAGAGATAACTAATATATTGCAACAGATGGGTCATATGTTGCAACAGATGAACGATATGTTCGATTTATGTTACGACACTATAGAACCATAAACATGAATCCAACATATGAGTTTTTCATTGCAACAGATGGCTCATCTATCGCAATAGATGATTGATCTGTTTAAACAGATGTCTTTTATATTGAATTCATATTCGTGTGCTATCTATTGTTGAAAAACAGCATAGTTACAGTTACCCAGATGAAAAATTCAACTAAAAATCATAATTTGACTTACCAAAGTCTCTTGTAAAGTAATGCCAAAGTGAAAAGTGAGGTATGAAATAAAATTTGACCTAAGAAATTGATCAAATAGCAGCAGTAGCGGTAACAACAACAACAACAACAACAATGGTTAGTAAGAAGAAGATGAAGATGATAATGAAGTAGAAGATGATGATAATGAAGCAAAAGAAGGTAAATAAAGCAGCAGCAACAATAAACATAAAAAATCGCTAAGAGAGAGAAAACAACAATGGATGAGAAGAGAGAGAAACACGTTTTTTTTCCTCCATTTTTTGTTATATTAGGTAAACATTTGGATCAAAGTGTGAATTTAAAATCTTGTGGGCTACTCTCAAATTTATCCAACTTTTTTAATCCATAATAAAGTAATTGTCACCTACAATCAATTATTAAGACTTGAGTCACCTACACCTCATTTTCAAACTCTTTTATCACTTTTAGCTCAAAGCCCCATAATTTTTAATAAAGGATAAAAAATTCAAATAATATTTCTAAAGTCCTTGACACTTTTAATATATTATAGATTATAGATTTGAAATGAATAATTTCTTACCATTTATTAAACTTTTGGTCTAATATTTTTCTCAATAATAAGAAATTTTTTTGTTATTTCTATTGACTCTCTATCAAAAACTCAAATTAGGAAATAACTTTATACAATAGACAAAAATTGAGTAAATTTAAATTATTAATTTGAAGAATTTAATTATTTTGTTGCTATTAATGTTTTAGAATATAATATTACATATTAGTAATATGATTTAACCTGTTGTTGTATCTTAATCTGTTATAGCATGTTAAATAGTATATCATTTCTTCTATGGCTACTGTAACAAAAAGGGAAAAAGACATTGTTTTCATCCCAAACTATACAAGAAAAATTGCACCTAAACTATACTAATGACCTATTACACACCTAAACTATAAAAAACTGATACTATTACATCCTCGCGACACTCATGCCCAATTTTAATGAGTGGAGTGTACTCTATTCGCCCTGTGCTGATGACATGTGTTAATTTAATTTTTTTTATTTAATTAATAAATAGCCCTTATGATTAAAAATAAATAATCAATAAAATTCATTAATTCAACAACTCCTCCTTCTTCACTTATTCTCTGCTTCACTTTCCCTTCAAATAACCAAGCAAATTCAACAAGAAAAATTCGATGGAAGAAAATATTCAACAATTCACCATTAAAAATATGAAATTGTTGAATTGTTCACTTATTCTCTACTTCACTTTCCCTTCAAATCCACTTTCTTTTTCACTTTCTTCTCTTCATCAACAACTCCTCCTTCTTTTACTTACTTAATCAAACAATGCAAATCTTGTATCAAAGCGAAACTCATTGTCACTGGGGTCTTTTCACCTTCAGCAGACCTGAAATGCAAGCATTTGAATGATGCTAATAAGATTTTTGAGTTAATGGAGGTGAAAGATGTGATTTCTTGAAACGAGTGGATAACTGGGTATTTTCAAATTGGACAATTTCATGAATTGAAAGTCACACCATAGATTGGAGATGAAAGATGTGGTATTCTTAGAAATCTATGGTTTAATAAATCACAACATAGATTTCTTGGAAGGCTTTGGGCTTTGGATATTCTCAGATTCGTCAATTAATGTAGGATTTGACGAATTGAATGTTGTAACATGGAGTGCTATGATTTCGGGGTATGCACAGGGGGATTGACAATTGTGATTTTGATGGTAATTTTATTGACACTTTAAAGCTAAGATTTAACTGCACATATTGTGATTTCGATGGCAATTTTAGTAGTGGATATTGAATTTTATGGTGGTTGTTTGTGATTTTTGTTATATTAATGGTTGTATTGTGATTCTGATAATGAAATTTGTATTTTTAAAATTATTGTGGTGAAGATTTGAGTTTGATGATGATGGCGTTTAAATGGTGATTTAATGGTGGTGTTTTAATGGTGATTTTGTTGGAGAAGAAGCAATTAACATTTTTTCAATTACAAAAATAATTAATCTAATTGTATATATTAAGAAGAATATTAGGAGTACTTAATGATATAATGACAAATGAAATAGTGACATGTGTATGAAAGCTGTCATTTTAAGATTTTTTTTCTTCTCTCACGCACCTTAGGAAGGTGAATACATCTTCTCTGCCATGTCACCTTCTAAGGTGAAAATAATATCGCTTTTTATAGGTTAGGTGTGTAATAGGTCACTAGTATAGTTTAGGTGTGACTTCGACTTTTCTTGTATAGTTTGGGGTGAAAACGATGCCTAAACGATGCCTTTTTCCTAACAAAAAAGATAACTTGCAATTACTTTTTTAGTAGCTAGAAGGTTTGGGTTACGAACTTACAGTGGATGCGTTGATATCAATTTTTATTTCGCGTTATAGAAATCATGAATTCTTTGATAGTTGGTGAGTAGGTCGGACATACGATAATGGTTGAAGAAGTGTTTCAACGCCTCACAACCATTATTACGACTCTTTTTGTGCAATTATATGTAAACTTTATGAAATCTTATCAACTTCAATGCAATTTATTCTTTTTGAACTGATGTAATAAATCAAGCGAGACTTTTTGCTCACCTTTTTTTTTTGTACTATTTGAAATTGAATAATTTCTTATCTTGTTTTAAACATTTGGACTAATATTTTTTCAATACTAAGATAAATTTTTGTTATTGTTATTGGCCTCTACCAAAAACTCAAATTAGGGAACAATTTTATACCATAGGCCAAAATTGAGTAAATTTAAATTATTAATTTGAAGAATTTAATTAATTCTGTTATTTATGTTGTAGAATATAATATTACGTATTAATAATATTATTTTATCCCGTTATAGTAACTTAATCTATTATAGCATGTTAAATAATATACCATTTCTTTTATGGCTACCACAACAAATAAAATTACTAAAATTACTTGTAGTTACTTTTTAAGTAGCTAGGAGGGTTGGGTCATTATGGATTCATTGATATCAATTTTTATTCAATATTATATAAATTATGAATTCTTTGGTAGTTGACGAGTAGGTCGGACATGCGATAACGGTTGAAAAAATGTCTCAACGCTTTTCAGCCTTTATTGTGACTCCTTTTATGCAATTATATGTGAACTTTATGAAACTTTATCAGCTGCAATGAACCTTATTCTTTTCAAACTGATATAATAAATCACGCGAGTATTTGAAATTGAATAATTTCTTATTATTATTAAATTTTGATCAAGAGTAGGTCGGAAATACGTAATGGTTGAAGAAGTGTCTCATCTTTTCGCAGCTATTACTGTGACTCCTTTTGTGCAATTATATGTGAACTTCATGAAACTTTACCAACAATACAACTTACTTCCTCCGTTTCAAAATAGTTGACCCTTTTTGACTTGACACTCCCCTTAAGAAAATATTTATTAGGGGTTTATTTTACCCAATTAACCTTATTAATTATGCTTTGAAAATATAAATTTGAATAAATATACTTTGTTTAGTCATTTAATGTTGAGGGTAATATTGGAAGAACATAACAAAATACTCTTGATTTAATCAAAAGGGACAACTAAATTGAAACAAATATTTTTAGAAAGAGGGCCAACTAAAATAAAACGGAGGGAGTATCCTTTTTGAGCTGATGTAATAAAAGAAGAAAGATTTTCTGCACATTTTTTTTTTTTTTGTATTGTTCGAAATTGATTAATTTCTTACCCTTTATTAATTAAACTTTTGGTCTAGTATTTTTTCTAATATTGAGAAAAATTCTTGCTATTGCTATTGATCCTTTAGGGGAAGCTCAAATTAGTGATTAATTTTATACCGCAGACAAAAAATGAGTAAATTTGAATTATTAATTTGAAGAATTTAATTGTTTTACTCTTACTAGTGTTTTAGAATATAATATTACATATTAGTAATATTGTTTTACCCTATTATTGTACTTAATCTGTTATAGCATGTTGTATTTCATTTCTTCTATGGTTATCATAACAAGATTACTTGCAATTACATTTTTAAGTAGCTAGGAGAGTTGGTTATGATGGATACATTGATATCAACTCTTATTTCGCATTATATAAATCATAAATTCTTTGATAGTTGGCGAGTAGGTCGGACATACGATACCAGTTGAAGAAGTATCTCAACGCTTTACCGCCATTATTGAGACTCTTTTTGTGCAATTATATGTGAACTTTTTGAAACTTTATAACTAAATACAACTTACCATCTTTAAACTGAGCTAATAAATTACGTGAGACTTTCTACTCACCTTTTTTTTTAGCATTTGAAATTGAACAATTTCTTACCATTTATTAAAATTTTGATCAAATATTTTGAAGAATTGGCATTAGTGAAAACCATTTCTTTCCCACCGAAACTTTGATAACAAGAAGGACAAAATATAAAACAATTTAGTGTTAATGATATGAATTGATCAGAAGTATAATGGAGGAGAAAATTGAAAACAATCACATAATATACATGAACAATTTGAACATTTTTTACTATTTCTTTTAATATTATTGTTGAATCTTAACATTATATAGTTATAAAATAAAATTAAAGTTGAAAGAGCATACATTGAATGTAAAATCATTTGTTATTTGAAAAAAAATATAAAAACATGTGATGAAGATTTGACTATCTATGAAACGATTGCCAAAACATTATTAATGGGTGGCATAACAACAAATATTATTGGGGAACATGTATATTTTGCTTTTGTACTCCCTTCCTCTTAAATACTTATTATTCTTACTAAAAATATTCATCTCAAAATATTTGTTATTTTAAAATTTTAAAGATAAAATTAATTGTTATTTTTTATTTTATTTTTATTAGTAATTGTTCTTGAAAACAATAAATATCTCAATTATAGCACATAAAGAAAAATATTTTATGAGAGATTTATATCTTAATAATCAAACATTCTTTCATAATTAATAATTTGACATGTAAAAAAAAAATATGACTAATACTAGTTATGAAATATGTCGAAAATTGAGGCCAAAAACTTAATTATAATTACTATTAGGTATAATTTCTAATAAGCAGTTTTTCTAAATGGGACATGATATTAATAATTGTTTTTTCAAGTCGTATGCCACATGATTTTGAACAGCTTAATTATAAACTTTTTGTCCCCTATCACATATGCGTGTCGACTTTTCAAGAAAAAAAAAAAACACTTGTATATAGAGCAAATCGATTTTTTTATATTAAAAGTATTAATTATAAGAATTGTTAGATTATTTTATCCTCATTCATTTCATAAGATATCATCCATCTTCATTGAATATTGAGTGTGGTTCTCCCATCCATGTTTACTTTTGTATTAGAATTTAGATGTCAGGTTTATTCTATTTCCGTGCCATCTTGAGATGTTTGTACTTTTCAAAAATAAGTACAAGAGTGAAATTAAAAAAAAAAATAAAAAATCTTAAACTTCTATATATCAAATAATTTGATTTTCGGAAGCAAAATATGACAAATAAAAATAAATGAAGAGTGTATTAAAATTATAATCTTAGAAAATATGCATTTTGAGTGAAAGTGAGGATCAGTTGGTGATATTAAAATTTGACCCACCAGATAGGTGGCTCACCATATGGTATTGAAATCAATTTTACAATTTTGAATTTGTCATGAGATATAAAGTAAGAATAACAAGAATAAATAGAGAGAGGAGAGAGAAGACTTCTTTATTTCTCGTGAGTGATGAGAGATTATAAAATTGAAGATACAATGAACAAAATGCCTTTATTTATAGGAAAAAGTACTTCTAGTTTCCAACTAAAAGACAGATACTTCAAATCCTGATGATAGATATTAACTAGATCTTAATATATCTTATTAGATCTTGATAGATCCTATCTATATTCTTGATAGATATTCATTATAATGTAAATATATTTATAATACTCTCCCCTTAAATGTCTAATTGATAGATAATGTATCTCGTTAAAACCTTACTAGAAAAAATCCAATAAAAAAAATTTAGTAAAGGAAAAAGGGTACACATCCCTAACAATACGCATATAAGCTGCCTCATTAAAAACTTTACAAGAAAAACTTAGTGGGGCAAAACCTCGTAAGGAAAAAAGAGTGCAATGCATATTAACTCCCCCTAACGAGAACATCCTTGAACCTTTGCATCCCGATCTTGTGTACCATCTTCTTCAAAGTTGCAATTGGAGGAAACTTGGTGAATAAACCAGCCACATTGTCACTTGAACGAATCTGTTGCGCGTTAATAACACCATTCTTTTGTTGATCATGTATGTAGAAAAGCTTTGATGAAGTGTGCTTCGTTCTATCTCTTTTTATGAATTCTCCATTAAGATGTGTTATGCATGATGTATTTCTCTGTATAAAATTGTAGGTACATTGTCACATTTCAAACCATATTTTTCTCGAATGAGATGTATTATGGACCTCAACCACACACATTCTCGATTCGCTTTATGAATAGTTATTATCTCAACATGATTCGATGAAATGGCTACGATAGACTGCTTTGTATATCTCCAAGATATGGTAGTACCACCACGTATGACCACATAGCCTGTTTGAGACCGAACTTTATGTGAGTCAAATAAGTACCCAGCATCAGAATGACCAATAAAATTGGGACTGCAAATTTTAGAATAAAATAAGTTCATGTCTTTTATCTTATTTTGATGTCTCCTAGTAGGAGCAGAAATATACCTTGCTAACAAATTGACTGAAAAAACTATATTAGGACTTGTAGCATTTGCTAGATACATTAGTGCACCACTTGCACTATGATATGGTACTTCATAATCATTCGGATTTGGTATATTTCTCATTTCAGCAAATAAACTATTGCTTTTGAAAACTCTCCAAGAGTTCCAATAATTTTCAAGTTATAAGCTTATACAATATAAGGATTATAAATAAGTTTTCCAAAACTTTTATATGCTTCAAACATTTTCAATACTTAAAAAGTTTTCATATGATTTTGTCTAGTGACAATGTTCAACATTTCATATGCGACATCTTCACGTGTTTGAACTGCAAATCAAATAAGTTTTATACTTACCAAGATGCATTCCTTCACGTAACTTGATAAATATTTCTACGTCAGCATGCTTAAATTAACGTTGAATTCAGATCCTCGTAATCTTTTACAATATTGCGTTAATATTGTATCAAAGATATTGATGGTATATCATTTCGTATCGGTTCACAGTGTGACATTACATTTTGAGATTTCATCACTTTAATATTTCACATACCTGAACCTCTTATAAGGTTTCATGAAGTGTTATGCCCTAGGCTATTCAAGAGCACATTACCTTCTTATTATGATCATTTGCTCCTTATCCTTTTCAAGGATTATTTCATTTGGAATAGATTGATCTAACACGCTTCACGCATGCGTAGGTTTTGTTCTTAGGGACACAAAATAGGAGCACTTACAACTTAAATATGAGATGTTTTCGGCATTTAACTTGAATTATCTTATGAATGAGGATCTGATGATAATTCCTAATATATTTCATAGCTGCTTATAATCTCCCCCTTATGTTAGCAAAACTAACATACATCCTCTATCTTATTTGAGGATTTCATCTTTGTGCATTATGGTATTTTTATTAATTGTATACCACACACCAAAATTATTAGATGGACAACGTGTGGTTCCTGACTCAGAACCAACTTTGAGGGGAAATTAATCATAATTTATTGGTTTAATGAATACAAGTACTTTTGTATATAATATTTCAAACCAACACACGAAACTTTAATTTCATTAACAATAGTTCAACTATTTATCGAAGGCATTCAACGTCAAACCATCATCATCAAGATGAATTGTCTTGATTACATAATCTGAAAGTTATGCTTTTAACTCAATGTTATTGAGCAAGCATCTTTTATGAATATCAAATGCGGGTTGAAAATGAATGCATATGTGATCATCTTATTGATACATCTTTTTAACATATCACATGATAGGTGAACCGGCCCTTATTCACCTTTTATACTTTTTCAGATTTTAAGGGATCCAATCCCAAAATTAGTTGGTCCAACCAACTTACCATGAGAACAAGTAACATTAAAAGTAATGAAGATTTTTTTCATCAATATATGTTCAATACTCAGTATGCACATCTTTGGGATGTCGCAATCATTCATGTCAATTTATGAACTTTTATTCTGGCAAACTCCAAGTTTACCATGACATGTACCTTTTAGTAAATTTCAAATTTACTGTTACATGAATAAATTATTGAATTTACTACTTCATAAGTAGATTTTAAAATAACTCTTTTCAGTTATTCTGCCTCATTCGGAGGTGAGTTGTGATACAATCACAATCAAGTGCACGTTTGCATTACTAAACTTTTCATTCACCAAGAATGGAATATAATAGTGCCTTATGATGTTTTGGTTTTTGATGGAACATTTAGCATCATCTTCTTGGGAAAACTATATGTTTTCAAGCAACCAACGTGGTATTTAATGAGTTTTTTTTAGTGTTTAGGGAAAGGAGTGAACCACAGAAGAAACTTGGAAAAAGTAAAAGAAAAGAAATTTGACAGTCAAAATGGTGGACCATTAGTGTCAGGCCTAACCAGAACATGGCCTCCTGAAGGACTTAGTGACTGACCAAATGGTGGACCGTCAGTCTTGCGATGGACCACCAGGTGTACCGTCAGGCTTTATCCAGAACATGGCCTTCCAAAGGACTCAGTGACACACCAAATGGTGGACCGTCAGACTCTCGACGGACCACTACTTTGACCGTCGACTTGGACGCATTTTTCTGATTTTAAATTTTAAATTTTAAATTCCTTTTTACCTGGGAACATATAAATACTAAATTTTAGGGTTAGTGGATGAGCTTTTTATCTTTTACAATTTTTTCATAGAAACTTGTTGTAACCTAGTACTTTGGGGATTGAAGCTTATCTTTGGGGAAGTTAATCATTCAATTCTTTATTGAAGATTCAAGAACTGATTGTTGAGATTACTGTAAGTGAATTCTAAATCTATTTATGAATAATACAAGAATTTTTATTCTTCTTTTATGAAATTTTGTGGCTAAGTTCCCATAACTAGGGTTATGGGATCCTTGATGTGGAAAGCATCTATGGGTTGTGAATCAAACTGAGTTTCATGAATAATTGATATTGTATAAAACTTTCTTCAATTTAATGGCTTTTCTTGATTACAAACTTGAAAAGTGAGCCCAAGAATATCACTTGTCTGTAAGGAAAGTGTTTGTTGGGAAAAAGGAAGTGTTTACATGAATTCTAAGGGCTTTAACCTTTGGATTAATGGCAAATGCCCTAAAAGAATTAAATTACATAAGAAAATGGTTGAAAGAACAATGTATCCTTTGAGTTTGAGAGAATTAGAGGATACTTTATTCACTTAGGTTGAGAAACTAAGGGATAAAGAATAGGATTCAACCCTTCTTGCAATTGAATTTGCTAATTGGAACTCTTAAGTGATTCACAACCCTAGTTGTGCTAGCATTTTGGTAACCATAGCCCTGGTTTGTTTAATGTCATTAAATTACTAATTGCAAAGAGAATCATTCATTGAAATACTTTTGTTACAATTAATTACTTTATAAGTTACAAACCAAAACCCCCCTTATTCAGGAACCTCTGATCAACAGTCCAGTAACGATTACAATACTTAGTGAGCACAGTATTCCCTGTGGGATTCGACACCCAACCTAGTTGGGTTCTATATTTGACAGCGACTACTTACAATTTCTAACGAGTGTTGTAATTTGGGCGTGTCAAATTTTGGCGTTGTTGCTGGGGAATACGGTTGTCAACTAAGTTTGTGATTGTTAATCGACCCTTTGGTTAAAGATTCCCAAATTTTACTTTTTATTTGTTGTTTTTGTTTTGTGAAAGTTGACTGTCTTGTATGCCAAGTACGCGTAGATCAGGTCAACTATTATTACCTATTCATCCAGAACAGCAGCTTATTGGCAGAATGGACGTTCAATAGGACCCAAAAAGAATAGCTGCTCAGCAGGAGCAGGCTAGATTAGCAGCTTTGGCAGTCGCGCAAGTAAACCCGCAGAATGCAGACAATGATAGTTGAGAAGTAAACCCAGATGATGAGAACCTGGGCGATGATAAGTTATTAAACCCAAGGTATGCAAATAATGTAGCCGAACCAGTGAATAGGAATATCAACAAAAACCGCCAGGCTAGGATGAGACCTGAACGCCGAGCTGTCCAGTTTGATCTAGACGATGATTATGATAACTTGGATGGGGCTAGTGCTACAGGAGCTATTATTCCTCCTCCCAGAGCACCCGGATCTAAGTTTAATATCACGAATACCATGATCCAGTTATTGCATCTTAAGGGACTGTTTGGTGGACTTGCGGGTGATGATCCAAATATGCATTTGATTAATTTATCTCAACATGCAAATCATTCGATAATCCAAGAGTAGGACAAAATGCTATTCGGCTATGACTGTTCCTATTGTCTCTATCCAGAGAAGCAACTTTATGGTTGAATGGGTTATCCCCCAAATCTATTACAAATTAGAGGTAATTGAAAGATGCTTTCTTAGAAAGGTTCTTTCCGTCGTCCAAGAGGGCACAATTAAGAGATGAAATCAGTAATTTTAGGCAGCTTCCAACTGAAGCTCTCCATGAAACATGGGAGATGTTCAACAAGAAGCTCACACAATGCCCGAATCATAGATGGCCAACACCCACCTGAAGGATATATTATATAGGGCCTTAAATTTAGTGACTAAGCCAGTGGTGGATAATGTTGTGGGTGGGTCATTCATGGACCTCACTTTTCCTGAGGTGTCTAAGATGCAGGATCGTATGGACCTTCTTACTAAGCATTTATTATCAGGAAAGACAGAGAAGGTTAAAGTTGTTGCATCATAGGGAAGAGCTGACTCCGATTCTGAGAAGAAAGCCAATTATTTGACCAATCAGGGGGGTTTCCGAGGCAGTGGCCAAGGAAACCAAGGTCGGAACTACTATGATAAATCTGGATACAAGGACCGAGACCAAGAAAATTAGAAAAACAAGAATGACAGGAGTGGGTTGTATGTGCCTTCTAGAAATCATGAGGCTACTACAACTAGCTCTGGGAAAATATCCATGGAAGATATAATGGTTAAATTATTGAAGGGGGTGGAAGCAACCAATACTGGAGTAGTAGAGATAAAAAATGATTTATCCTCGATGAATCAATTGGTTGACTCACACTCTACTTTAATAAAACAGTTGGAGAAGCAAATAAACCAACTTTCTATTGCGTTTAATCAGAGGAAGGCTAGCACTCTACCAAGTGACATAGTTCAAAATCCAAGAAAGGATGATTCGTGCATGATAATTACCACTAAGAGTGGTAAAGTACTGGCAAGCCCATCTATGAGTAAGCCTGCGGTTGATATTATGATAGAGAATATTGATGAAGTAGATATTGATCATCCGGTAGAGTCTGAAAAATTGGATGAGGTTATTCATGATGTTGCATCCAACTGTCGGCAGGCTGATGAGTTAAAAAGAGAGGAAGACAAGGAAAAAGAAGTAGTGGTAAAAACTCTCCCAAAACCACCACCTCTCTTTCCTTAAAGATTGAAGAAGAAGGCTGAGGATACGAAGTTTAGTAAATTCATGGCTATATTAAAGCAATTGACGGTAAATGTGCCTTTGGTTGAGGTACTTGAGCAAATGCCAGGGTATGCCAAATTTATGAAGAACCTTTTGACAAAGAAAAAAGTGACGAGCTACGAACTGGTGGATAATCTCGATCATTGCAGTGCTATTGCTATTTGGAATTTGCTAAGGCCTTATGTGATCTAGGAGCTAGCATTAACCTGATGTCGCTAGCTGTTTATAAAAAGTTGGGTTTTGGAAACACCATACCCACCAACATGTGACTTGTGATGGCGGATAGGTCGGTAAAATGACCTGTTGGTATTTTGTATGATATGTTGGTGAGGGTGGCTACCTTTATATTTTCTGCAGATTTTGTAATTCTAAATTGCGAGTTGGACTTCGAGGTGCCTATAATCTTAGGTCGACCTTACCTTGCAACCGAAAGTGTGCTGATTGATTTATGAGCTAATGGGCTCCTATTTAGGATGAATGATGAAGTGGTGCATTTTGATATGTGAAAATCAATGAAACAACATAAAGAGATGAGCGTGTTCTCAATTGTTGATGTATATTATAAGGACGAGCAGGAAGTACCAATAGAGAAACAGCTTGCTGTTGAGCCATTAGTTGTAGTACTTATGAATTTTGATCGTGAATATATTAAGGATTATGAAGAGACCGTTTATGCTTTGACAGGAATGGGATCATACTCTTATACTCATAAGAAGCTCAATCTTGATCTTAAGAATTGACCAATACCACTGGCAAAGCCATCTGTCGAAGAGCCACCAGTGTTGGAATTAAAAGAGTTACTCGGTCATTTGAGGTACGTGTTCCTGGGTAGTGGTAATTCACTACCCATCATTATTGCTACTGATCTAGGTGTGCAACAGGTGGAAGCTGTCTTCTCTGTTCTTAAGAGATATAAGAGAGCTATTGGTTGGACTATTACGGCTATCATTGGTATTTCTCCCGGCATAGGTATGCACAAAATTCAGCTAGAGGAGGATTGTATGCCTACTATTAAGCATCAGCGTCGCCTGAACCCACCTATACAAGAGGTGGTAAAGAAAGAAATCATTAACTGGTTAGATGCAGGGGTGGTATATCCTATATCAGACAGTAAGTGGGTGAGTCCTGTGCAATGTGTGCCCAAGAAATGAGGCATGACAGTGCTAGCTAATGAGAAGAATGAATCGATCCCACTTAGGCCTGTTATTGGGTGGAGGGTGTGTATGGATTACCAAAAACTCAACTCGTAGACATTAAAGGATCACTTTCCAATGCCCTTCATGGATCAAATACATGATCGATTGGAAAAAAAGGGATGGTATTGCTTTTTGAATGGTTATTATGGACATAACCAGATTTGTATTGCTCTCGAAGATCAGGATAAGACCACTTTTACATGCCCGTATGGCACTTTTGCATTCAAGCGGATGCCGTTTGGGTTATGTAATGCACCTTCCACCTTCCAACGGTGCATAATGTCTATTTTCTCAGATATGGTTGAAGACACCTTGGAGGTATTTATGGATGATTTTTTGGTTGAAGGAGATTCATTTGAGTTGTGTTTGGCAAACCTGAGTATAGCCTTGCAACGATGTATGGAATTCAATTTTGTACTTAATTAGGAGAAGTGTCACTTTATGGTTAAGGAGGGCATTGTTCTCGGGCATAAAATTTCAGCAAAAGGAATTGAAGTTGTTCAATCCAAGGTTGAATTTATTGAGAGACTACCACCTCCAATTTATGTGAAGGGAGATCGTAGTTTTCTCGGCCATGCTGGTTTTTATCGGAGGTTTATTAAAGACTTCTCCAAGACTGCAAACCCACTCTGCAAACTTTTGGAGAAGAAGGCGAAGTTTTCCTTTGATGAAGATTGCTTGAAGACATTTGAATACCTTAAAGGGAAGCTGGTTAAAGCCCCTATCATTGTAGCACCGGATTGGTCCAAGCCATTTGAGATCATGTGTGCTGCAAGCGGTGTTGCCCTTGGAGATGCTTTGGGGCAAAAGAGGGACAAATTGTTTTATCCAATCTATTATGCCAACAAAGCTCTGAATGGAGCTCAAAAGAACTACACTATCACCAAAAAGGAACTCCTTACTGTAGTGTATGCTTTTGAGAAATATAGAGCTTATCTTCTTGGAACCAAGGTAGTGGTCCACACTGACCATGCAGCCTTGAGATATTTGATGGCTACAAAAGATGTGAAACTAAGCCTGATTAGATGGATGTTACTACTCCAAGAATTTGACTTTGAAGTCAAAGATAGAAAGGGTTGCGAAAACAAAGTGACGGATCATCTATCTAGGATGGAAGGTGAGCGAGCAGTTAGAGATGAGATAGAGATCAATGATGCATTTCCGGATGAAGAGATCTTAGCTCTTACTCTGGAGAAACTACCTTGGTACTCTGATTTTGTGAATTATGTGGTGAGTGAGGTGATTCCAAAAAATCTTTCTTTTCATTAGAGAAAGAAATTTCTTCATGATATGACACACTACTTATGGGATGAGCCATATCTTTTTCGGCGATATGCTGATAATATAATAAGGAGATGTGTTCCAGAGGTAGATGTATTGAGCATATTGAAAGCATGTCATGCTTTCCCAGTTGGGGGTCACATGCAGGTAATCGAACTGCGAGAAAGGTGCTATAGAGTGGCTACTATTGGCCATCATTATTCAAGGACGCTCACAAGTTTGTGCTGAAATATGACCAATTTCAGAGGCAGGGGTCGATCTCCAAGAGGCATGAAATGCCTTTAACTAAGATGCTTGAAGTGGAATCGTTTGACGTCTGGGGCATCGATTTCATGGGCCCTTTTGTAAGCTCGTATGGAATGAAGTACATTTTAGTTGTTGTGGATTATGTATCTAAATGGGTCAAGGTTGTTGCCTTGTCTGATAATGAAGGAAAGAGAGTTGTCGCGTTTCTTAAGAAGAATATTTTCTCTCGCTTTGGAGTGCCATGAACTATTATAAGCGATGGAGGATCCCATTTTTACAACAAATTGTTCCGGGCGGCTTTAGTGAAATATAGGGTGAAACAACACAAAGTAGTAACTCCATATCACCCACAAACTAGTGGGCAAGTGGAGGTGTAAAATCGGGAGATTAAAACCATCCTAGCCAAAATAGTGAATGCTAATAGGTAAGATTGGGTTTGAAAGCTAGATGACTCATTGTGGGCATATCGAACTGCTTTTAAGACTCCAATTGGCATGTCACCGTATCAGCTAGTCTATGGAAAAGCATGTCATTTACTGATTGATCTGGAACACAAGGCTTTGTGGGCTCTAAAAATGTTAAATCTGAATTGGAAGGAGGCAGCAACGCTAAGATTAGGGAAAATGAATGAGATGGATGAATTTCATCTCGGGGCTTACGAAAGAGAGGACCTTTACAAAGAGAAGATGAAAAGGTATCACGATCGAAGACTTGAAAGTAGAGACTTCCAAAAAGATGATTTGGTACTTCTGTTTAATTCCAGCCTCAAATTGTTTCCAGGTAAACTCAAATCAACGTGGTCAGGACCATTTAAAGTTAGTCAAGTCTACTCATCTAGAGTAGTCGATCTTGAAAATAAAGAGGGCAGCGTCTTTAAAGAGAACGGGCAACGAATCAAACTTTATATCGGTCCAAAAGACTTGATAAGAAGTGTTGATATCTTTTATCTCAATAAAGTCTGATTAATAGAGATAACTGAGTCGTGCCGTAATGATAAATTTGGCACTAGTGGGAGGCAACCCACAATGCATTGTTGTAACCATAGTTAGAGTCCATTTCATGTTTTTGTGTAATTTTGATGTGTTTGTGAAGTGAGAATGACCAAAATTGCAGTGAAAAGGGAAAAGAGGGATACAAGTGAGCTACTGGAACAAGGTGATAGACGATTTGGCGGACCATCAGTCCCCTGACGGACCACCACTTTTACCTGTCAAGAAATACCAAGAAAGTTCATTCACTGGATAAGCCACGACGGCCTAACTGGCGGACCGTCACAAACCTGGTGGGCCGTCATAAAAGCCGTCAAAAGTAAGATCAGTGATCTAATTTTTGGTAAGAAGTAACGATCATACTGGTGGACCATCACATTCTTGGTGGACCATCCCATTGACCGTCACACTGAAACAGAAACACCCAAACTCTGGTGATAAGTGACATTCAGAGTGGTGGTCCACCATACTTACGACGTACTATCAATATCACCATCACTTTAACCCTAATTCTAAATAGGTCGGGTTAAATTAGTACTCTTTAAAGTACTCCGTATTTGAGACAAAGTGAGATTTAAGGATAAAATTGAACGGGTACATTCATTGTAACCGTTCCATGACCTTTAGTTGTTCCACTTCCTAAAGATTCGAAGAACCTGAAGGGAGTTATCACATATGAGACTCCCTATCTCCTCCATTTTTACCTTATTTAAATTAGCTCACTTCTTTCCACTCTTCATCACAAATAAGGAGTAACGCAAGAGCTAGAATCTATAAGTTAGCTTTGTCTCTAAAGTTTCAAGAACATAGCGTACCTGCAAAATCAAGGTATGTGCATACCCTTTTTTTCTGGTTGTCCATATTAAGTGTAAGAGCATGATTTGTTTTTATTGGTTTGTTCCTCTTGTGTTGAGTTTGAATGACTTGAGTTGGACTTCAATGTTCCGATTTGTGTGAAATCTGAGTAGCATAAGTTGTAAAATTTGAAGAATGTGCTTAAAATATGAGTTTCGTGTTGTGTTGATAGCTGGAAATTGATCTGATATGGAATTGCTTGACAAAAGGGTCGAACCTAAAACGGTAGCTGAAGACGAAGGTGCGACGATTGAATTGGTGGACCGTCAACTTTATGACGGACCACCAACTTGACTGTTACAAAGCACTCTGAGATGGTACTTTCTGGATAAGCTACGACGGTTGAATTAGTGGACCGTCAACTTTTCGACGGATCACCAACTTGACCGTCACAAAGCACTCTGAGATGGCACTTTATGGATAATCCGCGATGGTTGAATTGGTGGACGGTTAACTTTCTGACAGACCACCAACTTTACCGTCACAAGACAAAATTACATAATGTGACTATTTTTGAATTTTGAACTAATTCTTGAATTCTTTTTCAGGTGTTATGGCCCCTAAAATTCCACAAACCAGAGAAGGAAGATCTCAACGAGGTAGGAATGCGTCCAAACCGGCTTACAATACTAGACAAAATGAAAGAGAAACTTTCATACTCTCCCAATCTAAGGAGGAGAGTGAGAGTACCTCTAGCAGTACAAGTTCAAGCCCCGATGAGGCAACTACTGTTACAACTCAACCATTGCCTGTAGAGGGTGAAACTGAAACTATTAACGTAGAGGATCAAACGAAAGTTCCTGATGCTGAAGCTGAGCCGGAGAGTGATAATGTTATCAGGTAGAAGGATCCACAGATTCGAGAGGCTATCAGGTGGCAGATAGAGGGAGCACAAAAATAGTTCTATGACAGGTTGACACCTACATCTCGAGGAATTAGAAGATCATTCATAAAAGAACATCAGATTATGAAAACAAAGCTTCATGAATATCCCGAGTTAGAGCGTCGGTTCAACAAATATGGACTGGCATGGATGAGCAGACCACCAGGAGAGTACCAACCGAACTGGGTAAGGGAATTCTCCGTAAATTATCTGTGTTTGGTGAAAGGGGAATGCCCAAAAGGGACTTCAATCCCAAATAGACCAAATAGGAAGTTTGTCCCGGTCCGAGGGGTCACCATTGATATCTCAGCCCGAATAATTAATAGGATGCTATTCGGGCCAGGATATAAGGCTCCACCCGCTGTCCTAGATTTTGAGTATAGAATGAGAAATACTTCCATTCAGAGATGTTGGGCAGCTTCTTTATTGACTAATGATGGAAATCCTTCCTGGTTGACTAATTCAAAAGAGCGCATTACAAAGTTCACTCTCAACTTTAAAGCTAAGTTCTGGTGGGCTATTATTCAGTTGAGGTTAATGCCAACAAAAGGAGATGGGAACCTGGATCATCACAGAGCAGTAGCAGTAGCCAGTTTGGTTTCAGGGCTACCAATTGATTTTGGCCAGCTAATTACAGATGAGATGTTCGTGCGGGCACATAAAGTGACCACTTCTGTACCCTTCCCATGTTTGATCACTGAGTTATGCAAACAATCCAGTGTTCCACTTATCCGTGGGGTTGACAACGAAGTATAGGCTACACATAGACAGAACATTGAAAAGTCGAAAGATGAATTAAAGTTTGAAATTCGTATGACCAAGCCTCCAGTATATCAGCCTCAGTCTACACCAGCTCCCGAGGCCACAAAAATGCCCGAAGGTATGCCTTTACCCATCACCATGTATGTACCACATGATTATGTGCCCCAGCGTACGCCTGCAGGGTCAGGTTCTACACCGTCTGCTGGTGGAGTAGAGTTTGCTGAATACAGGTTCAACTCAAAAAATTTTGTTAAGATGGTGAAGAATCAAAAGCGGTTTCAGAAATAGTTAGAAAAGTGGGCTGGAAATTTCAAACCTTTTGTGGATGAAATTGTAGCCGAAGCAGTCAGTTCATTTCAACCTATTCAAGTTAGGATGGATAACATAGAAGCCCACATCAACAAAAGGCTAGATTCACTGTCTCTCTATGATCTTTCCAAGCTCATGGTAGAGTTCGAGTAGGCAAAGGCTGACATAGCAGAGTTAAAGGGGAAGCAATCACAGCCGCCTCCATTTGACCCGACTTTAGTGGTAAGTAATGATGATGAGGGCATTCTGGATCTGATGGGTAGACCCGTGAAGGACAAAGACAAGTAGCAAATAGATGAAAAAACAGCAAGGAAAGAAAAAAAAAGAGAAAGAGAGAAGCCATGTCACCTAAGGAATTTGACCAGTATAACCTGAAAAGAGCTACAAAGAAGTCAAAGAAAAAAGCTAAAAGAAAGCAAAGAGAAGCAGAAAATGAAGCGGCAGGAGTCTCTACTAGTGCTGCCCCAGCAGGGGGCGAAGTGCAGGTTCAGCTCGGAAGACTATCCCTCAAATTATAGAGGGTGAGGTTATGAGTTCTCCTACCACCATAGGGGCCAACATTGCACCAGGTGAAGACGCAGGGACCTCACCCCACCTGACCTATGCCTCAGAGGAATAGGAGGCGAAATAAATATCCCAATCTAACCATGTATGGTAATTTATTGCTTTGAGAACAATGTATATCTTTTTATGTGGGAGTGGGTGTATTTACATCATGGTTGGATATTGTTGCAGATATTCTAAATCCAATCATATGATATCTAGTAGAAGCGGCATGTCTAGGGTGTTTTTATTATTGTATTTCAAATTCTGCAGCTTGTAATGTAAATATTTGTGTTTAATGATTATCTATAAAATATTTCTGTTTCAGTACTTCATTGCAAATATGGATAATGAATGATGTTGGCATAAGACTGTGAGCATGTGTATGTAATTATTTACTTTATTCATGCAAACATGTGTACATAACCTTCAGTAAATCTACATTTGGCATTATTCTATAAAAGGTGCATGAATCATGTGATGAACATTCTAAGAGTTACAGAAGAAGTTTAGCTCAGTTGCCTATGGGTGTGAGGATTTACCTTCAGTTCTTGCATAGTCTAATGCCTAGAACTTTCCTGAGTCCTTGACATGGCCTTCTAGTAGATTCAATAGGACAGGATAACAGGCCTCCTTGTACTTTTAGCCTACTTAGCCTAAATAAATAACCCCACCAAAAAGATTTTTATCTCATTTGAACCCGTCTTGTGCCTTTAGGAACCTTTTTCAATTCCAATAACTTTAATTTACTCTCCACAGGGCGTTAGTATCCTAATCTGGCCTTGGCCTAATATTTGGATATTGTGCACTTTAACTTAAGCAAAACACCTAAGTTGAGGGTGACTTTTGTTAAGGTGCAAATGCCAAATAGGAAGTGAGTGTAAATTTTAATCTAAAAGCTCTTGGCCCTAATCAGTTCAAAGATATTGTGCACCTTAACTGAATGCATCAACATAAGTTATGTCTGCAGAAGAACCTGTTATTGGAAGTAATAAATGAGCTGATCTAGGCTAAAGCGATGCCAAGGCAAGGAGAGTTAAGTCTTAATGAGTCACTTTATCCAAAAGCATATCCTTACATAACCTGAAGCCTCATTACAAGCCTTGAAAAGACCTGATTGATCCTAGCGAGTTGACCTTGAGGAGGTGTCGTATGGCTAGGGCAAGCCTATGGGTATTTTGGACTATGCTTGTAACTTCTTTGATGAGTGTGAGAGTTTAGATTGTATCCATATCATGTGATGAGTGGTGGACTTCATCGTTATGAGGGCAACTGGATTTTCACTGAGATTTGTTGTTCTCTGTAGGATATAACATCCATGTTTATGTGCTGAATTATAATCAATGCCGGGTGTAGACCCTGATGTGTTAAATTCATGTGAGTGAAATGATGAGTGAATAGTTGCATCGAAATGTTTCAGTGGTTGGTTGCAGGTCATTGTATTGTTCATGTTCACAATTAGGTGCTGAGTTGCTTGAGGACAAGAAATTATCTTAAGTTGAGGGTGTTGATGTTTCGATTTTTGAAGGAACATTTAGCATCATCTTCTTGGGAAAATTGTATATTTTCAAGCAACCAAAGTGGTATTTAATGAGTTTTTTTTAGTGTTTGGGAAAAGGAGTGAACCACAGAAGAAACTTGAAAAAAGTAGCAGAAAAGGAATTTGACGGTCAAAATGGTGGATCGTCAGTCTTGTGACGGATCACCAGATGGATCGTCAGGCCAAACCAGAGCATGGCCTCCCGAAGGACTCAGTGACGGACCAAATGGTGGACCGTCAGTCTTCCGACGGACCACCAAGTGTACCGTCAGGCTTTATCCAGAACATGGCCTCCCCAAGGACTCAGTGACAGACCACCACTTTGATCGTCGACTTGGACGCGGTTTTTATGATTTTAAATTTTAAATTCTTTTTTACCTGGGAACATATAAATACTAAATTTTAGGGTTAGTGGATGAGCTTTTTTATCTTTTACAAGTTTTTCATAAAAACTTGTTGTAACCTAGTACTTTGGGGATTGAAGCATATCTTTGAGGAAGTTAATCATTCAATTCTTTATTGAAGATTCAAGAACTGATTCTTGAGATTACAGTAAGTGAATTCTAAATCTATTTATGAATAATACAAGAATTATTTCTTCTTCTTTTATGAAATTTTGTGGCTAAGTTCCCATAACTAGGGTTATGGGATCCTTAATGTGAAAATCATCTATGGGTTATGAATCAAATTGAGTTCCATGAATAACTGATATTGTATAAACCTTTCTTCAATTTAATGGCTTTTCTTGGTTACAAACTTGAAAAGTGAGCCCAAGAATATCACTTGTCTGTAAGGAAAGTGTTTGTTGGGAAAAAGGAAGTGTTTACATGAATTCTAAGGACTTTAACCTTTGGATTAATGGCAAATGCCCTAACAGGATTAGCTTACATGAGAAAATGGTTGAAAGAACAATGTATCCTTTGAGTTTGAGAGAATTAGAGGATAATCTATCCACTTAGGTTGAGAAACAAATTGAATTTGCTAATTGGAACTCTTAAGTGATTCACAACCCTAGTTGTGCTAGTATTTTGGTAACCATATCCCTGGTTTATTTAATCTCATTAAATTACTAATTGCAAAGAGAATTATTCGTTGGAATACTCTTGTTACAATTAATTACTTTATAAGTTACAAATCAAAACCCCCTTATTCAGGAACCTCTATTAATAGTCCAGTAACGATTACAATACTTAGTGAGCACAGTATTCCCTGTGGGATTCGACACCCAACCTAGTTGGGTTCTATATTTGACAGAGACCGCTTACTCTTTCTAACGACAGTTGTAATTTGGGCGTATCACCTTAAGCCTATCAAATTCTGATAGCTTATAGCCTCTTTTAAAATATTGCTAATTCAAGAGTAAATCGAGGCATATATATGGTTGTAGAGAAATTTTCTCAAACATATCTTATAATCATAATAAGCATGTAAAAATATTATCACTTTTGATGATTATTATCATATTGTCTCTCTACGCTTATATTCGTGCATTCGATCACTTGTCTTCTTTCAGACATATTATGCACTGCTACCAAATACACTTCAAGAATGAAGTGAGATGTCATATTTCAGACTTATCATATATTGCTACCACATCCATTTCATGGAATGGAGCATGTTCAATGGGTCAGATTTCATGACTTTTCACCAAATACCCATTATTTTACCTTAGCCATCATAATATAATCAGTATGGTGCTTTGAGATTCAAACTCAATATTTTATCCATATAAATACGTCTTAGGCATAAATTGATCGGACTTAAACCCAACATCTTCATCATGATGCATTAGGACTCTATCCTGATTTCTTTTTGGTGTGATGATTATTCAATCCACCATGTTATCCTCGATTAGTGACATAATAGTCCAAACTTTAAACAAACTTTAAAAATCAACTAGAACCAATGTGATGGCAACATATTATTAGTATTTTATTCTTGTGAGTGGGCAATCCATCTTACCATTTATTAATTGCATATCGTACCTTAATTTTGTGTTTTACTTTTTTGGAGCACGCAGTGGAGAGAAAGCATTCGGCGACTAGTGATCAATTACTCAATTATTAGAGACTCGTGTTGATAACGTGTTATGAAATATAAAGTAAGAATAACAAGAATACATAGAGAGAGAAGGCTTCTTTATTTCTCGTGAGGGATAGGAGATTATAAGATTGAGGATACAATGAACAAAACCTTTGAGAAAATACTCCTTGTTTCTGACTGAAAGACAGATACTTCAAAGTCTGATAGATATCAACTAGATCTTGATAGATCTTATTATATCTTGATAGATCTTATCTATATTCTTGATAGACATTCACTATGATGTAAATACTTTTATAACAAAATCAAATATATATATATATATATATATATATATCAGAAATTGAAATATTGTGGTATGAAAACCTATAATATCATTCCTGTAACATAATGTCTTTAAAATAACGGAAAAAGGTCAGAAATACCCTTCAACTATTGAAATTGGCTCAAGAATACCCTTCGTTTGTCTATTGGACCAAAAATACCCCTCTATCCACCTTTGTGGCTCAAATATACCCTCACAGTTAACAGAATTATTTTAAACCATAATTAGAAGTCCTACTAAACAAGTGTCAACTTTTTATTTGTTGTAAATTAAATTAATTAAAATTTCTATGCAAAAACACACAGGAAACATCAGTAATAATTCAAAGTACAACAACTATAGCTTGCAGGTCAAATAGATAACTCAGACAGTAACTGTATAAATGCCTCTTTGGTTCAGCTAGAACCATCAAGTTTACCTCCAAGAATATATCACAGACATAAGTTGCCTGCATCAAGGGAAAATTGCCATAGGATAAGCAAGATAAGATTCCAACTCATTATTTTAAGAACAGAGCACCTATCGTGTGAGGTTGACAAACGTTAAAGGTACAAAAGAGCCTGGAAAATATTTTGGTCAGGTAACAGAGAATTAGAAAGTTTTCTCCCTTTGTGAACGAAACTCTAATTGTAGGAAAGAACTACATTGTTAGATTAGTTCCCCCACCCCACCAATCCCCAAATATGTAGTAGCCAAGCTACTTGTATTCTTGGTTAAAGTAGTAATTGGAGTCCACATACCGATTACCGTAACCCAATACAAGGAAGATAGATGTAATTTATCATACGAGCAGCAATAAGAACGTAACCAGTGTAATCCCACAAGTGGGGTCTAGGGAGAAAAGCAGATACTATGATATTGCTAAACTAGAAGGGAGGAAGGCAATATCTTGATGCACCTTTGCCAAGTCCCTTCTCAATCATGTCACAATTTTTTATAGAAATATCTGGTATGTCCCATTGCAACTCTTATGTTAAGTCTTACTGTAGCTCCCCCAACATTTGTTGAGAGCATCTAGAGAGACATCTCATACCAGCTCAAACTTTACGACATCAACACAATTATATAACATTATCAGAGGTGCAACTGATTGTTAAATTGGTTTCTTCCACCATGTTTAGTTCATGAAATTTTCACTCAAATCCAGCTGTAGCTTTCAATAAGGACACGTTATAAAGAGTACCTATAAAATAATACAAATCCATGAAAAGAGATATACAAATACTATTTATCTTCTGTTCATGCCAGTTAAAAAGAAGCTGCATTAATGCATTATCTGTTAGAAACTTAAGTAGTCGGAATAAAATACAATCTCATGAGACCAGCAGAAGACATACAGGTATATTTGTGAAAATGGCGACAACAGCACTTGAAGTGAAACATAGCACAGGAACACCAGTCAAGCCTTCGACCTTCATTTGACAAAAATATAATAGAAAATTAACCATAATTTAATTTACAACCAATTAAAAGTTGCCATTTGTTTAATAGGATTTATAATTATGATTTAAATTTTTTTGTTAATTGTGAGGGTATATTTGAGTCATAAAAGTGGATGGAGGGATATTTTTGGCCCAATGGATAAATGAAGGATATTTTTTAGCCAATTTCAATAGTCGAAGGATATTTCTGACCCTTTTTCGTTAAAATAATATTAAGAAATGTTAGAAGTAAAACTTTAGAGAAATATGACATTATTTTCAGAAAAGATAAAAAGAAGTATGTCATAATGTACAGAAAGAGCTTACAACGGAGTAATATTAAAAGGATAGTTCTCTCCATTAAAGTTTTGATTATACTGCATAGGGCGGCTCAAATAAGTTCGTGGTCTAATGTCAAAATTGAACGAAGGCCTTAAGTTTATTAAAAAAATTAATAAATTTATTTTCAATATTATATAATTGATTTCTTATGATAAATCTTTTTAATTTATAATATCAATATATTAAATTCTTAAGACATAGTACTCTAGACTAAATATATCAAACACCTTCTAAATTTCTTTTATATAAAATGTTTATTTTTTCTAAAAATAGTATTTAATATTTTTTAAATACATAATCTATTATTATTAAAAAAGAAAATGAGACACCTCATATTTGGGACCTTACGCGGCTGCTCTTTTTCCGAAAGGGTAGAGCCGTCCCTGATATTCGGGAGCTGAATCAAGAAGGTCTATTGTAGACAATCTAACTTCGCATTTTCTGTTAGAAACTATTTTCACGGCTTGAATTCATAACCTCCTAATCAAGAAGGTTCACTAAAAATATAACACTATTTTCTAATAGATAAAAAGAAATTATATTGAAATGTACATAAAGAGGGTATAGCAGAGTAATATTAAAGAAGAGTTCTGTGCTCTAAAATTTCTATTATATTCAGGATCAAATCAAGACGATCTGTTATAGACAACCTAACTTTACATTTTTTACTATAAACTATTTTCACGACTTAAATTTATAATCTCCTAATTACATAACAGTAATTTTACTAATTATTTCAAGAATGGCCAGTAATGTTGATGATAAAAAAATGTGAAATCCGAGGTAGAGCCAGCTAATGAAAACGTCAACACAAGTCTAATCCAAATACAGTTGTGCAAGAAGCTATAGTCTTTATCTGAAACTCAATTACTCCCTGCCTAACTTCAAATTCTTACCTACTAGATGTCTATACTGGACCATAGAAATGTTCTTCACGTTAAAGAAATCAATATTGAATCTAATTATAGTCATAATAACTAGATTATTAAAAATAAAAATTATTTAAATCATAAAAGAGATCAAAGGTTCATTTTCATGTGGGACTCTTAACTTGCTTTTAAACCCAACTCTGAAGAAAAAAAGGAGCCACAATTCTATAACATCAACTCAATATTATAAGTCAATACAAAGCTTTATAAGAACATCCATTTTTTTTTATTCGACGATTCAATTTATGATTTATCATTCATGTTTTGAATCCATAGCTTTCAAGAGAGGTTGATCCATAATCCGATGATCCTTCAGCGTGCTTAAATTAATACTTATATTAATAACTGAATTCATAATTTGATAGTATTTATTAAATTTCTCTTTCATTCTCAATGTATAAAATCAAAATGAAAAAATATTCTTTCTATTTTAATTTATATAATTTAATTAAAAATATGATACTATTAATTAAATTAATGTTTGATGTGAATTCAGACATACTAGATGTGTGACATTTGATAGGAAAGAGGGAAGTGTGATAAAGAGCGGCGAACACGGGATAGTGGGAACTGGAAGGGCATCCTCACATATCCTCTCTTTTCCGTACGGACTCTTTGATGAGATCTTTCATTTTGATAAGTAGAAAAAAACTCATTTTGATGTTTGGTATTCATTTTCGAGTCACATGAAGGGTCTACGTAGGGTTAAAGTGATTTATTCAAATTTTTTTCAGAAAAAAATAATTTTCTTTAGATATATAATAATAATAATAATATATCTAGTGGGTTTCAATGATTCTGAAAAGGATGAAGCGTACGCAAAGTCACATGTGTATGAGGGTGTCGACTGACATTCGTTTGCCAAAAATTATATCGTACAGCTAGGTAAGAAAAGTATATTTTATGAATGTATATACATATCGAAAAATCACATTGTGCAATTAGCTAATAAAAATATATTTTATCAACATATATATGTAGACACCTTTTAGTTTTTTCGTGAATTTACTTCTTTATATTTTAACAACATTTAGTGAGAAATTCTGATTCTGCCACTATCACTGATTGTACGCAAATCTTATCACTATATCTTAGAGGTAGAGTGACTGTTTTTGAAATTTTATTTAAATATAATTAAAATTATTCTTTATGTGTATATAGTAGATGTCAAACACTCCTTCAACTTCTTTGTATATTTACGTCTTCATATTTTAAATTCATTAGTACATGTTTGAAGTTTGAGTTTGAGTTTGAGTTTGACTAATTCAAATTCATACTGAGAATTTTCTTTCTGAGCATAACATGCATCCTTTCAAAGATGGCTTTCTATCGATAATCAATTCTAAAACTTTTAATGAAAGATGAAGAAATATTAACCATTCCAATATTACTTTTGAGGGTACTCTTCAATTATTCTCACACACAGTTTTGTTAGTCAGCTTTCCAAGCCAACACTGAACAAAGTGATGAATGTGTCTTTATGTTCTCTAAATATCCACGCTAGCCAATTTGTTTCATGCGAGCCAGCGAGGGCGATATTTTGAGGTGGAGCCAGAATTTCAATCAAAGAGGTTTTTACCCCTCAATTTTAATTAAAAAGTCAAATTTTTTCTTCAACATTAAATAATAATTATATTCCTCTTTTTATTTCAATGAATGTCCATTTTATCCTTATAATTTTAATCATATATTTATGTAATATCTTTTTATATTATATGTAATAAATATTTTTTTTAACATAAATATTTGTGACATTTTATTTAAGTTTATTAACTTTATAAGCAAATTAATACTTTTTATAAATTTATCAAAAAATTAATGTCATTTTTTAAGATAGTTATTTTAGTATTATATGTATTAAAGAGTCGTTTGGTGTGAGGTATAATTATAATAATTCGGAGATAAAATTTATGATTATTTATCCTGCGTTTAATTAGATGTATTAGGTAGTCTCAAAATTATTTATCGCACCATTTATACCATAGTGATGAGATAAGTTATCACGCATATATGTTAGTACAACTTATTTTATAATAACTAATCCCGGAATAACTTATTTTCAAACAATCCACCCCTAAGTGTGTGTATATACATATGTATGTACATGCATGTGCGTATATTTTCGTGTTTTATCACTCTCTTACTAAATTTGTTTCGTATTACTTAACTTTTTGTTAATATAATACAATCCTTAAAAAAATTTTACTTAGAGATATATTTTGTTAAATTAACCTTATTAATGATAATTTGAAATTTTAAATTTGTTTATACTGTTACTTTATATAGTTATTTAACATTAAAGAGTAGAAAAAAATATAATACAATTCTCTTGATTTCACAAATTGAGCATATAAATTAAAACATCCATTTTTAGTATGAGGATCAAGTGATAAGAAATGATATTATCTATTGTCTATATTAGTAAATAAGATGTGATTGTCATTAATAGAGTATTACATATTTTGTAATTTATATAAATAAATACAATCTTTAAAATTTGACCTTATTTTTATTCGAGAAAAATATCTAGTACCCCCGAACTATGACCAAATTTATTACGACACACGTCAATTTCACGGGGGTCCTATTACCCCTTAAACTAAATTTTAGTGTATTTTTGTCAATCTTTTTAGCTAACGTGATACCTTTCGTCAATCATTTTAGATGGCGTGATACCTTTAATGTGGGCTCCATTTTATATAATAAAGGTGCCACATTAACACAAAAAAATGACAAAAATTACGTTAAATTTGAGTTCAGTGGATAATAGGACCCCTGTAAAGTTGAAGTGTGTCGTAACAACTTTGAACATAGTTCGGGGTGATACTAGAGGCTTATCTCTTTCGTTTATTGTTTGTATTTCTGCATTGAAATATGTTTATAAAATTAGAATTACTTACTATTTTCACTTGTCAAATAAATATTATAGTTTTGATTATTATTAATAAAACTAATTTTCTTATTTTGCCAATTTACTTCATAAAGATCATCATTTGCTTATATACTTAATTCGTATTTCTTACTTTTTTTTCCCTAGAAGATATTGTTTATTTTTTTATGAAAATATTGTTAAATGAATTTTTTTTCAAAATGAAAGTATGATGATTTTAAAGAAGTTAAAAAAAAAAAGAATAAAAAATTGATGATAAAGGGTAAAATAGAAATTTTAAAAAGTCAATTAAGATAAAGGGGGAGTATGATTATTATTCAAAATTGAGGGAGGAGTTTGATCTTTAAGACAAAGTTGGGTAGAGAAAATAATTTTGACCCGTTTAATATTTAAAATAAATCTAGTTGCGGAAGGTTCAACATTTATTATAGATACATAAAAATTAATTTTAATTATATATAAATAATATATTTTTTCATTAAAGAAGATTTGGATAAACCCCCTATCAAAAACCCAGCTCCGCCTCCGAGATATCATTACCCCTTTGTATATAAATATGCATTTTGTTAAATAATCTCTAAATGCTGCCCGCCCGCCCGCGCACCCACCCCACCCCACCCCAAATCAACCAACCAATTCCCCAATTATTTTTATTTGTCACTTATTTTTCTATTAAAATTTTATTTTACTTATTATAAATGGCTTGATGGACTCTTACATTATGTCCGTTTTGTAATGTAAATACTCCTACTTATATGTTTGTCATCTGAATCCTTAAACTCATTAAAAATAATATTTTAAATACTATTTTGGTGTGTGTAACACACTCACCCCACATCAGCTGCCACGTTAGCTTCCATGTCATTTTCAGGTATTACATTAAATTTCATGTCATTTTTAAAATGCTACATAAGAAATCAAATATTAAAATAAATTTAATTAAATAATTTATTTTATAAATTATAAAAAATTTAAATAATCATATTTTATTTTTGCTCACAAATTAAACGTCAAATTCATTCTAAATAATTAAAAATTTTCTTCAACTAATTAAAATTTTTAACTATAAATTCATATAAACATAATGAATTTTTTATTTTTAAATTTGAATATCTTTAACAAATTCACAAAAACTTTAAGGTTTTTCAAGTTTATTCATGAAATTCACTAATTTTTCAATATCCACTATACTCACTTTCAAATCAAATTTAAATTTTAATCCCCCAAAAATAATTTAAAAAAATTTAAATTTAAATTTAAATTTTAATTCAAAAAAAAATGAAAAGATTTAAATAGAGAGGAAAAATTAAAAAAATAAAATAAAAAGTGAGTCAAGGTTTTTTTTAGTTTGGGGGGAGGGGAGGCTGGTGCATTGGAGGGTGAGGGTTGGCTGCTGTGAAGGAAGGGGGTAGAGAGGGCTGTAGGTGGGTGGGGACTGGTGCATTTGGGGGTGGCTGGTACGAAGGAAGGGTGTGGGGGAAGGGTTGTAGGTGGTGCTGGGGGTGCTGGACGAGGCTGAGGTGGGGGTGCTGGACTTGGGGGAGGGGACTGGGGGTGTTGCTGAACTCGGAGGAGGGGGGCTGGGGGTGCTGGACAGGGCTGGGGGTGGGGTGGGGGTTCTGGAAGTGGGGGAGGGGGCTAGGGGGTGCTGGACGTGAAGGAGGGTGTCTGGGGAGGGTGCCTTTTCTTAAAAAAAGAAAAAAAAATATTATTTTTTATTTTTTAAAAATATTTTTAAATTTTAAAAGACGAAGGAAAAAAGATCTTTTTAAAAATAATAATAATATTATTTTAATATAAATATATTGCTTTCACTCGCTCATACACGCGTGTCTATACGCGTCATATCCTACTCAGCAATTTTAATGCCACATAGATCCGATCAACGGTCAAAGGGTTTAAAATATTGAGTTTTATTAAATTAAGGGGTTCAAATGACAAACATATAAGTAGGAGTATCCACATTACAAAACCGACATAGTATAAGGGTCCATGAAGTCATTTTGCCTTTGATATATCACAAAATGATAACTTAAATTTTTCTATTTTGGCCTTAGCCTTGATTACTTTTTCTCCAAATTAATTTTAATACGCGAATAATAAACATCATGTAATAAAAATATTATGATAAAATAATCATATTATTACTTATTTTTCTTAATAAGTGTGCACTCCAAAATATGATAAGTACAAGCAAATGAAATAAGTATCCAAGAACGAAACTTTCTTTTGGTAGCGAAGTACTTGCTTTTAAATACTTCATCTGATTCAAAAAAAAATAATTTTAGCTTCTAAAAAGATAGAGAACGACATGAACTAAAGAATAATTTGTTAATAAGTACAATATTTTGGATTGTATTTTTTTTTGAGTAGAAAATTTATCGAAAACAGTTTTTCTACCTTATCTTTGAGATGGTATTATGGAGTGTAGACACTCTATTCGTTATTTGTTAAATATGCATTTGGCTCTTTAGAGCCCATTTTGATAAGCTGGAAAAAAAAAATGGCTTTTAAAAAGTTCTTTAAAAGTGTTGAAACTTATTTTAAAAATAAGCAGTTATATGTTTGGATAAAAGTGCTGAAACTGAAAAAAAATTGTTGATGTGTGTGGGTAAACTAGTGCTGTTAAGCACTTTTTTTGTCAAAATGTCAAAAATAACCTTAAAGTTGTTAACAATATGTAGAGTTGATTATTATTAATTTTTATTTTTAAAATGATTCAAATTAAAATTAATATATATATTTTTAATTCAATTTCAATATATATATATATATATTGTTAATATAATATTCGAATTTAGTGTTTATATATATATTAATTTTTATTTTAAAGACAAATTTTATGCAGCCATTTTTTCCAGCCACTTTTGATAACATTGCACATAGTGATGCAATTTCATAAATAATGTCTAGGAGACATTTATCAACGTTTATCATACAGTTGCAATTTCATATATATATATATATATATATATATATATATATATATATATATATATAATATTTTCATGAATGACTATTAAATTTGTACGCTAAAAAAATCTTTTTTTCTTGGTTAAAAGAGTTTAAATTATCAAACAAAATATATATGTTATTAATCATTATAACTACATTAATAGATAAATAGCTGGTCATAAATGATACTATTTGTTTGCTAAAACGACTCTTAATTAAAAAATATATTACTCGTTGATTGAGTAATGACTATATCACTATTAAAACATTGTCGAATACGAACGTTGCGTTGTCAAATACACATGAATCATTTCATGAAGTTGTATATCTTCAGTGAGTGTTCTCCATATATCTTGGTTGGTGAGTTTTTTTCTTAGAGAAATTCATATGTTGTACAATAATAATTGTTCAAATTTAAAATATTCTATTAATGAAGGGGAATAATACATAAACACCATATTTCATAAATTAGAATTTTCATACAAAAGAAGTATTAATATGACTAGAGTTAAATTTGTCATAAATACAAAAAGTAGAAATGTTTAATTAATACAAACATTAATGGATTATAAGCTAAAAAAATCAAATAGACTACAAGAGGGTAATTTTGGAATAAGTGAAAATTATAAGGGATACAAAAGTTATTTACTTGGTCAACTTTTAATAGATTATAAGCTAAAAAGGATAAGTAGGTAATGACCAACTTCTAATTTTTGGCTTATAAAAAGTCAAAATTAATTTTTTTTTAAGTAAATTTTTAAATTGCCAAACACTCCTAAAATCTAAAAATAGCCTTCAATCTATTTTGATCAAATTATAACCTAAATATCAAGAATAGAATTTTTTGGTAGAAAACACTTGGTATTTAATACTCTATTCTTAATACTACTATTATACTACTTTTACTTCTTTCCAGACTCTTTTAAAGCTAGATATAGTTGGAAAACTCTATAAAGTGAAAGGTAATTTCGATTTTTTTTATATATATATATTTTTGGGCTTTGAAAAAAATCTTTTATTTTAGATCATGTTATTCATTTATCCGCCATTGGAAACACCAAAGGGAGTATATCTTACGTAAATAAATTTAGACAATTATTTGAGCCTCAAATAGTATACCAGACAACAAAACAGAAAACTAAAAATAAAATAATTTAACCAAAAGTATATTTTCTTAAATTACTCATAATAATGATATTTTTTTATTATCTTCTTTCCTTTGAAGAATGTAAATCATATTCTACTTTTTCCTTTAAATGAAAATCTAATTAAGCTCCCTAGTTAATGAAGTAGGAGTAAAAAGATAAGACCATTGAGCTTCGGAGAAACTAATGTATCTTTCTAAACATCGTACCTATGATTATTCTTTTATTTTTTTCAAAGACTTTGGCTTTTCACCCTTCCCTAAACCTAAGGCTAGCTATAATAATAATCATATTGGTGTAACTCTTTAAAAATATTAAGGATTTGTGTCGAATTCTTTAAAAGTAATGTATTTTTGAAGGATCTGATTGGGGTGCGATCATATTTTGAAGAGTCCGAGCAACTAATGACCTAAGAGTCATTTGATAAGTGAATTAAAGTATTTTGAAATTATAATTTTGAATTAATTTATTTGTTGAGAAGATGGGATAAAATAATTTTAAGTTGAATGAATAAGGTGATATATTTCATGATAAAGTTTGAGATTAAAATAAATTTATACCGCCAATCAAGGGTAAATCTAATTCCCAAACTTAATTTTGGATGTTCACTTTATTCTGCATATCCAGCGACCCTTGTGGATTCTCTCATGAAAAACCTATTTCAAATAAATTTGTACCATCAATCAAAATATAATATAAATCCTATTTTGAGATATTTTATCTTATTTTTTTGTGATTTCACAGCATCACTTTAATGTATTGAAAGGACAGCTATATTTGACATGACAAATCAAAGTTTTTTTTTCTACATAATAGAGTATATATTTGCATTTCATTGATTTGGCGGCAATGAGAAAAAAAGCAAAACCTAAGCTTGTGAGGTTTTTTCCTCGTCCTCACCTAGTCATGACCAATTATATATATCAACGCAACGATATTTGTTTTTCAAAATTTTATATAATTTTATGTCATGTCAAATAATTTTTTTACTCGAATTTAGGATTTTGTTACATACGTTACTTGATTTATCGTGTATATCAAAAAAAGTCTTACAGTAAATGATCAAGTTATTGTTATGTGAAGAGATGTTGATTTGAGCTGCTAAAACATTCTCTTATTAAAATACACGTTAAAATTGTATATAATCAAGAAACATACAAGAAAGGGATACGTGAACTCATGCTCTCTTCGTAAGACTATATATATATATATATATATATATATAAAATTGGTATAATAGTAGAGTCTGACACTCATGTTTGATGCAATCAATTGAATGTTGAGTTATCTACCTTGATGGCTAGGGAATAATTTCTATTGCGTGCAACAGACTCTTATGACCCGAACCTTCTTTGTACCTCATAAATAGTGGGAGCCGTTTTCTAAGATTCAATTGAAAAATCATCGTAAGGAGTGATTCCTATACGTTGGACCTTAAGCAGAGCAAATTCAAATAAATCAAGACCCCAAAATGAATATCAATAAAAAATTAGGCGGAGCTCCATATAGGTGTTTGATTTGTTTATTGATGAGACATTTGAAATTTGCATGAGAAAGATATAGCCCATAAATCTCGCTGAGGAAATTCACACCAACAAGCTAATTAATAACTTAGGTACTGCCCTATATATATGCTTGTACATTTAGGTTTCTTAATTTGGAAACTTGTCCTTTACTTCTCAATTCAATTTTTTAGGGAAATTTGCATTTTTGGTCCTTCAAGGATACTTCTACAACAACTTATTAACAATATATTCGGTGAAATCTTTGAGTGGGGCTATACGGATAGTAGAGTATACGTATATTTCATTCCTATTAGAGGACCCTCACGACTTAAATTAATGGTGTTAAGTGGGTCGGGCCGAGTTCCCTTGTAACTAGCCCGGCCCGGTTTGACCCGGCCAGGTAAGTTCCAGGGCTTTATGGTTTCGGGTCTCGGGCTAGTTATTTTTTTAAAATGAGCCCGGTTAACCCGGTCCGAACCAAGCCCCGTTTAGGCCCGCCGGTTAACCGGCCCGGTCCGAATACCTTTTTAAGAATTTTTTTTTGAGATTTTGGGCCAAACTAGCCGTTATAGCCGTTTTTGGGTCCAAACGGCTAGTTTGGGCCCATTTATTAAAAAAAAAATTAACTTTAAAAAATATTTTTAATCCCAAAAAAAATTCTATAAATACCCTACAACTTCAAATCATTTTTCACACAATTTTTCACTCTCTCAAATCTCAATTCTCAAATATTCAATATATTTAATTTCCTAAAGTGTTCACTTTAATTTTTTAATTTTTCGTTTACAAAGTACGAGCGGAAGTTTCTAAAGTCGCAACCTTCAGATACTTCCAAAATTTGGTATTGTCGTTCCATCTCTTACGTTTAATTTTTATTTATTGTATTAATTGTTTAATATTTAATTTTATTATATTTATGTAATTTGAATATTTTTAGTTTAATTTAATTTATATTATGGATAAATTAAGAAACCTCGCTACTAAACGTGTTAAAATTTTTTGTCCCGAAAGCGGTAGTGGTAGTAAAAAGCGAATTACTAGTGGTAGAGGTAGTTCAAGTAGTAGATATACCCGTGTGCCTTCGCCTCTGGTACCGCTTAGTACACCTTTTGAGGAAGAAATAGGTGTAGGTGCTCACGATATGGATTATATAGAAGCTCAGAAAAATTACGGTATAGAAGAAGAAAATGAAGTAGATGCGGTTAATTTAGACGAAGATAATGAAAATATTGCTGAGACACCTGCAGTAGGAGATGCTAACGTTAGATCTGAATCGGTTAATCTCCCTCCCCGTCCTCCCAGTGCCCCAAGACCTCGTAAAAGAACTAGTGTTGCATGACAATTTTTTGAACGTATACCAGATATTGAGGTGCAATGCAATATTTGTCAACAAATATATAAGCATAGAAGTGGAGGCAAGCAAGGGGGTACGGGTACGTTAATGAGACATATAGCTGAAGATCACAAAAGAGAGTTAAATATTGCACAAGGTGGTGGGGATGTTGGTGGGCCAACGCAAACTAGAATGGACCCAGCAACCGGTCACGTAGCGAAGAAGTATAATAAATTGAGGGACCGGGAAGAAATAACTAAAATGGTAGCTGTGCGTTGTTTGCCTTTTAATTTTCCTTCTTTTGATGCCTTTATTCATTATATACAAGCAATTTATAATTCTATGTTTAGCGGTATTCCTAGAACTACTTGTCGGTCTGATATTTTTAGACTCCATTCACAATATTGTTTTTATTTATCAACATTGATAAAAAATATTCAATGTAGATTGTCCCTAACTTCTGATCTTGGTCGTGCTGTAAATAAAAATGATTATTTAACCGTTACTTGTCATTGGATGGATAGTAATTTCGTGATGCAAAAACGTATTCTTGCTTTTTTATATGATGAAGATCGTAAACATACTGGACAATTTATTTTTGATTCTATTGTTAAAATTGCTGGATATTATGGTATCGAAAATAAAATTTTATGTATTGCTTTTGATAATGCTTCTAACAACAAGACTGCTATAAAAAAAAAATCTACACTATCTCCGCCCTTGCCTGAAATTTTTCATATTAAGTCTGCATGCCATATATATAATTTAATTGTAAAAGATGGTCTTGAGTTTTTTGAGCTTTATATTGAAAAAATTCGTCTTGCCGTTGGTTTTATTCAAGGAAATAATCGTAGATCGAGAATTAGAGAATTTAAAGTTAAATGTCAAGAAAATGGACTTACATCGATTTTGATGCCTGAGGAAATTGATACTAGATGGAATTCTACGTATGAATTTTTAAAAACTTGTTATAAATATAGAATTCCTATTACACTAGCTTTTAACCAACATTGCGGTTCATTTGCTGATTCTGCTGATTGCATGCTACATAATTCTGATTGGGTTGTAATTAATGATCTTGTTAAGTTTTTAGAAAAATTTTATGTAGCTACGGTTGAATTTTTCGGTGCTTATTATCCTACTGTTTGTAATATTTTGGCATATATAGCCGATATTTCTGGTTTGCTCAAAGAATATAAAAATAAAGAAGGTTATAAAGAAGCTGTTGGCGCCATGTTTACGAAATTTAAAAAATATTTTTTCCCGATTCCCCCTATTTACTTGGTTGGTGCTATGCTAAATTCGTGCATGAAATATAATAATATGTGTCACCTTAGTACTCTTATTTATACTAACTTAGAAATAAATACTAACCATAATTCTGAACAAGTACAACCTGATTTGTGGACGGCTACGGCTGATACAAAGGATTACGTAGAAAAATTATATAATCACTATGCTGATTTATTTGATTTAACCGTACCTACAAATATCACTCCAACTGTCGCTCCTCATCCTCCCGAGGAGCCATCATCTTCTAGAAGGCCGGCACATAGTGGTTTTTCTGATTCGTTTTATGATTTAAATTGTTGGAACAGTGTTGATGAGAGAACTTACACATTAACTTATCGAGAAGAGCTGAAATATTATCTTCAGATGGCACCAGAGGATCGCAGACGACGGATCAACACGTTGGATTGGTGAAGGAGTAATGAAACACAATATCCTATGCTTTCAAGATTAGCTAGAGATATCTTGAATGTTCCAATGTCAACCGCTGCATCAGAGAGCGCCTTTAGTCAGGGACGACAGCAGCTTGGAGACAACCGACACTCATTGGGAGCAATGGAATGAATGTTCTAGTTTGCCTCAGAGATTGGATTAGAGCGGAAATAAGAAACCAAGGAATGGAACCGGAGCCGAGCGACGAGCTGAAACTTGAAGAAATTATGACTTTACGGGAGAACTCAGTAGAATCAAGTCCAATGCATGGTTTTGCCCCCATTGACTTCGACTATCCTATGCAAGTTCCCGTTAATATTAACATGAATGAGTTGGAAAAAATGATGCATAATTTGTAGATTTTCCATTCATGTAAATTATAAATTTTGGATCATTTTGCAATCAATAAAATTCCCCAAATTCATTCACTCCTTAGTCCTTGCCTTTTATATTTTTTCATTTAACGATTTAAAATTTTAAATTGAATTTCTAGTTTTCAACTTTAAATTAAAAACTTACTTCTAATATATTATTAATTTACTACCAAATATTATTAATTTATTATATTAAGTAGCATATGTTTTGTATATTTGTGCATATATCTTCTATAGAAGTGTATATTTAACGTATACATGTGTATATATTTTATAAATTAGTATATAAGTATATCTATATATATTGTAATGTATATATATTGTAGTATATTTTATAAGTAGTAGTATATATACATTGAATGGTGCATATATATGAGTAATTGACTAATTGTGTATATGTGTATATATTTTTAAAATTCTAATGTAGTATATACTATATATATAGTGTATACATATTATTTAACATATTTATAATGTATATAGGTGGGTATATGTAATGTATATTGAAAGAAAGTTTTTTTTTTTTTATATTTTTGATCGGGTTTGACCGATTATTTAACCGGATTTGACCGGGTTTTGGTGGATTTGACCGGGTTGGGTTAAGTGGGCCGGTTAGGGTGGGTTTTAATTTTTTTACTGTTTGGCCCGGCCCGTCTAGCACCAAAACCGGCCCTCAACCCGGTTAAAATAGAAGGACCGGTTCCGGATTGGCCTGGCCCGGCCCGTTTGACACCCATAACTTAAATTTAGCAAATCAAAATAGTTATAAAAAAAAATCAGTGAAGAAAATTTGATAACTAACAAAGAAAGTATGGTGCAGATCAATTACATTCAGAAAAGGAACAGTTACAATAAAAACAAAAATGCTATCATTGAAACGCAATAAACAATAAACAATACACGATAACAAACATCAAAAGCAAGAAAAAACTATATGAATGAGGAAAATACCACGACACTTACGTGTTCTAAACTACCACCAAACCCTATTCTCGTCCAAAAGCAAGATAACAAATTGGTCCTTGGAATATAGATAAAACTAAATATGATTTGAGTACTTGTGATACTTCTATTACAACTTTTTGCACGGATTGTTTTCATTTCAGAGTGGTCTATAGTTTTTAGCCCTCAAATCAGTGGTCTTTATTTGTCTCCGCTTCTCATTTAATGAAAGTTTATGTACCAAGTTTTCTGAACTATGACCTAACTTTTTTCTAATCTGAAAAAAGTCGTCGTATCTCATTCTCAAGACATAATTTTAATGAACTTTGGTTGTTTTATAAGAATAAGTTATGCCTCGTAAGACATAACTTTGTGAAATCAGAAACTGAACGTATACCTCTATTAGCATAAGAACCGTAGGAACTAAGTTATTTGTGCCTTGTAAGGCAGGCATAACTTTTGCCTTGCAAATTTTGTCTTTATGAATTTTGCTTTGAGGTTTTTTTTATTATCAATACCAGGGATATTTTTGGTCACTTTTTTGTTCCTTAAAGGCTAAAGCGTTGAAAAGCAAAAATTAAAGACCACAAATTTGAGAGGCTATAATTACAAGGCCAAACACATATTTGACCCTTAAATTTGTCCAAAAATTTCACTTAAACACTTAAATTTTGTCATGTTTCAATTGAGCATAATACTATATACAACTTTATTTCTATTATGTTAGAATATGCACAACGGAAGTAATAATTCTACAGGATCAACATAACTTATATATAATCTAGATAACATTATTCATCAAACGAAATTGAAAAGCCACTTACCTATAGAAGGTTTCACATAATTCGTTCACTGCTTTCACCACCAGGGCTACAGTCTTCTATTATATTCTGACTAACTTTTGCTATCAAACTTGTGTGGGCAAGTACTTTTTGAATTCAAAGAGAATCTGTTAAGTGATGATCATCTTCTGAACAAGAACCCCTATTTATTCTTGTTTTCAATCTCTTGAAGAGGAGAAAATCAAGACGCAAACGTTTTTGTCTTTTCAGTTGTCAAAAACGTTTTCTACCTCTTTATTGTCCAAAACGTTTGTGCCCTTTAATTGTCCAAAAACATTTTCTTATTTAAAATCAGAAGATATCTTTTCCTTATAGAAGACCAGTAAATAATATTACTTCTTCTAGCAAGTCCTTTCTCTTTTTCAAAATTGATTAGTTAATCAGGTATAGCAGGGATCACAAATTTATTAAGTGAGGCTTCCAATTATGATATTAATTCGCAAATAAATGAATTACCATATCACAACAAATTACAAATTATTCACTAAAAATCTGTAATTGCACTCCTCGATTTAAGTTCTAAATCTACCATTACATCTTATTTAACTCTCCATGATACAATTACCGACACCAATCAATTAAATTAAATTCCTGAAAAATTTAACACATTGATTAATTTAATTCTTTATTTACAATGCTTAACTTATTTCACATGACGAATACAAAATCTACCTGCAGGATTTTCACGTGAAAACTTATAAGCAACCATGAAGGGGTGTCTTGCATCTCAAATTTGAGACATGATTCTATCAACTAATTAATATTTCACTAAGTGATTCGTCATCATCCAACCTATTAGGGGTATGTTGACTCACAAAAGAGTTTCACCTTCTAATAGATTAAAATGACAAAACAAACCACATAGATCATAATAATTATATCAAGATTAAGAGTATAAGTACATGTAATAGACAAGAGAAATCATTTATTAATATTCAGAATATAAACAAATATCTCTAATTGGTCCGTTCAATACATATGAAACGTACTAGCACAAGAAGTTGGAATATTACCACTCCCATAATTAAGATTAAATTATATTTAATCTTGTACTACAATCATCGAGATGTTTTTCCTACCTCATCTTTGATTGTGAACATTAATTTATTACTTATAAGAACCGAAAATTTTAATCTTTCGCGCATGAGTTAAAATACTCCATACACAAAATTGTCTACTATATAAGTAAAGGACACACATGTTAATGCCATGATCTATTCAAATAAATATTTTATTAATTTAATAAATTATCTTTAGATGAGATGAAAATATAATACTATAACACAAATTACATGGTTAATAGTATATCCTAACAATCCCCCACCTAGACTCATAACCATGAATGCACAACTTTAACACCCATTTCTTCCACATGCTTATCAAAAACCTTCTGGGTTAAGCCCTTTGTAAATGAGTCCGCCAAATTGTTCTTCGACTCAATCTTCAAAACTCTCACATCACCCCTTTTAGTTATATCCCGAATCAAGTGATATTTTCTCTCAATATGCGTACTTCTTTTATGGCTTCGTGGTTCTTTTGAGTTTGCAACTGCACCGCTATTGTCATAATAAAGTGTTAGTGGTGTTTGAACCGAAGGAACAACTCCAAGCTCTTTCAAAAAGTTACTGAGCCAAACAGCCTCTTTAGCTGCCTCAGAGGCAGCTACATATTCGTCTTCCATGGTGGAATCAACAACACATGACTGCTTGATACTCCTCCAAACAATGGCTCCACCTCCTAAAGTAAACACATATCCTGAGGTAGATTTTCTAGAATCTTTATCCGACTAAAAATCTGAATCATTATACCTAACAGGTACAAGATTTCCAGAGTGAAAAACAAGCATGTAATCCCTAGTCCTTTTAAGGTACTTGATTATATGCTTAACCGCAGTCCAACACTCTTGCCCAAGATTAGATTGAAATATGCTAACCATGCCAACAACAAAGTAGATATCTGGTCTAGTGCACAACATAACATACATGAGGCTCCCTACAACAGAAGTATAAGAGACTGCCTTTATTCTCTCTATCTCATCGGTCGTTTTGGGTGACTGATCTTTTGATAGAGTAATTCCATGCATAAAAGGAAGAAATTCCTTTTTGGAATTTTGCATTGTAAACCTTACAAAAATAGTATAAATATAAAGTGCTTGAGATAAGCCTAACATCCTTTGTTTGCGATCTCGCATGAGATTGATCCCAAGGATATGAGCCGTTTCTCCCAAGTCTTTCATAAACGCAAGGACAACCACTCCTTAACAGAATTCAACATGCTCACATTATTTCTTATGAGCAAATGTCATCTACATACAGAATAAAAAAAATACTCTGTCTCCATCCTATTTTTATAGACGCATGACTCATTTTCACATTGATCAAAATCGAAAGTCTTAATCAAATTATTAAAACAAGCATTCCATGCTCTAGATGCTTGTTTCAAGTCATAAATGAATTTCTTAAGTTTACAAAACTTATATTCATTACCACTTTTCATAAAACCTTCTGGCTGCGCTATATAAATGCACTCATTAAGACTTCCATTTAGGAAAGCTGTCTTGATATCCATTTGCCGAATCTCATAATCACAATGCGCAACAATGGATAAGAGAATCTTAATGGATTTAAGCATAACTACCGGAGAAAAAGTTTCCTCATAATCAATTCCTGCTTCTTTAGTAAACCCTTTCGCAACAAGCCTAGCATTAAAAGTTTGCACTTTTCCATCCACACCTCTCTTTTTCTTATAGACCCATCTACAACCAATGGGTTTGACTCCTGTAGGTAGTTCTACAAGTTTTCAGACTTGATTGGAATACATAGACTCCATTTCAGATTTCATAGAAGCAATCCACATTTTAGCATCTTTATCATGTAGTGCTTCAACGTAATTAAGAGGTTCTGTATTAGGCTCCTCAGGGATTCTATCATACGATTCTCTCAAGAGCGCAAACTGTAAAGATTTTCTAACAATTCTCCCACTACGACGATTAGTCACTACAGGATCTGCTATAGTTGGAACTAAATTTTAAACACCTTCAATGTCTTCATGTACTATGACAGGTTTCTCGACATTATCTTGAACGTTTTCCTCCATAATTGCAAGCTGCTAGACGTTACTCCTACTACTTCGAGGTAGTGTAATGTCAAGTGTTTGCTTTTGTACAACCTCTTGCCTATTGATGTTTCTCCCACTACGTGGATGCAGTGGTATGCCGATAATGGTTTTTGAAATTTGTTCTTGTGTTTCATTATTCATTATTCTATTGCTTTATTCCTGTAAAACAATTTTACTTCTAGGAACGTGGTTCATTAAATAATACTCTTCAAGAAATTTAGTATTTGTCGAAACAATTACCTTCTGTTCCTTAGGAAAATAAAATAAACCCTCTTTCGTCCCTTTTGGATATCCAATAAAAACGCAAACTTATGTCCTAGATTCCAATTTATCAGTTTTTCCTTTTAGCACATGTGCTGGACAATCCCAAACCCGAATATGCCGTAGACTAGGCTTGCGCCCAGTCCACAATTCAGATGGGTTAAAGGTACCGATTTTGAAGGAACTAAGTTCAGAATATAATTTGAAGTTACTAATGCATAACGCCAAAAAGAATAGGGCAAATCTGAATAACTTAACATTGATCTAATCATTTCCATAAAAGTTCTATTTTGGCGTTCTGCCACATCATTTTGTTGTGGTGTTTTTCAAGCAGAATATTGAGATATAATTCCTGATTTTGATAAGTATTTAATCAATTCCTCAGAAAGGTATTCACCACCACGATCAGATCGTAATGTATGGATATGGTTGTTATGTCACTTTTTCGTTTCCATCTTATATTTTTTAAATTTTTTAAAGCATTCAGATTTACGGTGCAATAAATAAATGTATTCATATTTTGAGTTATCATCTGTGGAAGTCACAAAATACTCAAAACCACCTCTTTCTTGTATATTCATAGTACCACACAAATTAGTATGAATTAATTCTAACTTATTTCTGGCTCTATTTCCTTTGGAAGGGAATGGTCTCTTGGTCATTTTACCTTCTAAACGAGATTCATAAGTTGGAAGTGCCTCCACTTTCAATGAACTCAAAGGTTCATCAGAAACCTACCGTGAGATCCTATTTATGTTAATATGACTTAGACGTAAGTGCCATAAGTATGTTTCACTCAATTCTGAAATACAGTTTCTTTTATGTGATTGATCAACATTATTAAGTTCCATTATTTGTAATCATATCATGAGAAACTTCAAATACAAACAAATCATGTATTCTAGGAGCATAAATAATAAAATTCTTATTAAACTTAGTAATTGCACAATTATTAGCAAAATAAATATTATAACCAATATCCATTATTCTTGAAACAAAAATAAAATTTCTTCTTATAGAAGGTACGTAGAGAACATTATTAAAAATCAAAACTCTAGAACTACTAAACGAAATGGAAATATTTCCTATAGCTAAGGTGGTGTTGATTCCCCATTTGCTTGAAACACCTTCAGTTCATTTTCACTTAGGCATCGTATTTTCTGAAACCCCTGCAATGAAGTGCAGATATGATTAGTGGTTTCCGAATCTATAGCCCAAAATTGGGTAGAAATAACCACTAAAAATATTTCAACGACATATGAAAAAGATGTACCTTGTTTCTGCATCTTAGCCATGTACTCGAGAAACTAGTTTTTATAATGACTAGGTTGCTTGCAATAATAATACTTGCCCTTAGGCTTAGCCATACACCACCATTAGCACCTGAAACATTATGATTCTTCTTCTTTTTGCCTTTCGGCTTAGAATTAGAAGACGAAGGTTTGTCAACCATCAACGCTGCAGGAAGAGCTTGTTGCTTAATGATAGATTCTGCCGCTTGCAGCTCATTTAACAGTTCCACAAGAGATAAGTCCATCTTATTCATATTATAATTCAAGCAAAACTGCTGAAAACTGTCTGGAAGAGTCTGTAGGACCATCTCAACCTGAGATTCCTTATCAATAACTACACCAAGAATATCCAGCTCGTTCAATAAACTCATCATTTTAAGAACATGTTTCCTTACCGAAGTTTCTTCAATTATTTTCATGGTAAAAAAAGCTTTCATGACCGTCTGCTTTGCAACACAATTTTGCTCTCCAAATATTTCTTTGAGAGATTCAAGCATATCATAAGCAGTAGTCATGGACTAATGTTGATACTGTAACACATTTTCCATGGAGGAGAGAATATAACATCTTGTCATCTCATCAGCCTTAACCCACTTATCATAGGCTTTAATCTCATCATCAGTCGGTTCATCCGACTTAACAGGATATTTCTCAACCAACACAAATTTAAAGACTTCAGCAGTAAGAACAATATCCAAATTTCGTTTTTAGTCCACATAGTTAGGGCTTTCTAGTTTATTTTAATTCAGTATAGAGGTTAAGGGATTGAATGAAGACACGGTTAATCTGTTATATAAGCAAATTAAACATAGATCATTAGACATGTTGCAAAATAATTTAATTCTTAAAACCACATCACACATATAATCATGCACTTAAAAAGTTAGAATCTTTAGAGAAACTTAACCATTTAAGCAAATATACACGTAATGCCAGATATTTTATCTCTTAAATAAAATAAAACCAACTCAGTTAGTGTAACGCTCTGAATCTGGTACCCGGAATGCTACACGGTGCTCATGACCCCGAATGAGCACAAGCTAACCCATGACTGATATCTGTAACTAAGCAGTGCATAATATGATCTAAAATGCGAAAAAAAGGACTGAAAGGCCATAAGGTCTGAATATCTTCTAAAACATAACCTCTGGAAATACGGTATATCAATACTTAAAATAATTGAAATAACTGTCTGAACATACTCTAGTCTGAAGCCTCTAAAACTGAACTGTCTGAATACGGAGTTGATGGGACATATCCCCAACTAACTTTAACTATGAAATAAACTAAGTAATGAAATAATAAAGTAATGATTATGTCTTCGAAGGATGAGGACTCACTGCTAATCTGTCTTCTGAATGTTCGATCTACTAAGGATGCTCTGGAGCTCGTACTTTTGAACTTTTGGTATAAAACACCATAGCATAATTGCGTCAGTACGATTGAGTGTACTGGTATGCAAGTGAGGTAGGCTGAATGCAAAGAGGTTCAACTGCATGAACAAGGCTAACTGACTGTATAACATGAACATGAGAATACATGCATGAAAACGTAACAGTAAATAAGATCGTGATAACACTGACTACTGATAACATGAATTACTGATGATTGATATAACTGATATAACTGATACTGAGTGACTGTGACTGACAGTCTAGGTTCTGATGGAACTAGCTGAGTTCCTTACTGAGCTGAACGATTGTGTCTGACATTCCTAAATCTGAAGAGCTATCCGAGTTCTTTTACTGAGACTGAGACTGAGACTGTGGGAAGTAGTCATCTAACCGGCATGCCCTGAATAAAAAAATATAGCTGAGTTGAGGTCCAATCTGTAACCCTAATTAAAAGGGTATCAATACCGCGCTACTGGTAAAGACAAGCTGTGGGTGACCTTCATCTAACGGTGTCCTTAAAAGAGAACGGTGGGACCCTCATCTGAAAGTGTTAATCTACCTCATCATCCCTCATCTATCAGTGTTGATATCTCAACCTATGTTGCCTACATAGTTCTGGAATGCAAGGATTGCTTCTAAGGATCACACCCTCAACTGTTAGTGTGTGTCCTCATCCTTGGGTTCACGCGGTGCTAAATCCTACTCCTATCTGAATAGACACTGAACATGATTAGCTGAACTGAACTGAGTTCACTGAGTTTCGTGAACTGATGAAATACTACTGAGATTACTGAATTACTGAGATTTTTTAGATTACTGGGATTACTGAGTTTTTCTGAGTCATGAGACTAACTGAAGTCTACTGAACATGGCTTGGATGAGAGTAATCTTGAAAACATGACACTGGCTCTAGGCACACAGCTAAATTGTCGGGTATTAAATACCCCCAGGACTTGATAGCATATTATGCAAATCATGACACAAACCTAAAAGCCCAACAATGGCTATATACTCACAATTCATTCATTAAGACATTTCATCAAACACCTGGCATGCTTTAACTTGTACATGGATGGGAATTTCATATTAACATGCTATAATAGCACTAAGTTATTCACATAAGCATTTTATCAAATATTTGGGGAGCATGCTTTGGTCATACCATCATCAACACATTTAATAATCATGTATATATCAATCAACTTATAAATTGAAGGGTTTATCATGAATATCATATAAATCATGGCATACTAGGATTAATTCTTGGGATTAGTAGTCTAACACATGGATCAAAACCCAACAGCAATCATGAATATGAAATTCCATTCAATTAGATTATGAGCATTCATAAATACCTTTGTGATTTAAATAGGGATTCTTGAGCTTCATGGGTGAAAGGGACCCATGAATCAACACTTAACATACCTTAGAAAGGAAACCTTGAAGGTTCTTGGAGTTCTTGGATGGATTTCTTGAGATTGACCTCGATTCTCAAGAGCTAGGGTTTTGTTTTCTTGAGAGAGAATGTTCTTGATTTGGGGAAAAGTGAGTAAATAATGATTTGAAACGTTTTTAGGGATTAAATCCCGCACTTGGATGTGTTAAAACCTTGGAAAAAGACCAATTTATCCCTGAATGAAATATTTAATTTTGTCAAAATTTTCCAATTTGGCAGGTTGGTGCGATGCGGCGCTATCGCGTCGTGTCACTGAAAATTGCCAACTGAGAACTGGGCTGACGGCGCAATGCGGTGGAATCGCGTTGCTACACTGAAAATTGATAAACTCTAAAATTGAGCCTTGGAACGACGTGCCATAATCGCGGAGGCTCACTGTATTTTGACGATTGCCATTTTGGCATGCTCTGTGATGCGTTGATAGCTCAGGTGACATATTGTCTTACCAAAATCACTCTAACTCTTCGCCCGGGAGTCAGATTTGGGCGAATTTGATATCGATAGAAATCTTATTCAATTTCCTACACATCAAAAAGTCAAAATCTTGAAAATTCCACATGTATAAAAGTGGATTCATCTTTTAAAGTAAGTCTTTAGTATTTTTTTGGGACGAATTTAAGCTAGGTATAAGTACGGGGTTTTACAGTTAGAAAGTAAACTGTTGATTTAAGTTAGATAAATATCTCATTTCATTAGTCTCTGTGTCATTGAACCAACATATAACTTAGTTGAAAAGTTAATACAAGTCATAAAAAACAAGAGACAATAAAACAATATTACAATATACAAGTTTATCTGATGGGGAAGATGACCAATGTCAACATGTAAACTCATATTATTTACTATTATTAACCACGGAAAATCATAAGGAATGATCCCTATCACCACTAGTTTGTAAAAGATAATTTTTTCAGAATTTTTAATTTTCCTCAAAACATAAAAATGTCAAAAAACTCATCAAAACGACCTCGAATGGCCAAAAAAAAGGCCTGAATCACAGCTAGTTGTGTGTATTGTTCAGTGGGCCATTTCCAATAAACGTACCAAATTACAGATCATTCGGAGTTCATCCAAAAATGAAAAACTTCAAAACCGACCAAATCGACAATTATTGGCCGGGCTGTTGCGAGAGTCAGTAGAGCTGCCTGCACTGCTTGGGCTTACCACTACTGTTCATAGAGTGAGTAACGACTATAGTTGGGTTAAGTCGAAACTCGTCATAATTTTATCCTTAATCTACAAAAAATGAATTTCACAAAACTAAGTAAAACGTGTTAAATTCGTTTTTCTGTTTTCTTACCGATAAACTTAGATTCTACTGAAATCATAAACATCATTCATAACAAGAAAACCAGCCATCAACAACATGATATTTATAGTGATTATCAAAAACATGTAAACCAATCATGTAATTTCTTTTTACATTATCTAGCATATGTAAGGAGAGGTCTGATACCAATTGTTAAAACATGCACAACGAAAGCAATAATTCTACAGGATCAATATAACTTACATATAATCTAGATAACATAAATCATCAAACGAAATTGAAAAACTACTTACCTGTTGAAGCTTTCACATAATTCGTTTACTGCTTTGACCTCCAGGGCTACAGTTTTCTACTATATCCTGACTAACTTTTGCTATCAAACTTGTGTGGGCAAGTACTTTTTGAATTCAAAGAGAATATGTCAAGTGATGATCATCTTCTGAACAAAAACCCCTATTTATTCTTGTTTTCTCTTAAAGAGGGGAAAGCTAAGAGACAAACGTTTTTGTCTTTTCAGTTGTCAAAAACGTTTTCTGCCTCTTTATTATTCAAAACGTTTGTTCCTTTAATTGTCCAAAAACGTTTTCTTATTTAAAATCAGAAGATATCTTTTCCTTATACAAGATCAATAAATAATATTTCTTCTTCTAGTAAGTTCTTTCTCTTTTCCAAAATTGATTAGTTAATCAGGTATAGCAGGGACCACAGATTTATTAAGTGAGGCATCCAATTATGATATTAATTCGCAAATAAATGAATTATCATATCACAATAAATTATAAATTATTTCACTAAAAATCTGTAATTACACTCCTCGATTTAATTTCAAAATCTACCATTACATCTTATTTAACTCTCCATGTTACAATTACCGACACCAATCAATTAAATTAAATTCCTGAAAAATTTAACACATTGATTAATTCAATCTGTTGTTTACAATGCTTAACTTATTTCACATGACGAATACAAAATTCACTTGCAGAGTTTTCACGTGAAAACTTATAAGTAACCATAAAAGGGTGTCTTCTATCTCAAATCCGAGACATGGTTCCATCAACTAATTAATATTTCACAAAGTGATTCGTCATCATCCAACCTATTAGGAATATGTTAACTCACAAAAGAGTCTCATCTTTTAATAGATTAAAACGACAAAACAAACCACATAGATCATGATAATTATATCAAGATTAAGAGTATAAGTACATGTAATAGACAAGAGAAACCGTTTATTAATATTTAGAACATAGAAAAATATCTCTAATTGATCCGTTCAATACATACGAAATGTACTAGCACAAGAAGTTGGAATATTACCACTCCCATAATTAAGATGAAATTATATTTAATCTTGTACTACAATCATCGAGATGTTTGTCCTAACTCATCTTTGATTGTGAACATTAATTTATTACTTATAAGAACCAACGATTTTAATCTTCTGTGCATGAGTTAAAATACTCCATACACAAAATTGTCTACTATATAAGTAAAGGACACACATGTTAATGCCATGATCTATTCAAATAAATATTTTATTAATATAATAAATTATCTTTAGATGAAATGAAAATATAATACTATAACACAAACTACGTGGCCTGTCGCACCGAGCTTGCCTAGTGCGATTAAAAACTCCTGATGTTACTTGCAGGCTGTGCACAGGGGGTTTACCCAGTGCGCACATCCGAAGGGTGTAACGACGCAGGTTTTCCTAAATTTCTAAAATAAAAATAAAAATAGTATATTCTACACTTGATACTGACTACACTTGACTAATAATATAGATTTTCATAAAAATCATGCTTTCTGAAAATAAAATAGTGTTAGTGTTGGCATACAATTTAATTTGCAATGATGTGTCCAATTTCCATGTAAGCAGCCAATAAGAGTTTTGTCATTATTGGAAACTCCATGGAAGAAGTGAAGCAATATATGAATGAGTAAATTAGTTTATGTGGAATATATTAGTTTTTACAATTACTTTCAGTGTTTCACACTTGTCATTTATGAAATATCTAATCAACTTGTTGTCTAATAGGAATAAAGTGGTGCATAGTATTGTGTTCATTAAAAAATTACATAACATCACAATTTATTTTTACTAAACTATATAAAATTTCTATTTTTTTATTAATTACCTAAATTTCTTTTTTTCTAAAACAACTACATACATCCACAAACTCATAAATTTTTAAATTATGTATTTCCCTTTTGTCTATTTAATATATCATGTATAACTCGACATAATAATTTCAGACATGAATGTATCTCAGTAATCAAAATTATGTATCTCAACTTTAAAAGTTATGTATCCGAATGCTAATTATACATCCAAAAATTATAAAATAAGAGATTATTTGTAATTTAGCAAAGAATATAGATAGTGAGTAATTAAAAATAAACTTGTTGAGATTTATGTAAATTTTAGATGTTACAGATTTGAGGGCCATATATTTGTTCGGTTTAATTAAACTGTATAAATAACATAATACCAAGTCTTTTGGAAGTAATTACACTCTCTCCTATTTTTTTTAGTTATTTTACTCTCTCTCCGTATTAATATACATAACATAGCCGACATATACATAGCATTCTGTGTATATGTTGGGATTTTTGTAATATATTTAGGAAGTTGAAATTTTTTGTAATATTGGAAACATAAGTTGTGTATTTGTGTAATTTTTAGTAAACTACCCAAAATAGTAGCATTCGTGGTAATGACCCCTTGTATTATCGTTGGCCCATAAATCATTGGATTGACGATTGTATGAACTTGTATCTTCTGTTTTATCTAATTAAGATACTGTTAACATTATTCCTGATAAACTTCTTTTAATCAATGAATTAAAGTCTTAACTTAATGATGAATCACTGTTAAGTGATGTGAAAAGGCTAATTCAATGTATGTGAATGCAAATATTGTGATCGGTGTAATTTCATAAGTGAGGTATGAGAAAGGTAGAGCATACGCAAACGATACTCCTATCTCGTGGAGGTAGAGAGACTGTTTTTGGAGACCCTCAGCCTCAGGGGCAGACCTAAGGCTAAGTTTTGGGTGCTCTATTTGATGCAGATTAGACATAATTATATAAAAAATATATTAAAATTAGTATAGGACTTAGAAAAGCACCCAGTAAACCAAGAAGATAGATGGGTATTTTAGTTTTCATGCGAAACTGTAAAGCTTTCAGCATCAATATATGTGTTCGGACCTCCTGAACACCCACAATCTTTAAATCCTAGGTCTGCAATTGCTCAGCGCAGTTTCAATAAATCAACGAAGTTATGAATAGGAAAAGAAAAGTGAAAGAAACATGACAATTAGTACGGAAAGTAGTACAAAACATTCAAAAAAATAATAATAACAATGACAAAAGTTACTGCAAGAATCGAAACACAATAAACAGGTGATAACGAATGTCAAAAACAAAAAACCAACTCATAAATAAAATTAATATACGACATAAACTCGTGTTATCGTTGGGCCATAAACCATTGGATTCGTGATTGTCTGAACTTGTATATTCTATTTTAGTTAATAATTAAGATACTGCTTAAACATTCCTCATAAACTTCTTTTAATTAATAATTAAAGTCTTAACTTAATGATGAAACAACGTAAGTGATGTGAAAAGAACAACGGTGATATACCCAGTGTAATTTCACAAGTGAGGTGTGTGGAGATTAGAGTGTACACGAATCTTACCTACCTCGTCGAGGTACAAAAGCTATTTTTGGAAGTTCCTTGACCTAGGTGCAACGAATCAAAATAGTTATGAATAGCAAAAATACTCCCTCAGTCCATCTTTATTTATCCATTTTTTTATGTTAGGATGTTCAACAATACTTGTACAGTTTATAAAATCAATGAATAATTTAACTATTTCTATCAATATCTAATGCATATCCTAAAGCATTAAATTTATTATGTTTAAAGAGAAATATGGTAAAATTATCACTATTATTTGTTGTTTCTTAATTCTTGTGTCAATAGAAAGTGAACAAGTAAAAATGGACGGAGGAAGTAATAGTGAAGAAAACATGACAATTAATAAGAAAAGTAGTACAAAACATTCAAAAAGCAACAATAACACAAAAAAAAAATAGTGCGAGAATCGAAACACAATAACACTAATACTACAACGTAAACATGGGTTATCATTGGGCCACAATCCATTGGATTCATGATTTGTATGAACTTGTTTATCCTGTTTTAGATAATTAAGATGCTATTAAAATATTCCTCATAAACTTCTTATAATCAAGAAATTAAAGTCTTAACCTAATGATGAAACTACGAAAAGGCTAGTTCATGCATGTGAATGAAAATATTGTGAAGAATATTTTTAGGTGATGCATCAAGTCATACCAAATTAAGATGAATGATATAAATCTAAGGGGAGTAGGATGCAAATAAGCCCTCTATATTTTAAAACCAATAGCTTACACCCTACATATTCTTGAGCCGGGTCTATCGAAACCACCTCTCTACTTTATTTAGATAGTGATATAGACTGTGTTCGCTTTATCCCCTACCCCCCCCCCCCCCCCCCCCCCGCCCCCCACTCAAGACTTCACTTTGTGAAAATACTGTTAAGAAAACACAATTATGGAGAAGAGAAAGAAGCTTCTAGAATGCTTAAACAAACAGAGCAAAAAATGCAGATTGTATTGAGCGTAAAATATCTCAAATTGTTCTCCTGTTATGAGCTGTACAACTCTATATATACATACAAGCTAACCAACTCTTAATCACATGCTACTAACTAACCAATTAAGTTAGGAAACAGTTGGCTCATAACTAACTTTATAGCAACTACAACTAACTTCACTATCTTCTACACTCAGCTGATGAAGAAAAACAAATTTTTCATTCCAAGCTTGCCAACAAGATATTCTTGCTGAGGTTTACATAAGGCTTTAGTAAGAACATTTGCTATCTGCTGCCTTGTACTGATGTGATGTGTTTGAATTAGTCCTTCTTGATTTTTTTCTCTAACAAAATGACAATCCATGTCAAAATGTTTGATTCTTTCATGAAAGATAGCGTATGCGGCAATCTATATAGCAGTCTTACTGTCACACAACAATGTGACAGATAACTCCATTTTTATTCCAAGTTCTTTTAGTAAACCTGTTAACCAAGTAATTTTAGGAATAGTGAATGCCATGCTTCTGAACTCAGCCTCAGCTGAGCTTCTTGAAACTGTTTGTTGCTTTTTAGATTTTCAAGAGATTAATGCATCACCAAATTTCACAATATAGCTAGTGACTGACTTCCTAGTTTCCACACAAGAGGCTCAATAAGAATCACAAAATGCAGTCAATTATTTTTTGTCATCAGCTGGCATAAACAATCCTAAACCTGCAGTGCCTTTGACATATTTGATCACTCTCATAGTTGCATGTAAGTGAGACACTTTGGGAGCATGCATATGATGACTTAATACTTGTACCACAAAAGTCAAATCAGGCCTTGTTATGGTCAAGTACAATAATTTGCCCACAATTATTTGATAACATCCTTTATCTTGAAGTATGGCATCATTAGGAGGCTGACCAGGCTTGATGAAGTTGTCATAATCTACAGAGGTGAGTTTATGATTAAACTCCAGTGGTGTAGCACTAGGCTTTTAACCTGTTAATCTTGCTTTTGAGATCAATTCAAGAGCATAGTTTTTCTGACACAGATGCATTCCTTTCTCAGACCTAGAGAACTCTATGTGAAGAAAGAATTTCAACTCCCCCAAGTCCTTCATTCTGAACCTTTCTTGTAATTGTTTTCTTACATCTTGAACAAGACTTAAGTTGCTTCCAGTAACAAGTAAATCATCCACATATACTAACACAATAAGAAGTGTACCATCCTTGTTTTGCGTGAATAAAGAATAATCATAATGAGACTGAGCAAGTCCCATGTCAACAAGTGCTTATGTAAACTTAAGGTTCCACTATCTGGGAGTTTGCTTTAGTCCATATAAAGACTTATGTAATTTGGACACAAACTGATGATTTTTCTCATGGTTGGTAAAGTCCTCAGGACTAGTCATGTAGACATCCTCATCCAAATCTTCTTGAAAAAAAAGCATTATGAACATCCATTTAAAAAATGTACCAGGAAGGGGAAATAACTAAAGCCACCATAATTCTAATACACTATTTTAGCCATTGGTGAGAAGGTTTCAGAGTAGTCTAGACCTTCTTGTTCGCTGTAATCTTTGGCAAATAACCTGGCTTTATACCTCTTAACCTCTCCGAAATCTCTATACTTTACTTTAAATACCTATTTGCAGTCAATAGGCTTTTTGTTAGGGGGTAAAGGAACCAATTACCAAGTATTATTTTCTTCCAAGGCAGTCAATTCTTGTTGTATAGTAGCTATCTATAAAGAGTTAGTACTTGCTTCAGCAAAAGTAGATGGTTCAGCAATGACTGAGAAAACAACCAAGGCATCTCTTTAAGAAGAAGTGACCTGCTCATAAAAGACATAGTTTGCTAAAGGATAAGCATATGAACTAGCCTTAGCAGGCACTGCATAATCATCCATCCAAGCAGGGATTCTAATATGTTTAGTAGATCTTCTGAAAGGTTCAGATGAGCCAGTATTAGTAAATGGAATAGGTGGAATATCAACCAAGTTATCAAATACAACAGATGGTGGAGTATTAACATTAGAAACTAACTCAGGCAGACCAGGTGACTGGTTATATGCTGATGATTCCTCAACTGAAAGTTCAAGAACTGGAAATAAAGGAGATAACTCAAATGTTTAAGTTTTAAAAGGAAAGACATCCTCCTGGACACTATGTCCCTACTAAAATATAAAATCTTTGAGCACAAGTCTAGAAGAATATACCTCTTCTAAGAGACAGAACAACCAAGATGGACAAATAGTATAGCTCTAGGACCAAACTTGTAACTTCTCCCAACTTTTATGGCATTGCACAAGCAACAAAATACCCTTAGGTGATGTAAAACTGGAGGTGTGTGAAATAACCTTTCATAAGGAGACTATTTTCTAAATAATTGACTAGGTACTCTATTCAACAAATACACAGTTATAGATACACAGTGTCCCCAATACTGAAAAGTAACATGAGCTTGAAATATGAGAGCTCTTACCATGTCAAGGATTGTTCTACGTCTTCTTTCAACCACACGATTTTGTTGTGGTGAATATACACATGAACTTTGATGTTGAATTCCAAAATTTCTGAGCAACGAACTAACTTGTTCATTAAAGAACTTAGTCCCATTATCTATTATTATACATTTAATCGTTTTGTTAAATTGAGTTTTCCCAAGCATAAGAAAATCTCTAAGAACTACCACAGTATCTGCATTCGTAGTAAGTAAGAAAGTCCATATGTATTTAGAATAATCATCTACCACAGTGAAAAAGTATCTTTTCCTATCATGTGTTGGTACCCTATAGGGTTCCCATACATAAACATGTACTAAGTCAAAACTAGATTTAGGAAAGGTAGAACTGGTAGAAAAAAACTATTCTGGATTGTTTAGCAAGAGGGCACACAATACACAAATGATCATTCAGTTTCATACTGGACAAAGCGAGTACTTGGGTTAAGATTCTCATAGGTACATGACCAAGTCTTTTATGCTACAAACTACTATCACACATATTATTCAGGACATTAGCACAGATCTTATTATCAGTAGTATCACACACACTATTTACAGTAGATGAATTAGAAGCAAACTTCTCAAATATCTTTCTAGTAGTCAACTTCACAGTATCAACAATGTCTAAAGTTTGAATTGTATCAGCCTTAAGTATGTACAGACCTTGATCCTCTTTACTAATCCCTAGGACCTTTCCACTTGAATTGTCCTGAAAGATACCAAAATCAGGAAAAAAGACCACCATACACTACAAGTCCCTTGTAAGTTTTGACATAGACATCATATTGTATTTGAAATATGGAATGTATAAGATATGTTGCAATTTCTTATTATTGAAAATAAAGGCATCACCTCTATGTCTTATAGCCACTTGATCACCATTTGGTAGATGAACTTTATCTTGCATATGTAGCTCTTTAAGATTCTTGAGTAGATTAATATTATACACCATATGATTAGATGCACCAATATCCACCACCCAGTTACCTTCAACTATTTTTTAGAAGAGAGCAGTATGTATACCTACAGTAGTAGTAGAATCACAGGTGTCTCCAGAAGAGTTAGCTGCAGTACTCAGTTTGACTGTATTGGCAACTGATTTAGTTTCTTATCCTTTTAGCATGTACATAATTTGTTGCTCCTGGGTGAAGAAATTGACAGGTCCTTGTAGAGTAGAGACACCAGTACCTGAATAAGAAGAAGATTGAGATGAAATAACTTGTTCATCAATAGGAAAACATCCTGAATTCACAACATTGTTAGTACAAGTTTGTGAGGATCCTTCTCTCTTCTTGAACTTAAAATCAGCAGAATAGCCATGAAGTTTATAGCAGGTATCCTTGGTATGTCCATTGAATTTGCAGAAGTCACAAAATAAATGAGCCTTGTCGGAATTTGATTGTCTAGGTTTATAGCCATAGTTGGTTTGTTGCTGAGGAAATCTAACTCCCACAGATATATTTGAAGAATCACCACCATAACCAACATACTTATTGGAACTCTGAGCAAACTTAGAAGCAGCAGAGACACCATGTGAATGCCCATAAGTACAGTGGACTCAAAGAGCTACCAATTGTACCACACATATTTCTCCTCTGAATCTCAACAATAATAATCATAGCATAAGCTTGATTCACATTAGTCAATGGATAAGTCATCGAAACCTGACTCTTAGCATGATTGTATGTTTCATTAAGTCCCATGAGAAACTACCAAAGTTTTCGAAGATGACAATGCTCCATATAGGTCTTAGATTCAGGGCATGAGCAGGTAGGAGGAGGAACTAAAGACTAAAGTTCATCCCAAAGTTCTCTAAGCTTAGAGAAGTAAACAGAGACTAAAGCATTGTCCTGTGTAAGAGTTGCAATTTCCTTGTGAAGAAAAAATATCCTAGAGGCATTTCCCTAAGGTCTTCCCACACCTGATAAGCATCGGATCCATAGATCACTGTACTAATCAAATTCTTTGACACTATATTTATTATCCAAGACAAAACTATAGCATTACAACGTTCCCAAAGATTATGCAAACTAGGATCATACATTTATTTTTACAAGTACCTAGCACAAATCCTAATTTGTTCTTGCCGAGCAAGACAATCTTCATAGATTTACTCCAGAGAGCATAATTTTCATACCCTTGAAGCTGAATAGAGGTTACAATCGAACCTTGAGTATCCGGTGTACAAATGTACAAAGAATGATTAGGATAAATGTCTTCTGAATGTGGAATGGGGAAACCGATGCAGGAGTTTCTCCTTCAGTAGTCATGAAAAGGAAAGCGGACAACAAATTTAGCAGGAAAACAGAGCTATACCGGGTAAAAAACTACTACAAAATAATTGCAGTTGCAATCGTCATGAGATAGAGTAAAGCCACCAGTAGATTCTCTTCAAAGATGAGCTAAGTAATAGCCATCCCGTAGCTCTGATACCATGTTAAGAAAACTCAGTTATGGAGAAAAGAAAGAAGCTCCTAGAATGCTTAGACAAACAGAGCAAAAAATGCAAACTTTATTGAGCACAAAATATCTCAAATTGTTCTCCTGTTATGAGTTGTACAACTACATATATATACACACAAGCTAACCGACTCTTAATCACAAGCTACACTAACAAACTAATTAACCAATTAAGTTAGGTGACAGTTGGCTCATAACTAACTTTACGGCAACTACAACTAACTTCACTATCTTCTACAAATACACTAATATGTTATTGTTGTAATAGCTTATACCCTACATATTATGAAAGTTCAACATAAATGTTATGAAATGATGTTATCTTTATTTTTTAGAATTATACACATAAACCCCTTATATAATAGAAGTCATATACAAAGAAACATTAATTTAACTATGTATGTGAATTTACAATATTTGAAGTGAAACAATGATCAAACTTCTTTTATAGGATATCAATAATGTAGGAAGCGTAATGCTAGAACAAAAGAATTTTTATTGGTACATTATTTTCTCCTCCTTATATTGAACTGTCTTTATCGAACTTATTAAAAAGGACAAACAACAAAAATCTCAACAGTTGGAAGTTCAATTATAAATTTTTTTGATATTTTACATAATTATTGAAAATTTCAATTTTGAATCTGTCGAAATAAATAATTAACTCCCAATACATCCAACGAAAATATATTTTTTCCTTTGTAATGATACATAATTAGCTCTCGATACATTTTTTCTGATTTGAAATCTATCGAGATACATAATACTCCAACAAATATACATTTTTTTTTGTAAAGATACATAATTAACTTTCGATACATATTTTTCAAATTTGGATATGTTGAGATACGTAATTAGCTCCTGATACATCAAATGTAAACACATATTTAATTGAAATTTTTATGATTATTTTATAAAAATAAAAATTTATATAAATATAATAAATTAAGGTGTATATTTATGTTATTTTTCTATAAAAAATAATAAAAGAGAATGATCTCGTGCACATGAAAAAGTGGGCTTGAATGCAAAGCTGACACATGAGAACTAGTCAAAAAGTTATTTAGTGCATCCAAAAATGGATACAAGATGGACAAGGATGGCCCTTCATTGCCTTGCTTTTCCATAACCTCTTATTAAAGATGTATATGCAAAAGAGTTCAACCTCATGCATAAAGGTGACTAATATTGTATACTAACCCGCTTACCAATCAAAGATGAAGCTCGCTTACCAATCAAAGAGGCTGAGATTAAGCGTAAGCTTATTCGAGAGTTCAAAAACTTCATTTGCTTGCGAGAACCGCTCGATAGAGTTGGTAAGTCAGAAGGTCATATTACCTATCTAACCCTTTGCCCCAGGTACCATATATATGGTCCCACAACACATAGTTTGAAGCCAAAGGGCGTGCACTGCCTGTCTAACCCTTCGCTCCAAAGGACATTAAAATATATGCTCCCACAACACATAGTTTGAAGCCAAAAGGCCCACAGTCTGTCTAACCCTTAGCTCCGTGAGACAGTGGATCAAAAATATATGCTCCCACTACACATAATTGGAAGTCAGAGAGCCCATACTACCTTGTATCAAATTCGCTTTGAGGGGCCGTAGATGAAACAAATCATTAATTAGAGCACTCCTTGGAAGAAATGAGTAAACATGTACACTCAACCATAACCTCACCATACACAAATTCGAATTTAATCGAGCTCCAAAACAAATAATACAAATATCGAATACCAAATAAAAGACCAATAAAAATAAATAACCTCATCATTACTAAATTCTTTTTTACACGAGAGCAAAATCCTATTAACTTTACCATATCTTCTTTAAAAGAAAGGTGAATTCTCACTGGAACCACAAAAAAAAAAAAAAAGAAGAATTAGCTCCTTGTTGCCGCTAACTACAAAATTGAAGGTTCAATCTATCCCTCCCACAGAAGACCAAAGATATGTAGTGTCTTGTAGTATCAAAACAAAACAGATTAGTCATATTTCTTGAAGGTAAAACACTAAAATGAAATTAAACAAAACATATCACAAAGCTTAATCAACATGAGTTAACACAAGGATCTATTGGATGATAAACAATAGCCACATTTGCCAAACATTCCTGAGAGATAAAATTTCCGGAAACAATTTTTCAGTACAATGATTGGAGGAAACAGATCTGCAAAAGCCCCGGCCTGTGTTTTCTGGAGACCTTGGTCTAGAGCTCTCATCTTTGTATCCTGATGAGATTTAAAGACTCAGCTAATATTTACCAATGTGACATATTCTGCTATTTTGCACAATTACAGAGTGCCATAAGAGACTTGATGATTCAGGCTTCTGTGGTGCATATATATATGTAATAAGCGTATCGATGTTGGTTTTACAATACGTTATACAGATGTCTATCACCATGCTGAAACTACACCATATCATAAGCATCTTCTCCTCCTTGTCCATTCTCATCCCACCTAGACCCAGCCCTAAATTTGCAGACAGGGCAAGTTCCCCGCTGCTGTAGCCATGGGTCGATGCAGTTTGCATGGAACTGGAAAAACAAAATAAACAAATGAAACTATGTACTTACTCTGCAATAATATGTCCAAATATTCAAACTGAACACTGCTAACTTCACTGCTACAAGTTTAAATTAGGCTAACTTTTACTGCGAACTATCTACAAGTTCTATATGCCTCTTGGTAATTAAAGCACAAGTGTCTTCCTTGTCTCGTCAAAACAGTAAGATGATTGTCACTACTAACTAATTGTAAATTTAAAAGACCTCATTGACCTACGGATATGTGCTCAAAGGGGATTTTATGAAGGTAAAAATGTGATAAACTTGCTGACTTGAACGGCAGAAAATTACACAAGAATAAACATAACTATCAAAATACTTAACCTGATGTAAGCAAGGCAAGCTACGAATGAGTTCCCCATCAGTGACTTGCTCCAAGCAGACACTGCAAGTTAGTTCGTCATCTGAGTTCTTTGTACCTCCAACAGCATTTGCAGGTTCTTGCTTCTTCTGCTTAAAATACAATAATACATTCCTTACTCTTCTCGTGACAAAAGAACAAAGTTTTGACGACTACATTTGGCGAATAATAAAAGAGTAACATAGAAATACAGGTTGCTGACATGACTTCGTTTTTATTTCATCAATAGTGAAGGTTGTTGTCTTTTTTGTATTTATGAATCATATCGCCTACTTCAAATTAACTCTTCTTCTTTGATGGTTATCTTCTCTCTCTGGATGAAGAAAGAGCTTCATTGTCCTCAAATCTTTTGAGATTCTTAATTTATGGTTGAGGAGAAGAGCCTCAGCATATAAGGTTAATGAAAGCAATCTCTCAAAGAGTCAGGACCCTCATTCCAAAGGTTGACAACTTCTTAGACGAGGCTCTTGTTATACATTCTTTGTGAATATGAGCTCTAGCATCTCTGGAGGAAGGCACCTCTTAGAAAGACCAGTTTCAATATGAGGAGGAGAAAGACACGGCAAAAGAGAACGAAATATGAAAATCAGAATTGGCCAGTTTAGGGAGACACTTAGGGTTTGTGAAAGACTAGGAGCATGGGAGCAGCATCTACTCTATAACACGAAATGAGCTCAATAGTTCATTTGAATGCAGATCAAGCACCTCTTTAATATTAGAGTTTAATTTGTGCATACACTTTGGTGTCGCTAGATAAGGATCAGTTTGTCATCACAACATACATTATGGTAAAGACATTTGGAACTTCTTCAGAAAGTCATCTTCCCTCTGTTCCTTTTTATATGGATTTTTTTTTTCCTTTTTTCTGACAGTCTATTGCAAAAAGAACAACGTTCTATATTTGGAACAATTTAGCTGCATAAGCTCTATTATACCCTTGATGGAAAAGCTTTAATAACCAAACAATGTCTATGGTATTTTAAGATCACAATTTCCAAGAGTCCTCCTTTACCCTCCATGCCCAATCAAGCAATGCCACATAAAATGAAATGGATTTAGTAGTAAAAATAGGACCCATCATCACATTGTGTCTTATAGATGAGTTATGCAAACATTGTTCCTGCAAGTCGATTGTTCAAACGAAAAGGACACTAGAATGCAAAAAGTGAAAAACAACTCCAAAAGATAATCAATTGGGCAGGCATCTCTTTTATAAGTTTCAAGATAGGGCTAGAAAATAAGGTACCTCAGTGGACCCTGAAGAAGATGTCGGTTGTGTTGATGAACCAGCACTGCCAAGAAGAGAATCATCAGGATCAAGAGAAGCGAAGATATTACTAAAGGAGAGACATGTCACAGTACTAACAGATATACAGTTATACACCCACCAAGTCTTTTTTTAAAAATACATATAACAAAATTACTACGAGGAAGGAATCTCCGCCACAAAAGAAGAGTGAGAAGTGACATACAGATAATATTGTCATTAATTTCATCTGAGAAATCGATATATAAAAATTACGGAACTTCCACCACAGAGCAAGAATAATAAAAAGCAAAATAACATCAGCACTCAATAACAAAGCTCGCTGTGCAGAAATTTTAAGTTAGGATTACATATAAATTATAACACCAAAAACCGTAGTCAATAATATTCCAGCATGCGTTAGACCAAATCAAGGTACACTAGCGACCTGAAAGATCATCACAAGTTGATAATATAGTTCGGTAATCCCTTGAAAACTGATTAAAACTAACGATAACCTCCTCATTTCCATAAATCACAAGCCATAGATGAAATAACAAGAAGAGAGGAAGAAGAAGTGGACTGATTTAGGTGTCAAACTGGTATATCAAAAGCTTAGAAGTCAAAATGGTGCAGAAGCAAAAAGTAGTAATGAAATCATCATGACAGACCTTTGGGGTTCGGAAACCTTATACTTGTGAACAGGAAGAGCATTTATTTCTTCCTCGGTCATTGATGGTGTCGTAGGACCATCATCAGCATCCAGTGCCCTCAACGTTTCATAATCTGCTAGTACCAAAAAAAATCAAATAACCCCAAGCCTTTTAAGATCATTTCAAGATAAAATTTGGTTTCTGGATTTTCAGAAAGCCAGAAAATGCTCAAGATCAGAGGTGCATGCATTGTTACCTAAGTCATCAAACTCCCTGTCAAGAAGTGCAAGCTGTAGTCTGAGACCTCGCAACCGTCCTCTGGTTGCAAGCGCTATTGACGGAGGCATATGCAGCCGCAACTCTGTAGGACCAAGAAGGCCACTTGCAGCAACAGCATGAGCTTGTGCTTGGGCTTGAAGCTGCTGACACGTTGCATACATCCTTAGGGTTGTTGCCATGAAGAAGACACCAAGCACCAACCACAGCTGTAAGGTATATTTAAAGCAACATGCACTAAGTTCCACAAATAAAATAAGGACCAGGTTTAATTAAATTACACATGCTCTGATATAACTCTTCAAGAGACCACTAACCAGAAAGTTTGGTGACATTTGATGAGAATTTAGAATCATGAATAGCAAGAGCACTGTCACAACAAAGTGGATACATTGAAAGATCAAGGTAAATCAAACACGACCAAAAAATAAAAAGAACAGAGGGATCTAAGAAACAGTTACCTGTGACAAGAAAAGCTAGTGAGTTAGTATTAACTGGCCGGCCTGCATGGACTCGCTGAAAGGAAAAAGGAAAAGGTACATAAGATCAGTAAAACAGATAACGAATGTAACAATCACTAGTACCATTTAGGGAACCTAGATCATGATTAAACTAAGATGTAGGGGACGACCACAGCACGGCGCTCGGGGATCAATCCTGGAAAACCAGGTTCTATATCTGCTCTAGCGCCTCGGAAAGCAAAACTCATGTTTGGAGTTGTATGTGAACTATTTCAGCAAAAAAAAATAAAATTGATAGTTTGTAGAAGGCCCAGCAACCAAATCCCGCTGAAGAGCTTGAATTAACTGAAAATCCAGAGAAAAGCAAAGTGAGAAAACTTGTCCAGTACAAAAATTAACCCACCACACTTTGTTTCACAGACAACACTAAAGCAAACTGTCATAGATGAAGATTAATAGCTCAACTTACTGAAGAAACAGAGTATGGACTTGGGGAAAGAAATACCGAGAAGCGAGAGAATGTCTTCATTTATGTAAGATGTGTAAAGTATGTACAGTACAAATACAAATTTTCTACACATATACATGCCTCCACCCCTAAATGATCTATTGACTATTTTACACCATTCTATTCTATCCAGCCACACGTTATGACACACTTCTAAATTTGGAAAAAAAAATTCCACTTCGCATTTTACCCTTAATAAAGAGAAACTTGTATAACCACACAAATGTTATGACATATTTAATGCCACACGTTTCCAAAATTCTATAGCCACATAAATGATATGGCATGTCCAGGACCACAAATGTCAAAAGTCTTCATTACTTCATGCCAATTCAAACTATGTCATATAAAAAGAAATGGAGGGCGTTATAACATCATTCTTCAACCTCATTAAGAAATCAATGTAAACCATCAAAAAAACATTCACTACTGTGACAAAATACTGTTTTCCTTCATATGTGGGAATTTTACCTGGTCCACATACATTCATATGCATAAGATAGAATGAGGCTCAGATAAGATCTTAAATTACTTGAAAGAAACGGAAATCTTGCTTCTTGTTTTCTTTTTTTTTTCTTTTTAAAGGTTGAAAAGGGAAATCTTGTTTGCCTTGCTAATGGGCAAACAGTAAAGCCAACCTCATAGAAAATAAATGTTTTCCATGACAATTATGTCCTAGCCTCATATGGCAACCATTAATGCTTGACTTATCAGTATTCATCAGCATTGGAGAACTTCAGTCAGTCTCCATCTCACAGCTTGCAAGATGTACATGCTTCCCTTTACCAATCACCTTAACCTACTAATACAAAGATTTTAAAGTTCACAAAAGTCAGGGAAGGAAGATTTCCCTGGTTAGGACTGAAGATTATACTAAAATCAAAAAGCTGCTACACATTGGACAGTTTATGATTCTAAGATAGAACAAGACCTGACGCTCGCAGCATTTGCTACTTCCTCTGTCCTATTTTATGCGACACTTTTCTGATACGATCCTGGAAAACTCAATGGTGATTAGGATTGATAGTGGAGCTCGACATTAGTCAATGATGGTTCATGGAACACTTTCGCCATAGCGTTTCAAGAAATCTAAACTGCAGATCTTCAATCTATACACTCCTTGATTGAGAAGATGGAGTCCTTGAAAGCCATTGAAGAGCCATATGTGGGGGTACTCAAGTTACGGAATATAGCTTGTATGGAAGAGAGTAAAGACCCACATCTGGAGATGCTCAACTTACAGAAGATAGCTTGGAAGGAAGATGCGGAAGAGAATGTGCCTAAGAATGCAATCCCAACTCCCATATGTGGCCGCATAGGCACCACAACTTCGACCAGGAACTCTGTTGAGAAGAGCTCACTTGCAAATGGGACTGCATACCCCACTTGCAGCCCAAGTTCCCTAGCATGTGACATCGGACGTGATCTTGGGAGTCCGATTTTGACTATTTCTACTAAGGCCGCTTTTTGACTATGCTTGTAAAGGCAAAACTATAAATACTTGCCTTAGTGGGAGGATTCACTTATCTCTTTACCTTAGGCACCTCTCGGATAATCTAGAATTAGATTTCTATGTATGAGTTCAAGTTTCTCTTCTTCCTGGGATTGTTCATCTAGTGTTTGTAGATTGATAGGCGTAAGTAACAAGTCCTATGTTGATCAAACACAATATTTAGTTGATTAAATCCTTTTCTCTTCTCTTTCGTTTCCTATTTCTTCCATGTCTCAATTGATTTCCCCTATCCCTGTTTTGTGTTAAATTCGACATTAGAATCCTTTCTCAGCTAGGATCTTATCATGTTCCTTTTTAATCTGTACCAAAAGAAGTATGCCACTTTTTTTTTTTAAGAATAATTTACTCTTAGCATCCCCATTTCACCCTTACAGCTTGTATGGATGATTGTCACCTATTGTATTGTATTGTGTTAGTTTAAATAAAATGTTTGTTTTGATTGTTACTAAAATTTTATTGTATTGAATCGTTAAATCCATTGTTAGGTACAATTTGATGTAAACGTGTCATTACCCTTTTTCCTCATTTCTTTCTTTACTTATTATTTAATAATTCTGTTTACCTTTTTATAGAAGCTTTACCCCGTACCCTACTTTCCTTGTAGGTTTATCCTTCAAATTGTTGATGTGTGACATTATATAATGACAAAAAACGATACAATCTACATTATATTTATTAAAACAATACGGTACAATACATAACGGCCATCCAAATACAGTTTCAGTTAAATGACTTGTTGGGACCCACTTTATATGAAAATTTAGAACTCGGAACTAAAATAAGCCAAAAAATGAATAAAGTGACCAAAATAGGCCACCTATTTAATAAGTTACCAAAATAGGCTAAACGTAATAAATTATTACATTTTATCCTTTTTTTAAAAGTCAACTGACAAAGGTGAACAATGAAAATACTATTTGTAAAACGTAATAACTTATTACGTTTCACAACAAGTTTTGTAAAACGTACTAATTTATTATGTTTTACACAAAAATAAAAAAATAATAATAAAGCATTGTATTGTCCCATCAAAAGTTTGTCAAATCAGTATACTATTAGTAAAACATAATAAATTATTACGTTTTACAAAACTTTTTGTAAAACATAACAATGTTTTACGAATTATATAAATAACATCACCTAACCCTATCCCATCCATTACTTACTTTATTTTCAGCGGCCCTACCCCACCCGTCCAATCCTTTATTTTTAAGTATTACAATTGTAAA
>NC_061115.1:210355893-210498440 GCF_002878395.1 Capsicum annuum | reverse complement strand
TTTACAATTGTAATACTTAAAAATAAAGGATTGGACGGGTGGGGTAGAGCCGCTGAAAATAAAGTAAGTAATGGATGGGACGGGTTTAGGTGATGCTATTTATATAATTCGTAAAAAATTGTTATGTTTTACAAAAGGTTTTGTAATAAGTAATAATTTATTACGTTTTACAAATAATATATTGATTTGATAAAAAGCTGGCATAAACTTTTGATGGGACAATACAATGCTTTATTTTTTTTTTATTTTCGTGTAAAACGTAATAAATTATTACATTTAACAAACAATATTTTCATTGTTCACCTCCGTCAGTTGACTGTTTAAAAAAAGGATAAAACGTAATAATTTATTACCTTTAGCCATTTTGGTAACTTATTAAATAGGTGTTTGGACACTTTATTCATTGCTTGGCTTATTTTAGTTCCGAGTTTGAAAATTTATTCTTTGAGAAAATTAAAGGACATGCAGGACTCTTACCACCAATCATTTAAAATGGCAAGTTTGGTACTTCACATATACTTGGCTTACATGTCAATAATCTTCTTTAATTTCTTTAACAATGGCGTCCAATCAAACACCTTCACACGGGATGAAAAGGAGAGAATGTGTTTATTCATGTAAGAAGAGTACAAAATGTACAATTGTACATTAACTTGGATTTACTACATGATATGTTGCTCATTCTCCTAAAAAGGTCAATGGGTGTGTGGTGGATTCTCCAAGTTTTGGAGAATCCGATATGGGTACGGCATCAAAAGTGAAGAGTCCGCCAACTTAGACTGCGTGTATGCACATATGCCCAAATTGACTGCACCTTTAACTGACTGACAATAAAATATTACTTTATAGTTTATACCATTGTCTTCTAACTTTCCTCATAGCCATCCCTAACAACAGAGCCATGCTAATGCATTTTCCAACACAGTCGAAGCGCATATTTAATTCCCCCTGGACAACAATGGAGTAATGAAAGCTGACAATAGCAGCAGACATTCACATTAACTTAGGGAAAATGTTTTAAAGAATATTACTATTGCATTCATAATAGACTACTTCTTTTGTAATCACGGAATCCAAGACAGGTTGCACGTATCTTGACTAATTTCACGGAATACCTCCCACCTCCACTAGCACCAAGACTAGCATCGATAGCAAGAGATCACCGAATATCTTTGTCTCTGCTAAATTTGAACCCGAGATCTCATAGTTTTTAACCCACTTCATTGACCATAGATCACCACACCCTTGGGTAACACGGAAAAACTTACAAACTATTAACTCCCAGACCCAGATAGGATAAATTAGTCCAACACCAAGTTTTAAATTTAGGATTAAATTTATGCTTTGTTTGATTGAAGGATTACAATCTCAGTACTATAATCTCATAATCTCAGGATAACTTAATCTGCAAATCAAACGACCACTAAGACTCATAATTAGCCGCTAAAGATCATCTTTAGCAGGAACGTCCTTTTTTGTTAGTACAATATACGAATCCATTGTATCGTGATGTATCAAATAGGAAAACTCCATCGAAAAAGACATTGAGAATCGTTTTACCCCACATCGACAACAAAAGAAAGTTTTCTTACAACTCCCAACAGCAATTTACAACATGTTTGGTTTCAGTGAGTACACGAGAATGTTACTCCCTCTATTTATTGTTCGCCTAGTTCTAACTTGGCATGGAGTTTAAAAGGTAAAGAAGACTTTTGAATCTTGTGGTCTTATGTAGAAGTACCAACATGTCTTTCAATCTTGCGTTCTTAAATACATCAAGTGAAAAACTGAAATTAAACGAGTTGCCAAAAAAGGAAAAAGATATTCTTACTGAAGAGGATAAAAAGGAAAGTAAATTCAAAGAAACTGAAACTGAGAGTGACATTACCTTATGTACTATGAAAACTAAAATTCCAAGCAAAAGTAAACCCATTTTTTTTAATCACAACATCATAAAACGTTACCAATTCATCACGAAAAAAAAGGAAAATTCAGTATTATCAAACAAAAACAGCACCCAAGGGTGTGGCTTAGTGATCAATGAAATGGGTGAGATAAGCCTCACGCTCAGAGGAAAAAATAGTAGGTGACCTCTTCCTATCTGCCTAGCCTTGGAGGACAGAGTTGCCTGTCACCTTGTTGTTGTTGTTGCTGATGGGAGGTGTCAAATATTCCGTTGAATTAGTTGAGGTGCACGAAAACTAATCCATACACCAGGGTTATAAAATAAATTATCAAACAAAACAACATGGTTGCTAGTGTGACATGGCACATCTACCGTGTAATTAGTCCATGAAGTCTCACGTTCAAATCCCGACAGAGACAAAAACACCAAATGATTTCTTCCTATATGTCCTAACCTTGGTAGACAGAGTTACCTAATACGTGTTGCTGGTGTGATGTGGCACATATACCATGTAATTAGCCCAGCTGCACGAAAACCATGACGTCTCACCTTCAAATCTTGACAGAGACAAAAACACTAAGGGCTCGTTTGGTAGGAGGGATAAGGATAATTAATCTCAGGATTAATTTAGAAGAGGATCTTATCCCATGTTTGGTTGAGACAAAATGCATGGAATAACTCATCCCAGGATTAACAATCCCGAGATAACTACTTGAGTGTGGGATTAATAATCCCGGAATAACTTGTTTTCCAACCAAACAACCCCTAAATGATTTCTTCCTATATGTCGTAACCTTGGTAGATAGAGCTACCTGATACGTGTTTCTCATGTGACATGGCACAGAAAACTGACCCGAACACCACAGTTAAAAAGAAATAATCAAACAAAACAAGATGAAACAACTCAAAAAAAAAAAAAAGGAGTCAACATACCTACAGAATCAATGCACATACAAATAGGAGAAATTCAGCAAACATTACATAGCTTTACAATAAACAAACTTGTCGGTGCATCTAAAAATGGATCATTTATTGCAATCAAATGATGGAATTCTCATGATAATAATCATATACGAAAATGGAAATTAATCACTTACACGGTTTAATTAATCAACGCGAATTGATCTTCGTGAACAGAGTTAGTTTTTGATGGGAGCCGAAACCTGATCCGATTATCAATAAAATTTAAATAGCACCGTTAGAATTGATGGAATCTGAAAATGGAATTTAGGAATTTTGATGGATTTATGAGCGAAGAAGAGTCTAGAAATACCCAGAAATATTTGTGATGATGAAATTAGAAAATGGATATTGAATGTTGGGTTGCTGAGTTAAACGATGTCGTTTGTTGCGAAGGGTTCGGATGGAATTACCAAAATTTGATTATTTTAAATTGAAACTTACCTAAATCCTTTTATTCCTAATTACTCCATATTTATATTCTTTGCCAAATTACAAATAATTTCTTATTTTATAATTTTTTGATACATAATTTTAAAGTTGAGATACATAATTAACTTAAGAATATAACAGTCAATTACTTCATTTTTGCTCAGATACATAATTTTAAAGTTGAGATACAGAGCTTTGATTATTAAGAGACATACATTTCTGAAACTATTTGATCAAGATATATAATAAAATAACTAGACCAAAGGAAGATACATAATTAAAATTATGTATCCAAAAATTTATGAATTTGTGGATATTTTCAACTGTTTTAAAAAAATAATTAAATAATTAAGAAAAATCGTAGGAATTTTATGTAGTTTAGTAAAAATATGTTGTGATGTTATATATTTTTTTTTTTTTTAAATATAATGTTTATTTTGATTGTTATTTGAGTTTTATTATTTTGTATTGTTATATAGAATTAAGAGATTACTGTTTTGAGTCTTGCAAATTGTATTTTTAATAGAAACGTAAAATAAGATTGTTTATGATAAATTCACTTACCTCATCTCAGTCTTGTAAATGTTCTTTCCAAATCTTATGAGTAAGATGTATAATCTGACAAATGCGTTGTTAAATTCACTGCGATCGATTAGGTTAAAGGATTCTGCAAATTAAATTCTATTTTTTTATTTTTTACGGGCAATGTGGTACTATTTCTTTTGGACTTCGGACATAATAGTCGATGAATGTTTAATGCATCGCCTACCATTGAAGTATTTTATTGGTTGGCAATGCGCATGTAAAAAGAGGTTGTGTCATATATTTCTTACTTTTTATTGTGTTTTATCTTGTTGATTTGATATATTTCTTAAAAAAACATTATTAAATACGTATTTCAGTAAACTGAACTAAACTTACATAATCAAGTCACTTAACAAGTAATTGCATGCTATTATCATAAAAAGAAGGAATCATTTTTTATCAAATGTGACAGTATTTTTTTGGCTTAATCCTGATATGAGTCTTAATGTGGTTCTAATTCAACTTTATTCCATATATATGTCAATCATAAATATTTGTCATAAACTTGTGTTTTTCTTATAGTTATATATAAGATAACTGATACTTTATATTTATCAAAAATTACTCATCTTTTTAGAAATAAATTAATTATCTAGTTTTCGATATTTGCTTTGGAAAAAAATGAATTTTTTCAAACCAGATATCAAACACAAGATAGTTATTTTTTTTTTTCAAAAAAAGAGTATTCTTTTGACAAATATAAAGTATTAGTTATCTTACGTAACTATTACGAAAAAAATAAGTTTCAGATAAAATATTTACGACCAACATATATATCAGTCACCAAATCATGATAATTTTATAACAGAATTCATCGATAACACTTATTATTTAACCTTGCACAAAGAAAAAAAGGAACAACCACATTTTGTCCTACCAAGTCCTAAACTTGGTTGTTCATCGCCAAATAATCGACAATTCCATCTGAAATCTTCCCAAATTATAATTATGAATAATAACAAGCTCAGTAGCAATAATATCATCATTGCTTAAATGCACTTTCACAAGTTTCTCCACCATAATCCTTGCAATTTTAGTTACCACAACTCTTTTAGTATCACACAAACTAATTATCCTCCGTGCCCTTCATATTAATTTTATCAAAATAAAATTGAGATCTTTTAATGTAATAGTTGGTATCTTTACTGACACTCTTTGTAATTACTGCTAAATCCTTTAGCAATGTTAGATCTAATGACATTTAAATAATTATCGGTAAAAAATTTAGCGGCAACTTATATTGCCACTAATACATAATTGTTTCTATGATATTAAATACATATAACACAGAGACTCGTTAAGACGGTCACTATTCTATAATATATATATATATATATACAAAAAAAAAACACAAATGTATTAATTAAATACATATACAATTCAACTTATTAAGTTAGATATACATATTAAGAACATATTTACTTGTATTAAGATATATACACAAATATAATTGTATTAAATAAATAAACATATAAAAAAAATATAAATAAGTTTTACAGTTCTTTTGCTTCAAGTATCTCTGTCATTTTTACTAGATCGTTTTGATGTTTTGATCATCTCTTCTATAAAAAAAATAAATGTAGGATATGAAGATAATGAAACAACTAACCAATTTAAGAAAGTAGAAAAGATAAAAAGTAAAAAGAAAGATAAAAGAGATGTGTTTAGGAGTTTTCTTGATCATTTTTTTCATGAGAAAAAAGGGAGTTTACAGTGATGGCGGATGGCGTTAATAGAACTTCAAGAAAAATATCCTTTTGTGTATGTTATTGTGTTTTAAGGCTTGATGAAGTTCAATAATGAAGAAGAAAAAATGATGTTGCATCCAGCGTGTTTTCTGATTCATATCTGTTTTTGAATGTGTATGTGCATAGGTGTTAATGGTGAAGAAGAGGAAGAAGAGAATGTGGGTGTGTTCAATTCTGAAAAAAATATGAGGTAAAGAGAAAGATAAATGAGAAATATGAAAATTAAAATTAGGAGAAAAATTTGAGAAGTAGAAGAGACAAAAAGAGAGAGATCAAATTGAATCAGTTGTATATGATGTAAATATGAATCCCTCAAAGTATTGCTATTTTGGCTATCTGAAAATATTTAAGTTAAAGTATTTCTGCAGGGCTTAATAAAGGGTTAATGCATTCTAAGGGGCACAATTTTTTCATTAGAATTTTAACATTATAAACTTTGCCCTGCCCCACCCTGTTTAAGTTTTCCCTTGCCCTTTTTCATTAAAGATTTGCCCTGTCTTACCTTGCCCCACCTCGCCCTAATTGCTATCCCCAATTGAAATTAAAAAAAGAAACTTTATAAATAGGACTGGAGAAAATTTCATAAATATATACTACTCATAAAGTGTATAGCTATTAATCAAACATATCGCAAGATTCAAATAGTCATTCCATAGGAAATTCAAGTAAAATATAGATTAATTGTGAATATTCTGTAACAAGTATTCATTCATCATAAAAAGTATTAATTTAAACTTTGCTAGCAGATGTATAAGTTAAAGGAGTGATGATGAGTAATGTTTATAGAGGAGCAAAAAAAAGTTGTAAAGGCTAGGTTTGTACTATACGACAGTAATAATGATGATAAAATAAAAATGACGGAGACAGAGAGAGACACCATTGATGCAAAAGAATGGTAAAATTGTGTTAGTAATATGTAGAGTACATGAATCGAACATTATGGTATGAGATTCAAAGTGCATATTTATAGTATTTGTTTGGTAAGTAACTCATCTTAATTAGAAAACACTAAGTGGAAAAGTGATTACTAAAATTATAGCAAAAGTATAATTATTTATTTATTGCTTAGCGATATTATTTTAAATGAAAGGAAAAACTATTTATTTAGCGTACTAAATTTCAAATTTTAAATATATAACTGAATTTTTTTTATTAATCGCTGTGTCAAGCTTAGCTTGAGAATAACTCGACTAACTCTATGATATGCCTACTATCTTTGACAAGATCATATATCTAACACTTGTATCCATCAAATTTTAGACACACGTGAAGAAATCATTATATTTTTTGACTATTTTAAAATCTAAATCTGACATATCATGACTTACACTTCATTGATTGTATATAACTATTTTTTTTTTATGAAAAGTTAAAAGGATACATATAACTAGGGGTGTATATAGGTCGGGTTGGTTCGATTTTTTATTAAAATATAACCAAATCAATAATGTCGGTTTTCTAAATCTATAAACCAAATCAAACCAATATGCAATCTTTTTTTTATTTCGGTTTTAGTCGGATTTTTTTGGTTTTTCAATTTTCTCGGTTTTTTTACAATTATAATGTGATTGAACAAAAAAATTAAAAAAAAAAATAATGATCATGGAGTAGTTTCAATAAAAATTAAGTTGGCAAATTACTAAGACGCCTAAACTACTATCTCTCAAAGTAATATTATGTGGATACCTAAGTAGTTCAATTTCTAAGTTACTAGTCACAATAGCTTGTCTGAAAGTTTCCTTCACATAAAATGTGAGCACACAAAAGAATGAAGAATTAGACAACTTATTATAAACTTAACTCCATAAAATAATTAATTATAACATAATTCCATAAAAAGAGAAAGAAGAGAAACAAACCTAAATCACAACTTGACGAATGAGAAAAGTAAGATGAGAAAATAATGAGAACTTTCTGAAAACTTGAAAAGTAAAATGTAAAAAGTGAAGCAATTAAAGAGTTTTAGGTTTTTATATTAACTAGTTAAACCCCACGTGTCTCGCACGTGTAACATTTGATTATTTAAAATTAGATGATTTTGTCTATTGCAAAAAATTTTAATGAAGAGCAAAAAATTTAAATCACTTCTCAAAGATCCTTCACACTTTAATAAAATAGTGCAAACATAACATATATTTTATTAAAACATTTAATAAATTTTTAATTCTTAAATATTGAAGAAATAATTTTTTCTCAAGCATACACTTTTAACGAAGGATAAAAAGTTCAAATATTTTTGAATACTGAATCAAATAGAAACGCAGTTGAAAGAAAAGAAACCAAACTGAAATAGTTCGATTCGATGTTCGATGTCTCCTTTTTAAAATTGTTAATTAAAGAATTGAATTTAAATTTGATAAAATCGAACCAAAGAGCAGAACGTGTACTTCTAATCAACGCCTTAACAACATAAATCGTGCTAATATGAATAAGAAATAATTCTTTTAAAAAAAACACACCTTTAAATCCTCTCGTAATTGGCACGAAGTCTCAACCACATACTCACATAATTTTTCTTTACCTGCACATCATGCGAAAGCCAACAATTAAAATTACAATAAATTATACTATAAAAAAATGTTAATAAAAGATGCATAATATTTAATATTGTTGACCTACAAACTAAAAACTAATATTAAAGTACATAAAACTAATCTTCTCTTAAACATACTCTAACAATTAAATTGTGAATGTTATTCTATTATTTATTGGAAAAAAGGAATGCTCAATATAGATGTACGATTTTTTTCCTTTTAAGAAATAGTTGATGAAACATGGAAGAAATCTAATCTAATTTGAGAAACTTTTTTCATAAAAAAATAATTATTATAGAAAATCAAGACAAATGAAACTTAAAAGAAAAGAAAATTAAGGACTCCTAATTAAATCAAAAGCCATACTTAAAAGAAAGAAATTAGGTCGTACATTAAGTACAATCTGAAACTACTTATTTTTTTTTCTTTTTGAGGTGGGACGTATTTTTTTTAGTAAAAATTGTTAAATAAGAATTTGATAAAATAATAAAAAGACATTTCTTATTATGTATGTAAAACTTTTTAAAATTTAATACTTATTAAAATTTTCTTATTCTAAGGCTTTTATATTTATTTTTAGATTTTTCAGATCTTATTAAAATCAAATTTAGTTGTTTTATAATTCTTAAACTAATGAAAAAAGTATTAGTTGTCATTAATTCTGACGACTTTTAATAAGAAAAGGTTTTACCATAAATATATATTAATTAATTATTAAATTTTAAAAATTAGAAAAAAATAGTGAAAAGACGATTTTGTCTAAAGCGAAAAATTTTAATGAAGGACAAAAAGTTCAAACAACATTTCTAATGCCCTTCACACTTTTAATATATTATAGATATAGATTATAGATATAAATATAGATATAGATATTGGGCTTTGTATTAATGAAAAAATACTATAATTAAAGGTCCTAGAATATATATCTATTTTCTGAATATAACAAAAATAATAAAAGTAATTAGAAAGTAGATTATAAGTAATATTTTTTTACGTATAAAAAATTAAAATTATATATGTATTACGTCGATTTGGTTTGGGTTCGATTTTATTTTATTTTTTCTAATACCAAACCAAACCAAGAATGATCGATTTTTTTTTGCCAACACCAAACCAATCAAACCAAACCATAAGTCGGTTTTTTTCCACGGTTTGGTTTGATTCATCGGTTCGGTTTGACTTAACGGTTCAGTTTGTATACCCCTACATATAACAAGATTGATGAGGCTTAAATAGAATACCCTTTATACATCATTACAATAACAACAATAAAATAACAAATGAACTACGAGAAATAAATTCATAACTTGAAAATGCAATTGAAAGGCAAGAAGTCATAATAATGATAAAAAAAAGTTGAAAAACATCATATACTCAATGAACATGTTCACTCTCCTTTCATGTCCATCATTCCCCTCTCCATTATTTTGTCATTGGAACCAACTTCTTTCTAAATATTTTGATTCAGTTGTTGCTTCCTTTCTTCAAGTTTGGTCCTCTTAACCGCAAATAACTTTAACAGACCTTTAATTTCTCTATCCTCTAGTTCATCGAATCTTTTTCTTGTATTGACAAGTTCGTTGAAGAGGTTATCCATTTCCATCTTCTCAACCTTTTGCTTCATTTGATCAATATATTTTTCTTGCGTATCCACTATTGATTGAAGAAAAGTTTGATGCTTTTGAAACTTCACTAGCTTTTTGATTTCAATGCAAGCAAAATAATTCTCAACCCGATCTTTGGTCTTGATTACAGATGGCCAAGCGAAAATATTATTTTCTACATGACTAAAAGCAATAATACCTGCTTCTATATCACATCGGATGGACAATTGCTTTGCTTTCTTACACAATGATTTAAATCTTTTCTCTAGAATAGCTTTTTTAATTTTTGAATCAAGATTTCTAGTGGTCCTAACCCCCTTCTTGGTCATATCTAGACACACAAAAAATCAAAAAGCAAAACATATGAGTGAGTACTTCTATACGGATTATATATATGTGTGTATGATAATAACAAATTACTAAATATTTTAATTGCATAATCTGATATTTATGTTATTTTAAAGTTACTTTCCTTAATACATGAAGTTAAAATCATATAACTAAATCTCCAAGTTAAAGTAATATAATTTTGTTCCATAATAATTATATTTGAAACTGGCAAATAAAAATAATAATTTTTGTACACAACATATTGAGTGTATTAAAAGTAAAACTTATTATATTTTTTTGATATTTTTTTATATTTAATTATATCTATATTATAATTAAAGTTTGAAGGACCTTAGAATTATAGTTTGAATTTTTTGTCCTTCATTAAAAGTTTTTGCTTTTGATAAAGTCATCTTTTCACTATTTTCTAATATTTAAGAATTAAAAATTAATTAAATATATTTATGGTAAGACTTTTCCTTATTAAAAGTCATCAGAATCAATGATTACTAAATTATTTTTCATTGATTTAAGAATTCTAAATCAACTAAATTTGATTTTAAGAAGATTTGAAAAATGTGAAAATAAATATAAAAGCGTTAGAATAAATTTTTTTAAGAATTACGCAATTTTTAAAATTTTTAAATACATAATGAGAATGTAATCTATGATTTTGTAGGAATTTAACTTTAAAAATAATAAAAAATTTTAATTATTAAAAAAAATAATCATACAAAAAATACAGTTCAAATTGATGCGTCTCTTGTAGTCTCTAGCAACAAGTAAAAGAGGTACTGCATGGTAAACGCAAAAGTGATAATCCATCAACCACTTGAAACTTCCAGTGGTAAAATGTGTGGGTGCCTACACTAAAATATATGTTTATGTTTACACTATTGTAATACCTCATATTTTCGGGCTAGAATTTGAACCGTCATTTCTACGTGTATAATCATGAATCCTATTATTTCTATATAATAATAAATGTCATGATTATTTTCTTAGCGTGAAAAGTGCTCTTGAGGGGATGAATGTTCGTAGTAAACGCTTAGAGTGAAGTGGAGTTAAGAACTTTTATTATCCACCAAATTTTAGAATTCGATTCTACAAGGATCAACTTACTTTGAACGTGTATAACTTTTTAAATATGTGGAATTTAGGAGCTCAAGACCCACCAAATTGTAGATAATTGAATTAGATTTCCAACACATCCAATTTCACCTTAAGCCGATACCCGAGCGAAAAGTTATGAATATTTTTGTGAGAAGCAGTGAGGGTCCGCGATAACGGCGAGACGTGGAGCTCATCGCGGAGATTATCCTTCACGATGCGCCGATGCTTTAAATTCATCAATTTTTGGGTTTGTTGACTTGGGAGAAGATTTATTGAAGTCCTTTCACTTATAAACAACCCCTAAACACTATATTAACTTACTTCTATCTGTTTCACGACATAACATCATTATATCACCTCTCTAAAATCCCTAATCATCTCTCCATAAGAAAGAGAGGAGAAACTACCTAGGGTTTGAGGAATTCAAGCTTCAGGGGTTCAATTTCTCTGCATTCTCTTTGATTTCTCTCCATCAAAAGGTATGTGAGACTATCCTAAATATCATGGGCATAAATTTATTATTTTAAACAAGCTTTAAAGGTATATAATTATGTATATGAAATGGGTTTTGAAATTATTGAAGAACATACATTGAAAACCCCATTTTATGATGAAATCTTGTATAAATTATGGGGTTGTTCCCTAAACTTGAATTGTTTTCATGTGTAAATGTGTTATAGTTTGAGAAGTTATATGAGAGCATGATTTGTGTAATTCCCCCTCTTGTTATAAAATCCATTGTCTTAACAATGTTGTGGCTTGTTTATACAAATGGTTAAAAGTTTGAGTTTAGATATTTTGCTAAAGTTTATGGATTGATATTATTTATGAACGAATAAGAGGGGTTTCCTTGATTTATAAAAATTCATGTTTCCTAATAAAGAATTGCGTGTGATTGATGAAAGAGATGACCACTATATGATAAACTATTGAAAATAGAGTATTTTGCACAAGTTTTCATGTGTTTTGAAATAAGAACTCTCATGTGTTATGACAAATCTTTTGGTGGTCCTTAATATATTTTAAATGAGAAAGGCCATGAATATGATACGATATAATATAACTTGCAAGTCTAGGTATGACACTACCTATTATGAAATGCCCTTAAGATAAAAGAAATGAATGTTTTTAGAATGAAGCATGTTTTAAGAGGTTAAAATTAGGCTTAAAAAGAGTTAGATGGTTACCAAAAAAAACACTAGTCGAATGACTCATAATTGGAAAACGTGTTTTGTCAATGTGGGATATGGTACCCTGCTTTGTGATCTTGTGTACTTATGATTCATGTCGTTCCAATTTGGGACTATGGTTAGGAGCCTTGCTTTGTGTTCTTGTGCACTACCATGACATGTTGACTTGACTGGGGATTATGATACCCTGCTTTGTGATCTTACGTGTCCCCCTTACTAATACTCCAATCTTGCGGCAAACTCGGATTAAGGGCTTGGCCTACAAGTCAATAACGGATCCTATATATCCCGTAGGATTATAGAAATATAGGGTGTACCATCTAGCTCAGAAGTAGTACAAAAAGTTGAGTCAATGTTTTACAAAAATGGTTGAATCTTATCAAATTATGCCCACGCATTTTCATTTTTTTATGCTGACTTTTTTTTTAGGAAATGCTCTCACTTATGTTATATAAAATATATTTTATAATTTTGGATTATTCTATATATCAGTACTTTTGAGTATTGACCCCCTCATAGTACAGGTTTTGTGGCTCAGTCTCGTGGTCCATCACATTAGTAGAACACATGGGATAATGACAGGGTTGGTGAGCCATCCATATTTTGGAAGGAAATTTATTCATATGTTGACTCTTTCAGTTCATGGTTTAGCTGGGGACCTTGTCCCGACCTAGATAGTTAGTTTCATTATAAGCTTTGTAGACGAAATTTGAGTTTTGTATTGTCATGTCATAATTTCATCGACACATTTTGGATTATAAGTTTCCATTGAATATTATTATATCTTTCACACTTTAATTTATGTATGGATTATGCTTATGATAGCATAATAAGAGGGTATCTTAGGCCTTCATGGTTCGAGCTCGTTGCGGGTAGGGCCTCAGCTCAGGACATGATGTTAGTATCAGAGCACAGTTCATGGTCCCAGAGTGTCTATGAATTCGTGTCTAGTAGAGTCTTGCTTATGGGTGTGTTGTGCACCACACTTATTATAAGAAGGCTACCGGGCATTTAGGAGATGTTTCTCATTTTTTCATACCCTAGTTTGTGCGATAGTGTTGTCCATATGAAATTCATTCAGATTTATTCCTTGCTCTAATTTTATGGTTCATGCCTCATTGTCGAGGTGATACAAGTTCAAGAGTTTAGATTCCTAATGACATGGTCCTTCCTGATTAAGTTATCCATACAGTTTTGAAATAACACAAGGACTTGAGAAAAGTTCGTTAGTGCTTTAGAGTGTGTTGATTCAAGTGTATACCCCTTTTTATATTCATCATGCCTTTGAGCCTGAGCCATGAAGTGTATTCAGTTCCATTCAAAATCCTGGTTGCAGATGTCATGCTTAAGGGTAGAGATGTATAACAGAATGATGGAACAAGATTTCCACCCGAGTAGTAGTATATGTTAAGGTGTCATAACCTATTGGTAGTAAGATGGTCTCGAAGTTAGTGACATAAATTCATAAGTTTAGAAGTCAGACTGAGGACAACTTTTTCATAAAGAGGTTAGTTTTAGTTGTATAACGTTTGAGTGGAGGGTGATATGCCCTTTTGTGGTGGTTAATATTGTTGTAAGATTTGTAGGTTGTATGATAGTCTATGGCGGAAGTGATTGATTGTGGTTATTATTTATTTAAAATAGGGAAGGATCTCAAAATAGGTAGTTATAGAGTTTGTAGGAATCATTTATAGGTTGTGAATGGAAAGGGGTACATTAGCCAATAAGTTATGAGTAGAGACCATTGGTGTTTATGAAAATTTAAAGGTAGTTGTGATGCATGTATGGGTAAGTAGATATGATGTGGGAAGGTATCTAGTATATTTTGAGGTGTAGTAGTAATGTCATGAAGGGGATGTGTTTGTAGGTTGTAGTTACTAAAATGAGGAATTTAGGTTGATTTTCCAATGTAACTGACTAGTATAGTATGTGGCATGCTTCGTCGGTGGTACATGATTGATACTAGACAATAGGTTGGAACTTTAGATGTGGATTGTGGTTGTAAGAATAGTAGCTCAATAATTGTGGTGCATGTTTGTGAAGATGAAATTAGTAGGTTTGGTACAGTGTGTGAAAGAGGCATAGATAGCCTATGAAAAGTTTGAGTGAAAAATTGTGATGTATATGTGTACATGAGGATTAGTGTTAAAATGATGAATTGGGGCTAAGTCACTAGGTGGATAAGAGTGTGGGTTTAAAAGAATAAGTTGAACCCCAGGTAGCTTATTGCCAAACGAGGTCCTAAGTGTATATGTGCCATATGTGCCTAGTTTATGTTCTTGGATTTCTTAATATGGAGAAGGCTAGAGAACTGCTATATGGTGTTATTTAGAGCTGAATTGAGGAAAATATAGATAGATGATGTGAGCTCTTGGTCTAGTTTTACAAATTTTGTTGAGTTGTGAGATGTGCGATTAGAGGTGTAATGCTAGTATACTAAGTAATGAAGAATTGATTGTTATGTGTTAAGAAGGGTGAATGTGTATGTGTAATACCCCGTATTTCTAGGCTAGACTATGAACCGTCGTTCTTACGTGTATAAGCTATAATCCTAGTGACTCCCATGTGAATATAATTTTCATGATCTTTATCCTCATTTTTGATGAGCTTTAGAGGTGAATAATGTTCATAGAAGTCACTTAGAGCTTAGTGGAGCTAAGATCCTTCGATTTGTATTTGATTTTACAAGGGTCTACTTTAAATGTGTATAACTTTTTTATGTACATGAAATTTTTCATCTCAAGACCCACTAAATTGTAGATAATTGAATTAGCTTTCCAACGATATCAATTTCGTAAAAATCCGATAACCGAGTAAAAAGTTATGACATTTTTTGTGTGAGGCAGTAAGCCGATGCGATCTTGACGCGTCGCGTCGACTACGCCTCGACATGAAAAACTGATGCAGATCCAAAGTTATTTTACATGATAATTCAATTCCAAAAGGGCCTAGGGTCACTTTACTCAATTCCCCTCACCTAAATCCGTCCAAAACACATAATTTCACCCTCAAAGAAGCAAAGATACCTCATTATTCACCTTTTCATCTCAACTAGCAAAACCCTAAGGCTTATACTTTCTCTCCAGGAAATCCAAAATTCCTCCATTAATTCTCCAAGATAACTCAAGATTAAGGTTTTCCAATACAAGAACTCCAAGAACTCATCTTCAAAAGCATCATAGGAATCCAAGATTCAAGCTTTCTCATCTAAGATCGTCAAATAAGGTATGTGGGGTTTTTCAACAAGGATAATCCTTTAGTCCTTGTGCCTAAAAACTTATTTTAGATTACAAATTACTGAATTTTATATTATTTTCCATGAAATTCAAGTTGGGATTTATACCCATTGTTGTTAATTACAAGCTTATAAGGTTTCCAATGATTTAGAAGTTGAATTGCATGACTAATTTCATATATTTATGCAAGTAATGTGATTTTCCAGAATTTTCAAGTGAGTTTAAGCATGATATTGTGATTCTTGATTTTATTATTTTGATATTGTTGAAGTATTTTCAAGAAGCATGTTGAGCATGAAGTTTTGTTGTGAATTTGTCATGAGTTTAAAGCATGAATTTTAAGCCCAAAGATTAAGTATTGAAATCCTCAAGATCATGTTCTTAAAAGTTTTGATTGTTAAATCCATATCAAGAATGAGTTTGAGTTTTCAAGAAGGCTATGGTCTTAAGTTTTCCGCTAACAAATTTTTTTACCAAGATTTAAAGAAAGTTGATCTTTTGATCCTAAGCTAAGACAAAGAATCCACATTGTTCATATGATTTGAGATTTAAAGAAAGAGAAGCATAATTGATTTTCATTATAAACCCTTGTACTGTTTTAAGGTGGATTTCCTAAAAGTTATAAGCATGAGAGTAGTATTTAGCACCAACTTGGGTATGATTCCAAGGTCTCATGCGCCAGAACTACGTGCCACCGTAGGTTTATGATTGCCCATAGTGGGCTAAGATAGTGATCACTTAAGTTAAGGTTCTATTCTGATGGAAAGGATAGAACAACTCTCCCCAATGTGGGCAAGACGTTGGACTCCATGTCAGCTCACATGGTTTATGTTGGTTAGAAGAGCCTCCCAAAAGATGCTCCTTACTCTTAAAACAGTTTATTGATTTAAAGCTTTAACATAAAAGCATTTCCCCTTCAGATAAAAGATAAAGTATTTTCCAGTATAGTTTTTAAAAGAGAAGTCCCTAAAGCATTTGAAAGAATTCCCTATTAGTAAGGATTTTCAGAATAGTTTTAAAGTATTTCTCCTAATAGTAAAAACTTTCAAAAAAGTTAAACAGAAAAGTTTTTAGAAAACTAAGTGTAAAGGCTCACAAAGTTTACTCAGATTATGCTTTATAGAAAGATATTAGCTACAGTCTTCAGCTTTCAGATTTAAGAGTGAGTCCTTTTACACTTAGACAACATGATTTAAAGAGAGAATACAAGCATATCTTTTAGAACTAAATGTCATGACTTACTAGATTTATAAAGTATGATTTGCTTCTTATTACTTCAGATTTCAGTATTTTAGATACTCCAGCTTATGTGAGTCATTTACATTTTGCATTCATTGTTTTACAAATCATAATGATTGATATTATGTTTTACTTATGTATTCACCCCCATATACTCAGTATATCCTCAAAGTATTGATCCACATATATGTCTATGTGCTGCATTTCCTCATAATATAGGTACAAGTTTCAGTATGCATATTCAAACTCAGACAGTTGCAGATTCCAGCCAGCAAGATGATGAGTCCTCATACTTTGGGGACTTTAGCTAAATTTATTTATGTTCTTTACTTTCTTACTCAAATGTATTATTTAGTGGTAGTTGGGGTCGCGTCCTAGCTATCTATAGTCAGTAGAGTAGAGGCTTCACAAATGTCAATTAGAGCCAGTCATGTAAATTCAGTTTTCATCCTTCAGATTTATCAAATTGTAAAGCTTTATCAGTATTGTAATTTTAAATATTTCATCATTTTATGTTTCCACAGTAAACTTAGTCATGTTATACATATTATTCAGTTGCTTATGAGTTATGATAGTAGAAGGGTTAGCTTGGGATCACTTATGGTCCTAAGCACCATATGGCATCTTAGGATAGATTTTTGGGGTGTTATAGTATGCTTATGATAATGTGAATTATAGGGTGATGCCTATGGAACCTTGCAAAGTTAAGATTAGTATCCCTGAAGGGTAGTGTCTTCATATTATAGCTATTAGGGGGTTAGTGATAACCCCATTATGCTGTGTTGTACTTGTGTATTTAATGAGAGGATATGTCCTCAAGTCTAGGATTATGACTTTTATCTAAGGGGGAGATGATAAATTAAGGTAGTTCCCGAATTTTCTCGTGATGGCATGTTCCAGGTAATGATCATGGTAAATCTATTCCTTTTCTAGCAAACTCTTCCTAATTCAATTCAATGAGTACATTGCACTAAAGTTCTGTGTAATCAAGTCATGCCTATACTAAGTTTCAAGTTCTCTATGTAACTCATGTTATGTTCCGACCTCCAAATTAAAAGAAATGATGTCTCAGTAATTCGATCTTTCAAGTCTTCAAGCTCTATATTATGATGTTCATGATCCATAAATCTATGTCTCATATCATGCTTAATTCTAAGGAACTATGCTTTCTATATATTACCGATTCATTTTATGACGGGATTAGCCAAAGTGATAAAGTTTATGCAAACTCATGACTATCTCAGCTCTGAAAATGAGAAGCAAAAGCTCCAAGCAGCAATCCTTGTCATTTTCCTTGAATATATGAATTCCAGCTTTATGTTATACAACTCATGATATATACGCTCATTTTTCTCATTGTGGCCAGTCCTAAGAACTCATGTTGTGTTAAGTTTATGCCCAGACGACTCTCTATCTTTGATCTAGACAATTGATACATAAATCACCTCGTGTCTATTGTATCGTATGTTCATCTTATGTCCCACATTTTGTAGATCAATAAATACAAGTTGTAACTTAATAGTATTACCCCCATTCGTGATGCTTGCGCTCTAGTCCCTCAATGACCTTCCAAGTGTAAGCATATAGTGGTTATGGAAGCGTGTAATGTTTTAGATAAGAGAGTAGTTGTTTCTTATGGTGTTAAAATCTTGTGTGACTACCTCGAGCTAATGTTATAGTTGAAGAGGGAAGAAAGAGATGAACTTTTGTTATGTGGAATAGTTCAGAAGGGGGAATATGTAACAAAAATCTTTATGAGAGCAAGTGAAGTTGTTGGTTTAATAGGAGGTGCATAAAGTGGGTGTAGTAAAGATAGACTTGAATGTTGTGGTTGATGAAAACACAAACCAATGTATTATGTGGCTAGTAATCTTGGTTAAGACATGATGTTGTTTGACTACAATGATAGGATAGAATAGTATTCATGGATGGATGTAAGGTATAGAGCTCCGTAGCTTAAGTTAGTGTCTTTTAACTTTGGATTAGTCTTAAACATTAAACAACTATATAACTAGACTTCGACTCTTGTAGCAATATGTTTTGTTAGGGAAATTGTAAGATTGAAATGGTGAAGTATGGTATTGTAGCTGAAGTCATAGTTGAGAAGTATTACGATTTTTAAGGGCTATTAGCATAAGACCCTGAAATTTTTCATCATTCTATTTTTGACCTTCTCGTGCTTGAACTATTAATTTTTGACTGAAACCATATTTGGGGATGTAAAAAGGATAACCCAAAAGAGTTTTGGATTTTTTGGATAGGGTTTGGGGTAGTTTTGTGTCACGGAGGGAGTAAGCCCCCACGATAGACGTGCAACACGGAGGCTGTGTTCCGCGATATGGTCCGCAACACAGACCTAGGTAAAATTTTAATTATTTTTGATTTTCGCACCTGGGGTGAGGAGCTTTGGATCTTTCACCCCTTGAACGACCTTGGTCTCATTGTCTTATGATTCGTGGTCATATAGTTTACTTGGTGATGCCAAGAATCCCTTTGATTCTTATTCCTATACGTGTTTTGTTGAGGGAGAGTTCCCAATGAGAAGTTACATACTTCAAAAGCTTCAAAAGATTCCTATCCATCATTCAAGGATGAATGATTCCAAGGGGGCGATAATGTAACACCCCACATTTTTGGGCTAGAATTCAAACCGTCATTTCTATATTATCATGAATCCTATTATTTCTATATAATAAAAAGTTTCATGATTATTTTCCTAGAGTGAAGAATGCTCTTGATGGGAAGAATGTTAGTAGTAAACGCTTAGAGTGAGTGAAGTTAAGAACTTTCGTTATCGACCAAATTTTAGAATTTGATTCTACAAGGGTCAACTTTGAACGTGTATAACTTTTTAAATATATGGAATTTAGGAACTCAAGCCCCAACAAATTTTAGATAATTAAATTAGATTTCCAACGCCATCAATTTTGCCTTAATCTGATACCCGAGCAAAAAGTTATGAATATTTTGTGAGAACCAGTGAGAGTCCGCGATAGCGGTGCGACGTGGAACTCATCACAGAGATCACCCTCCGCGATGCTCCGATGCTTTAAATTCATCAATTTTTGGGTTTGTTGACTTGGGAGGAGGGTTATTGAAGTCCTTTCAAATATAAACGACCCCTAAACACTATATTAACCTACTTTTATCTGTTCCACGACATAACATCATTATATCACCTCTCCAAAATCCCTAATCATCTCTCCTTAAGAAAGAGACGAGAAACTACCTAGGGTTTGAGGAATTCAAGCTTCGGGCGTTCAATTTCTCTACATTCTCTTTGATTTCTCTCCATCAAAAGGTATGTAGGACTATTCTAAATCTCATGGGCATAATTTAATTATTTTAAACATGCTTTAAAGGTATATAATTATGTATATGAAATAGGTTTTGAAATTATTAAGAATATGCATTGAAAACCCCATTTTATGATGAAATCTTGGATAAATTATGGGGTTGTTCCCTAAACTTGAATTGTTTTCATGTGTACATGTGTTATTAGTTTGAGAATTTATACGAGAGCATGATTTGTGTAATTCCTTCTCTTGTTATGAAATCCTTTGTCTTAACAATGTTGTGGGTTGTTTACACGAATGGTTAAAAAATTGAGTTTAAATATTTTGCTAACGTTTATGAGAGGGGGTTTCCTTGATCTATAAATTCTTATGATTCCTAATAAAAAATTTACATGTGATTGATGAAAGAGATGACCGCCGTATGATAAAATATTGAAAAAGGAGTATTTTGTATAAGTTTTCATGTGTTTTGAAATAAGAATTCTCATGTGTTATGAAAAATCATTTGGTGGTCATTAATATGTTTTAAATGAGAAGGGCTATGGATATGATACGATATGATACGACTTGTAAGTCTAGGTATGACAGTACCTATTATGAAACGCCCTTAAGATGAAAGAAATAAATATTGAGAATGAAGAACATTTTAAGAGGTTTTGATTGGGCTTAAAGAAAGATAGATGATTATTTGAAGAAAGCACGAGTCGAAAGACTCATCGCTTGAAATCATGATTTGCCGATGCGGGATATGGTACACTTCTTTGTGATCTTGTATACTTTTTCTTAATGTCATCCCAGTTTGGGACTAGGGTTAGGAGCCCTTCTTTGTGATCTTGTGCACTATGATATGTTGACTTGATTGGGGATTATGGCACCCTGCTTGGTGATCTTGCATGTCCCTCTTTCTAATACTCCAATCCTTGTGGCAAACTCAGATTAGGAGCTTAGCCGTCGAGTCAATGGTGGATCCCATATAGCCCATGGGATTATAAAAATGTAGGGTGTACCATTTAACTCAAAAGTAATGCAAAAAGTTGAGTCAGTGTTTTACAAGAATGGTTGAAGCTCATCAAATTATGCCCATTTTTTTCATTTGTTTTATGCTGACTTGTTTTTATGAAATTCTCTCACTTATGTGATACAAAATATATTTTAGATTTTTGGATTGTTCTACTTACCCGTACTTTTGAGTATTGACCCCTCATAGTACAGGTTCTATAGCTCAGTCCCATGGTCCATCACATTAGTAGAACATATGGGAGAATGACAGAGTTGGTGAGCCATCCATCTTTCGAAAGGCAATTTATTCATATGCTGACTCTTTCAGTTCATGGTTCAGCCACAGGCTTTATCCCTTCATAGACATTTAGTTTCAGTAGAGGCTTTGTAGATGAAATTTGAGTTTTGTATTGTCATGTCATAATTTCATCGACACATTTTGGATTATAAATTTCCATTGAATATTATTATATTTTTTGCACTTTAATTTAGTTATGGATTATGCTTATGATAGCGTGCTAAGGGGGTATCTTAGGCCTTCATGGTTTGAGTGCTCATCGCGGTTAGGGCCCCGACTTGGGTCATGACAAGTTTGGTATTAGAGCGGGTTCATGGTCCCAAGGTGTCTATAAATTCGTGTCTAGTACAGTCTTGCTTATGGGTTGTTGTGCACCACACTTATAATCAGGAGTCTATCGGTCATTTAGGAGATGTTTCCAATTTTTTCATACTCTAGTTCATGCTATGTCCATACAAAAGTCATTTAGATTTCTTTCTTGCTCTAATTTTATGAGTAATGCCTCACTATCGAGGTGATACAAGTTCAAGAGTTTAGATTCCTAATAACGTGGTCCTTTCTGATTGCGTTATTTATAAAGTTATGAAATAGCACAAGGACTTGAGAGGAGTCTGTTAGTGCTTCAGAGTGTGTTGATTCAAGTATATACCCCTATCTATATCCATCATGCATTTGAGCCTTAGGTATGGAGTGTATTCAATTCCTTTCAGAATCCTGGTTGCGGATGTCTTGCTTAAGGGTAGAGATGTATAGCAGAATGTTGGAATAGTATTTCACCAGAGTAGTAGTACATGTTAAGGTGTCATAACCTATTGGTAGTAAGATGGTCCAAAAGTTAGTGACATGAATTCATAAGTTTAGAAGTCAGAGTGAGGGCAACTTTTGCATAAAGAGGTTAGTTTTAGTTGTATAACCTTTAAGTGGAGGGTGGTATGCCCTTTTGTGGTGATTGGTCAATATTGTTGCAAGATTGTAGGTTGTATGGTAGTCTGGTGAGGAAGTGATTGACTGCGAATATTATTTATTTAAAATAGGGAATGAGCTTAGAATGGGTAGTTATGGGGGTTGTAGGAATCATTTATAGGCTGTGAATGGAAAGGGATACATTAGCCAATAAGTTATGAGTAGAGACTCATTGGTGTTTATGGATTTGAAGGTAGTTGTGATGCATGCATGGGTAAGTAGATATGATGTGAGAAGGTATGTAGTATATTCTAAAATGTAGTAGTAATGTCATGAAGGGGTTGTGTTTGTAGGTTGTAATTAAGTGAAATGAGGAATTTGGGTTGATTTCCCAATTTGATTGACTAGTATAGTATGTGTGTAATATTCCATATTAAAATGGCATAAGTTTAAAAAAAAAAAAAGAGAAAATAATGGGCCAAAGCCCATGTGCGCCTAAATAAAACTAAAAAGGGGTGGGCCCTTTTGCCCAATAAAATAATAATTAGTGGGATTTAAGAAGGGCTTATGCCCATTGTTGCGTGAGAGAAACAAACAACCATCAGTTCTTCGTGCAAGACCAAGAAAAAAAGAATTTTCAACCTACAATTTTTTTTGAAAACAAGAAAGCAGTGAGGGTTTGATTGAAAAATTCTTTTGGGTTTAAGGTAAACCCTTTCCTACGTCTTTATAGTGATTTCTAGTCTAAGTAATTTATTTTGGGTACTAAAATTTAATTACCAAAGGCAAGAATATGCATAGTAAGGTGTGATTTTGAGTATGAAATTCGAGTAATTGAAAATTATCCTAAAATTGAAGAGTTGGATAATTTTAAATGGCTATGTTTTAGCTTAGATGAAGAAAATTATCAATAAGTTGATATGATGCAATTATAGATTCGAACGAAGAAAGTCCTACCAATTGTTCGAGGTGAAACATTCGATATTACAACAAGTGTACTTTGAGTAGTAACCTTCCCATGATTTGTGCTTCTTAACTTGCATATTTTATACATGATTTTGATAAAACAAAAATTACTGAATGCTTTGAAATTGCATGTGGGGAAAGTCTTTTACTTTATAGGATACTGAAATTTGGTATTTTTGATGTTCATAAGACATATTTACCGTTACTTGAGATATGATCACTGATGTTATGAAAATTCTTCACTCAGATGAGAAATAAGTACTTTTGACATGTGTTTTATTCAAGTTTACATGCAATGTAATACCCCATACTTTTCTTAGTTCAGTTCAATTCATAGTGCATGCATAAGAGGCTTAAAATCTGAAAATTTCAATAAGTGTTGAGGACTTAGTCATATTTTTGGCCTCTTAATTTTACGGATTTTTAAATTGGCCTTCCCGACCCCGATACATAAGTTTTTGAGTTAATTCATGTTCAGGGGTGTAAGGGGCATGTCTCGGGGAAGTTTTGGGTTTTTTGGACGAGGATTGGGGCACGTTTGGACTTCGATTCCAGAACCACACTGTGATAGTGGTTTGTCATGGTGGGTATAGCGGTGAGACCTTCATCGCATTGTATTGACGTGTTAAACCGCGTTCCAGTTGCAAATTTAATTTCTTGAGGGGCAGTTACGTCTTTTTCCCTCAACCAGTTCGTAAAAACACGAGATTAAGCTTTAGTTAAGGCATTACTTGCACAATCTCCTTTAATTTTATCTCATAGAAACTCTAACCTTCTCCCAAGAACATCTAATTCACTTACATTCTCTCCAAGATAAACCAAGAATCCAAGTTCCCAATCCGAGGCTTTCAAGGTCAAATTTCTGCACCAAGTCAAGTCTATTATTGTATGTGGTGTTATGAACAAGGATACTCTTTCATTCTTATGCCCAAAACTTATTTTAAAGTTAAGATCATATGAATTGCAAATTAGGGTTCATACCCAAACTATCTTGTTTTGAGTTTATGAATTTATAAAATGATTTGAGTATTGATGTGCATATTTATTCTCATATATTTATGTTGTGACTTGAAGATTTATATTATGTATTGAATTTCATTATCTGGACTTAATATTGTTGAAAGATTTCAAGATGATTATTGAGAATGAAGCTTTACTGTAAAACTCTGAGAATTTAAGTATATATGCTCTAAACCCCAAAGATGAGTTTTGAGATTTTAAGAAGACTATGATCTTAAACTTCTTTGATAATTTTATACCAAGACTTAAAATAAAGTTTGATCTCTTGATCCTAAGCAAAGATATCGAATTCACATTTGTTCATCTTGAATATGATTTAAAGCAAAGAGAAGCATAAATATTTTTCATTATACAAACCCTTGTGCTATTTTAAGTTGAATTTCCTAAAGTATGAGCATATAAGTAATACGGGAGTAGTATTTAGCACTGAGTTGGGTATGAGTCTGAGGTCACATGCCCTAGAACTATGTACCACCATAGGTTTAAGTCCCAATATAGTTTAAGTTAGTGATCACTAAGATTAAGGTTCTACTCTAATGACAAGGGTAGGACAACTCTCCTTAATATAGGTAAGATGTTGGACTCCATGATAGCTCACATGATTTGTGTCGGTTAGAAGACTTAAAGGGTTAGCTTGGGACTACTCATAGTCTTGAGCACTGGACATCCAGGGTATACTTTCAGGGCGTTACAAACTTGGTAACAGAGCCTAAGATTTTAAAGAGTCCCAAGGAGTTAGACAGGATGTGTTATGTAGAGTCTTGATCATGAATGTGAAGTGCGCCACATTTATGATCAAGAGGATACAGAACGAATTAGGAATCATAATTTCTTTCATGATCTATCATGCTTACAATTGTCTCTATCTACTTTAACTTGTTCTTTTACGTTACAAAATATGCCTCCTTACTGAGCCAAAGCACACAAAAATAGTGACTAACCACCCCTGCACGCCAACCCTCAAAACGAGAACGTGTCTCATGCTGAATTTCGAGTTGTCTTTCAAGCATTGGCCCAATCTATGAATGCCAATGTTCACGGCAACCAATAGGTGGTAGTCCCACTTCAGCACAATGGTAATCTAGTTGCAGTTAGGATTCATGATTTCATGAGGATAAATTCACCTGAGTTACATGGGTTAAAGGTGGATGAGGATCCATATCTATTCATTGATGAGGTGAGAAATATTACTTAGATTATGAATGTTACTGAGGAGAAGAGTTTAGAATTAACATCCTATAGGCTGAAAGATGTTGCTTATGATTGGGTTATTATGTGAAAAGAAGGTAGAGGTGAGAATGCAACTCCTATAAATTGGCAGGTCTTTTAGGATGTATTTCTGGAAAGGTTCTTTTTGTATGAGAAAGAAGATAAGGTTGAGGAGTTCATGAACCTGAGGCAGGGCTCTATGACAGTGAAGGTGTACTGCCTTAAGTTCACTCAATTGTCTAAGTATACTCCTGAGTTAGTAGCTGACCCTAGATCTAGTATAAGTAAGTTTGTTACTGGAGTATCTGATTTGGTAGTCAAGGAGTGTAGGACTACTATGCTTATTGGGGATATGGATATTTCTAGGTTGATGACTTATGCTCAGTAGATTTAGGTAGAAAAGTTGAAGGAAAGAGAGAAGAGTATAAGAAGGCTAGAACTGGATAGTTTGAGTATGGTCAACAAGGGTCTGGAGGGGGAAACCGTTTATAGTTTCAGGGTTATTCATCAGTGCTAGAACCATCTTCAGCCAGTGCCATGCACCCAGGATCAAGCAAGATCAGTAGGGCATGAATTCTATTTCTAGGTCGCAGACTACTATGGGTGAAAGGCCCAGTTATCTGACATGTGCAAAGTATGGAAGAACCTATCCTGGTGAGTGTTTGATGGGAAAAAAAGGTTTTTATGGGTGAGGAAAATTGGGGCACGAAATCAAGGTGTGTCCGTATTCTAAGCAGAGAAGCAGGGATGTTCATTACCAGACTCAAGCTACTAATACACCAGCTCAGTCAAGTCACCCAGTTCCTCCACAGGGACCATCATCCAGTATTGGTGGTGGTTAGCGCCAAAATTAATTTTATACTTTACCATCCCACCAGGAGTGGGAGAGTTAAATAGATGTTGTCACTAGCATGCTTCGTGCCTTTCATCTTGATGTATATTTGTTGTTACACCCTAGGTCAAATCTCTCTTATATGACTCAATTGATTGCGGCAAATTTTGGGAATAAACCTGAAATCTCTCTAAGCCATTTTTAGTTTCCACCCCTGTGGGTGAGTCAATTATTGCCAGACGAGTTTATAAGAAATGTCCTATCACTGTCCTGCATAAGATCATACTAGTAAACCTAATAGAGTTAGAAATGGTGAATTTTGATGTTATTCTAGGCATGGATTGGCTCAATTTATGTTATGCCTCAATAGATTGTCGCACTCGAGTGGTGAAGTTTCAGTTTTCTGATGAGGTAGTTTTTGAATGGGAAGGTAGTTCTGTGTTCCCCAAAGATTATTTTATATCTTACCTTAAGGCCAGAAATTTGATATCAAAAGTTGCATTTATCATTTAGTTCGAGTCAACGATACTAAGTCTGAGACTACAATAGTTCCGTCAGTCCGGGTAGTCAATGAGTTTCCCAAGGTCTTTCCCAAAGATTTTCCAGGGGTACCTCCAGATAGAGAAATAGAATTCGGTATTTATCATCTCCCTGATACTCAGCCATCTCTATATCTCCATATCGTATGGCTCCGACTGAGCTTAAAGAGTTAAAAGAGCAGATAAAGATTTCATAAGGCCCAATGTCTCTTCGTGGGGTGCTCCAGTCCTTTTCGTGCACAAGAAAGATGGCTCTCTCTGAATGTGCATCGACTACTGTCAGTTGAACAAAATCACAATTAAGAACAAATATCCTCCTCCCAAGATTAATGACTTATTCGACCAGCTTCAAAGTGTAAGTTGTTTCTCTAATATAGATCTCAGATTATGCTATCATCAACTTAGAGTCAGAGAATATGACATTTCGAAGACAACCTTCAGAACTCAGTATGGTCAGTTCAAAATAGTTATGTCTTTTGGACTAACGAATACCCCTGCAACTTTCATGGACTTGATGAACAAGGTGTTCAAGCAATACTTGGACATGTTCATCATTATCTTCAACGATGATATCCTTGTCTATTCTCATAGTGAGTATGATCATGCCGACCATCTGAGTGTTGTGTTTCAAGCCCTTAGAGATCATAAGTTATTCGCCAAATTCAGTAAGTGCGAGTTTTGGCTAATATCAATAGCTTTTCTTGGACATATTATTTCTGGTGATGGCATTCGAGCTGATCCTTAAATGACGAAAGCAGTAGAAACTGGCCCAGGCCCATATTTCCATCAGATGTTAGGAGTTTCTTGTGTTTGGATGGCTATTACCATTGGTTTGTTGAAGGATTTTTGTCCATTGCTTCCCCCATGTTTAGACAAACCTAGAAGAAAGTCAAATTTCAGTGGTCAGATTCATGTGAGAAGATTTGTCAGGAGTTAAAGACTCTACTCACTTTAGCCTTCATCTTGACTCTTCCAGATGGCATAAATAGGTTCGTAGTGTATTGTGATGCTTCTAGAGTTGGTCTTAGTTGTGTATTAATGCAAAGAGGTAAGGTCATAGACTATGACTCTAGTCAACTTAAACCACCTAAAGAAATTATCCAACCCATGATCTTGAGTTGGCAGCTGTTGTCTTCGCCTTAAAGATTTGGAGGCGTTACCTTTATGGGGTTCATGTAGATTTGTTCACGGATCACAAAAGTTTGCAGTATGTGTTCTCACAAAAAGATTTGAATCTTCATCAGAGAAGGTGGTTAGAATTGTTGAAAGATTATGATATGAGTGTGTTGTATTATCCGAGAAAGGCTAATGTAGTGGCAGATGCCCTTAATATATTGTCTATGGGTGTATTGCTCATATTGAGAATGAAAAGAAGTTAGTCTAGGAAGTTCATCAGCTTGCTAAGTTAGGTGTTTGATTGGTTGATTCAACTAAGGGTAGTATATCGGGTCAGAATCTTCTTTGGTTGCCAAAGTAAAATAAAAGCAAGATAAGGATTCTAGTTTAGTTAAGTTGAAAGAATCAGTTAGGGATCAGAAAGTAGAGGTTTTATACCAAGGGGGAAATGGTGTGTTGCAATGTCAAGGTAGACTGTGTGTGCCATGTGTAGATAGTTTGAGACAACAAATCCTTTCAGAAGTACATGGTGCGCGTTATTCTATACATCCAGAATCCACTAAGATGTACCATGATTTATGGGAAATCTATTGGTTGAATGGTATGGAGAGGAATATTGCTGAATTCATAGCTAAGTATTCTAATTGACAATAGGTGAAAGTCGAACACTAGAGGTCGAGTGGTTTGATGCAGGAGTTCAGCATCCCCACTTGGAAATGGAAAGAGGTGAACATGGATTTCTTGATGGGGTTGCCCTGTTCGCATCGTCAGCATGATTCAATAAGGGTTATTTTAGATAAAATGACCAAATTAGCCCATTTCTTGCCAGTTCATACTTCTTATTCAGCCGAGGATTATACCAAGCTCTATATTAGAGAGTTGGTCAAGTTTCATGGAGTTCTGTTGTCGATTAATTTAGACAAAGGTACTCAAAATACCTCTCACTTTTGGAAAGCTTTTCGGAAGGGTCTTGGTACCCAAGTTCATCTCAGTAAAGCTTTTCATGCTAGATAGATGGTCAAGCAGAGATGTCCATTCAGACCCTAGAGGATATATGAGGGCATAAGTTATTGTCTTTAAGAGTAGTTGGGATGATCACTTATCTTTGATTAAGTTTGCCTACGATAACAATTATCACTCCAGTATTCAGATGGCTTCGTTTGAGGCTCTCTATAGGAGGAGATGTAGAACTCCTATTGGTTGGTTCGAGGTAGGTGAGACTACTTTGAAGGGCCAGATTTATGCTTAATACAATGGAAAAGGTTCAATTAATCAGGGAGAGGCTTAAGATAGCCTAAAGCCGATAGAAATCTTATGCAGGTGTAAGAAGAAGAGATCTAGATTTTGAGGTTGGTGACATAGTTTATTTGAAGATCTCTCCCATGAAGGGAGTGAAGAGATATGGCAAGAAGGAAAAGCTTAGTCCCCAATATATTGGTCCTTACAAAATCTTGAGTCATTTTGGGAAGGTAGCATATGAGCTTGAGTTGCCTGCAGATTTTACATTTGTGCATCTAGTGTTTCATGTATCCATATTAAAGAAGTGTATTGGTGATCCAGTTGTAGTAGTTCCTTTAGAAAGCACAGATGTTCAGGATATCTTTTCTTACGAAGAAATCACAGTTGAGATCCTTGATCGCTAGATTCAAAGACTAAGGAACAAGGAAGTTCCCTTGGTTAAAGTTCTTTGGCAGAATCAGTGAGGGAGCCACTTGGGAGGCAGATATGTGTACATAGTACCCTCATCTTTTCTTCGCAAATTCAGACACAACTTAAGGTAATAGTTTTTCTTAGATTATCTCTTTTCCATTTCCAGTTCCAACTATGTATAATCATCTTCATGTCATTTCTTGCATTCACGAATCAGTTTAGTTATGTAATCATGTTTTCAGCTATGCATGTTTGATCTATGACCTCAATTTCCCCAGTATTCTCAACTTAATTAGTCTCACCCGAGGATGAATAATCCCAAGGGGAGATATTATTACACCCTATACTTTTCTTAGTTCGATTTAACTCTTAGTGCATGCATAAGAGGCTTAAAATCTAAAAATTTCACGAAGTGTTGAGGACTTAGTCATATTTTTGGCCTCTTAACTCTGTAAATTTTTAAATTGGCCTTACCGACCCCAAGACGTAAGTTCTTGAGTTAATTCATGTTCAGGGGTGTAAGGAGCATGTCTCGAGGAAGTTTTAGGTTTTTCAAATGAGGATTGGGCCACGTTTGGACTCCGATTTGAGAACCTTACCACGATAGTGGTGCATCGCAGTGGGTATAGCGGTAAGATCTTCATCGCATCACGGTGATATATTAAACCATGTTCTAGTTGTGAATTTAAATTCTTGAGGGGCATTTATGTCTTTTTCCCTTAACCCAGTTCAGTTAAAGCATTATTTGCACATTCTCCTTCAATTTTCTCTCAAAGAATTCCCAACTTTCTCCCAAGAACATCTAATTCAATTACATTCTCTCCAAGATTAACTAAGAATCCAAGTTCCCAATTTGAGAATTTTTAATAAAGCTTTCAACATCATCTCCAAGGCTTTCAAGGTTAAGATTTCTACACCAAGGCAAGTCTATTAAGGTATGTGGGGTTATGAACAAGGATACTCTTTCATCCTTGTGCCCAAAACTTGTTTTAAAGTTTAGATCATATGAATTGCAAATTAGGGTTCATACCCAAACTATCTTGTTTTGTGTTTATGAATTTATAAAGTGATTTGAGTATTGATGTGCATATTTATTCTCATCTATTTATGCTATGACTTGAAGATTTATATTATGGATTGAATTTCATTATCTTGACTTAATATTATTGAAAGATTTCGAGATGATTATTGAGAATGAAGCTTTACTGTGAAACTCTGAGAATTTAAGTATATATGCTCTAAAACCCCAAGTATGAGTTTTGAGATTTCAAGAAGACTATGATCTTAACTTCTTTGATAATTTTATACCAAGACTTAAAATAAAGTTTGATCTCTTAATCCTAAGCTAAGACCTTAAATCCATATCTCCTTCCATAGAGAGCCTCAAACCAACCAATAAGAGATCTACATCTCCTTCCATAGAGATCCTCAAATGGAGGCAACTAAATACTGGAGTGGTAGATGTTGTTGTAGGCAAACTCAATCAAAGGTAAGTGGTCATCTCAGCTTTCTTAAAATTGATAGCACAGTTTCTTAACATGTCCTCTAAAGTCTGAATGGTCCGTTCTGCCTGACCATCTATTTGAGGATGAAAAGTTGTACTGAGATGGACTTTGGTACCAAGATCCTTCTGAAAAGCCTTTCAAAAATGTGAGGTAAACTGAGTACCTCTATTTGAAATAATAGACAATGGAATCCCATACAACTTAACCAACTCTCTGAGATAAAGTCTAGCGTAATCCTCAGCAGAATATGAAGTATGAACTAACAAAAAATAAGTTGATTTGGTTATTTTAGCCACACTGACCCATATTGAATCATGTTGATGACGCGTACGAGGCAACCCTATCACAAAATCCTGACCACTCAACTTTGACCTATTGACAATTCAAATACTTAACACACATACTCTACAATATCCTTTTTCATACCACTCCACCAATAGATTTCATGCAAATCATGGTATATCTTGGTGGTCCCTGTGTGGATAGAGTGCAATGCACCATACACTTCTGCTAAAATTCAATGTCTCAAACCATCAACACATGGCACAAATAACCTACCTTGACAACAAAGCACACCATCTCCCCCTTAGGAGAAAACCTCTACCTTCTGGTCTCTAACTACCTCCTTTAACTTAACTAAACTGGGATCTTTATTTTGCTTTTCTTTCACTTCGGCAACCAATGAAGATTCTGTACCATTCTAAACCCATATACTACCTTTAGCTGAATCAACCAATTGAACACCTCATCTAGCAAGCTGATGAACCTCACGAACTAACTTCTTCTTATCACTTTTAACATAGGAAACACTACCCATAGACTATCTTCGAAGGGTATCCGCCACTACATTGGCCTTGCTGGGGTGATACAACACACTCACATCATAATCTTTTAACAACTCAAGCCACCTTCTCTAATGAAGATTTAGATCTTTCTACGAGAATACATACTGTAAACTCTTTTGATCAGTGAACATATCAACATGAACACCATAAAGATAATGCATCTAAATTTTCAAGGCAAAAATAATAACTGCCAACTCAAGATCATGGTTAGGATAATTCTTCTCTTGGGATTTAAGTTGTCTAAAGGCGTACACTATGATCTTGCCTCTCTGCATCAAAACACATCCAAGACCAACTCTGGAAGCATCACAATAAACTACAAACCCATTTGGACTATCTGGCAAAGTCAATACTGGGCGAAAGTGAGTCAAGTCTTTAACTCCTGGAAATTCTTCTTTTAGGAATCTAACTGGGCTAATGTCGTTTTTTGACTGGAGAGTATATTTGATGTAGTTAGTCAGGTCATATCATCAGGGATTGCCGCTGACCTCAGAGAAATATTAGTCAGGGTTCTAGTCAGTTAGCTATATCTTGCCAAGATACTCTTAATACTGCAGGTACTAGAAATAGAGGTTGAAGTAATGAAGATCAAGTTCCTGAAAATCAGGCCTAATAAAATGCTGGTAGAGTCCAATTAAGAGTCTTTGCATTTACTAGATAGAATGTTTAGGCCTCGAATGTAGTGGTTACAAGTATTCTTTTCGTCTATTCATTTGATACTTATGCTTTGATTGATCCAGGTTTTACCTACTCTTATTGTCCTCATACTTTGCTGTGAGATTTGATAGACAGCCAAAGATGTTAAATTGTCCTTTTCTTATTGCCACCCCTGTGGGAGATTCTTTCTTAGTTCAGTACGTGTATCATAACTGCCAAATTATAGTGGAAGGTAGATATACTCTTACTGACCTGATTGTACTTGATATGATTGACTTTGATGTGTTTATGGGTATGGACTGGTTATCTCCTTGCTATGCTACTGTAGATTATCATGCAAAGATAGTTTGATTTAAGATACCCAATGAATCTAGTTTTGTATTAAAAGGGGGTCAAGTTCTTGAGGTTGGTAAAGTTATATCTTTTATGAAGACCCAACGACTATTGAAGAAAGGTCGCATGGGTCTCTTGGCTATGATAAGTGATGTTAGAGAGGGGGCACTTAGTTTTGAGGAGCTACCTGTGATGAAGGAGTTTTCTAATATATTTCCTGAGAAGTTGCCAGGATTACCTCCAGTACGAGAGATAGACTTTGGTAGTGATTTGGTGCCTGACACTATGTCAATATCTATACCCTAATATAGTACAACACCCGCAGAGTTGAAGGAGCTTAACCAACAGTTGCAGGATTTGCTAGTAAGAGGCTTATCAGACGGAGTGTATCACCATGAGGTGAACCTGTTTTGTTCGTAAGGAAGAAAAATGGGTCTCTAAGAATGTTTATTGACTACAGACAGCTAAACAAGGTAACAATATGTAATAAGTATCCTTTTCCTCGTATAGAGGATCTGTTCGATCATTTATAATGGGTCGTCTATTTTTTAAAGATTGATCTTTGGTCTGGTTATCATCATCTTAGAATCAGATAGAAATATATACCCAAGACAAAATTTAGAATGCGATATAGGCATTATGAGTTCCTTGTGATACCTTTCGAGTTAACCAATCCTCCTGCTGCATTTATGGACTTAATGAATAGGGTGTTTAGGTCGTTTCTAGACAAATTTGTGATAGTATTCGTTGATGATATTTTGATATATTCTTGTAGCTAGGAAGAACATAAGAATCATTTGATGACTATGTTGCAAGCATTGTGGGAACATAAACTCTATGCTAAGTTCTCAAAGCGCAAATTTTGTCTTAACTCAGTATTATTTTTGGGGCATGTTGTCTCTAAAGATGGTATCACGGTGGACTTTAAAAAGATAGAAGCAGTGCAGAAATGGCCTAGACTTACTTCACCTACAGAGATTCACAGCTTTATAGGTTTGGCTAATTATTATAGGCGTTTTATGCAGGATTTCTTTAAAATTGCAGATACATTTACCAGGTTAATGCAAAAAAATAGAAAGTTCCAGTGGATGGAATAATGTGAGAAAAACTTCCAAAAACTCAAAACATGTTTGATCACAGCACCAGTATTAGCCTTACCATTAGGTTTTGGAGGATTCAAAGTATTCTGTGATTCTTCGAGGGTTGGATTAGAAAGTGTTCTTATGTAACATAATCAAGTAATTGCTTATGCTTTGAGACAGTTGAAGAAGCATGAACTGAACTATCCTACACATGATTTGGAGATGGCTGCAGTGGTATTTGCTCTTAAGATTTGGAGACATTACTTATACAGTGAAACTTGTGGGATTTACATCAATCATAAGAGCTTGAAGTACATTTTTTTGTAGAGAGATCTAAATCTCCGACAACATCGATGGATGGAACTACTTAAGGATTATGATTGTGATATCTTGTATCATTCTAGAAAAGCTAATATTCTGGCTGATGCTTTAAGCAGGAAATCTATGGGTAGTTTGGCACATATAGCTCCTGGAAAAAGGAAATTGGCAAAAGATGTGCAGAAACTTAAAGGGAAAGGTGTCAATTTTGGTGTTGGAAGGTCTGGGATATTGTTGACTTGTGTTCAAGCTAAGTCTTATTTGATAGAGCACATAAATTCCACTCAATATAAAGATGTGCGGTTGAGAAAATATTAAGATAAGGTCCTAGCCAGTCAAAATAAGACGTTCAATGTTGATTCTGATGGTATTCTTCGAGTGGGTAACTGATTATGTGTACTAGTTGCATAAGGGTTAAGACAAGCTATTCTTGAGGAAGCTCATAACTGCAGATAAACCATTCATCCTAGTTTCGCTAAGATGTATCATGACCTGAAGCAATTGTACTGGTGGGAAAGTATGAAGAAAGATGTTGCTAACTTTGTTTCTAGTTGTTTGAATTGTCATAAAATTAAAGAGAAACATCAGCGACCAGTAGGATTATTGCAAGAGATCAGGATTCCAGATTGGAAATGGGAAAGAATTACCATGGATTTTGTAATCGAGCTACCTTAAACCATTTAAGGCTATGACTCTATATGGATAATTTTAGATCGACTTACTAAATCAGTTCACTTCTTGCTAGTAAAGACTACATATAGTGGAGTGAAATATGCTCAGTTATTTATGGATGAAATTGTCCTACTTCATGAAGTTCTATTGTCCATTATCTCAGATAGAGGATCACAATTCGCTTCACGTTTTTGGAGATCTTTCCAAGAAGCATTGGGTACCCTAGTAGATCTTAGTACTGCATTTCATTCGTAGACGAACGGACAGTCTGAGCGTACTATACAAATTTTGAAGGATATGTTGAGAGCTTGTATTCTTGATTTTAGAGGTAGTTGGGATATTTTCTTACCATTAGCTTAATTTCCTTACAATAATAGTTTCCAGTTAAGCATTAGATGGCTCCATATGAAGCCTTGTATGGTAGCCGATGTCGTTCTCCTATTAGCTGATTTAAAGTTGGAGAGGCTAAATTTTTAGGACCAAACTTGGTATAGGAAGCTATGGACAAGGTCTAATTGGTCTGACAGAGATTGCTCATCTATCAAAGCAGATGAAAGTCTTATGCGGATAATAGGAGAATATATTTAGTATTCTCAGTTGGGGACAAGTTGTTCCTACGAGTCTCCCCTTTAAAGGGTGTGATGCATTTTGAAAAAAGATGTAAATTGAGCCCGATACATATAGAAACTTATGAGATACTTGATCTATTAGGAGGTGTGGCATATCGTTTGGCACTCCCTCCTGAGATTTCTTTCATCCATCCAGTGTTCCATGTCTCTATGCTAAGGAAGTGTATATCAGATTTCTCTCATGTACTTGGAGCATCGGCCTTGCAGTTGGATGAGAACTTAACATATAAGGAGGATCCAGTATCTATTGTTGATCGACAAGTAAGAAAGTTGTGGTCGAAGGAGTTTGTATCCATCAAAGTCAGATGGAAGAACCATACCATTGAGGAAGCTACATGGGAGTTGGAAAAGGATATGAGAGTCAAGTACCCTTCTTACTTGTTTCAGTCTACAGGTTTGGATTTGTTTTAAAATTAGGGAACCAAATTTCATAAGGTGGGACAATGTAATATCCCATATTAAAATGGCACAAGTTTTAAAAAAAAAGAAAATAATAGGCCAAAGCCCATGTGCGCCTAAATAAAACCAAAAAAGGTCAGGGCCCTTTTGACTAACAAGAAAATAATTGGTGGAATTTAAGAAGGTCTTATGCCCATTGCTCCGTGAAAGAATCAAGCAGCCATAAGTTCTTTGTGCAAGGCCAAGAAAAAAAGGATTTTCAACCTGCAATTTTTTTTAAAACAAGAAAGCAGGGAGGGTTTGACCGGGAAATTTTTTCAGGTTTAAGGTAAACCATTTCCTGTATCTTTATCGTGATTTCTAGTCTAAGTAATTTATTTTGAGTACTAAAATTTAATTATCAAAGACAAGAATATGCATAGTAAGGTGTGATTTTGAGTATGAAATTCGAGGAATTAAAAATTATCCTGAAATTCTAGAGTTGGATAATTTGAAGTAGCTATGTTTTTAGCTTCAACGAAGAAAATTAACAATAAATTGATATGATGTGATTATAGATTCGAACGAAGGAAGTCCTACCAATTTTTTAATGTGACAAATTTGATATTAAAACAAGTGTACTGTGAGTAGTAACCTTCCCATGATTTGTGTTTCTTAACTTGCATATTTTATACGTGATTTTGATGAAACAAGAATTATTGAATGCTTTGAAATTGTATGTGGGGCAAGTCGTTTACTTGATATGATACTGAAATTGGGTATTTGAGATGTTCATAAGACGCATTTACTGTTACTTGAGATATGATCACTGATGTTGTGAAAGTTTTTCACTTACATGAGAAATTAGTATTTTTGACATGTATTTTATTCAAGTTTACATGCACTATGATTTGATATGAACTTTAAAGCTATGTTCTATTCTGAAAAATGCTTTCATATGAATATATATTATTTACAAGTATAAAAGGGAGTAGACCTTGATTTGAATCCCGTAGTTAATGACGAGATTGTTAGACCGGGTGCACCTTGTATTTACTAATTACTATTATAAACCTTACTAGTGGGAAGGTAGAACTAGCATACTGTTACTGATCTCCCTAGAGTAGGGACCTACTGATATGATATTTGAGTCCTTTATGAGGGGTCCACTGTTATTGGATATTCTCGAGGTAGAATGCCACACTGATTACATGATACATTCTTGAAAACCTCCCAAATATGAATATTTGATATGATTTAATATTTATTGAGTTTATTACTAAACAATTAGTCCATCTTGCCTACACGAAAGAAATGTTACTGTTTACAGTTATTGTTTTCTGAAAGAATATTTATTTCATGATGTTTATGACTTGTCTCCATTAAAACAATTATGGTTAGGTGTTATTACTCAGTGAGCTAGCGTCTCACTCCTCACTATTGTTTTTACAGATAACGAAGGTGACGGTGAGGATTTTGTTAGCTAGAGGATTCGAGTGGCATATTCCTGGTGAGCCCAACAATTATTTGTGTAGGCAACCATTTATTTATTCATTATGTTCTTTTTCTTAAAACTCTTAGGGTTTCTCCATACTCATGTCTTTAGAGTTTTAAGTATTCTTTCATTATTTTAGACTTGTGGAGTATTGGACTTCCTCTCATGTTTTAGAGATGAATTTCATATTATTATTTGGTGGTGTTGGTGAAGTGTTGATGATTTGGTGTATTGTGTTGTGTTGGGGTTGATGTGTTTGTGTGATGTTGGATTATTGTGCTATGGATTTGAGACAGGAAATTTTCTTGTTAGGCCCAAAAATAGGGGAAACTCTGCTCGATTTTCTATAGAATTCTGATGAGACTTGTTTTGGAGTCCTAACCTCCTTAGCGCTGGTCATGATCCTATTCTGAGTCATGACAACGTGACATTCTTCATCCGTGGTACATGATTGATGCTAGACAATAAGTTTGAGCGTTAGATGTAGATTGTGATGGTAAGAATAGTAGCTCAAGAATTGTGGTGCATGTTTTGTGGGGACGAAAAGAATGTCAGTATTTTTTGGCTAAACACTCATAAGAGTCTTAATGCGGATTAAATCCAAATTTATTGATATATATGTCGGTAGTAAATATTTTGTCATAAACTTGTAATTTTTCTTATAGTTATATGTAAGGTAACTGATACTTTATATTTGTCAACAATTACTCTTTTTTTTAGAAAAAAAAAATTATCTGGTGTTTGATATCTGCTCTAAACAACAACGAATTTTTTCAAAATAGATATCAAATATTAGATAATTATTTTTTTCCTAAAAAAAGGAGTATGTTTTAACAAATATAAAGTATCATTTATGTTACGTAACTATAAAAAAATATACAAATTTATAACGAAATATTTATGGCGCCGACATATATATCAGTCACCACATCATGATAATTTTATAACCGAGTACATCAATAATACTTATTATTTAACCTTCCATAAAGAAAGGAAGGAACAACCACTTTGTCCTAACAAGTCCTAAACTTGGTTGTTCATCATCAATAATCAACAATTTCAACTGAAATCTTGCCAAAATCATATTCACTAATAATAACAAGTTCAATAACAATAATATCATCATCTTTTAAATGCACTTTCACAAATCTCTCCACCAAAATCCTTGAAATTTTAGTCACCATAATTGTTTTTAGTATCACACAAACTAATTATCCTCCATGCCCCTTTATATTAATTTCATCAAAATAAAATTGAGATTTTTTAGATGAAATAGTTGGTAAATTTACTGACACACTTCGTAATTATCGCTAAATCTTTTAGCAATTTTGGATCCAATGATAATTAAATAATTATAGGTAAAAACTTTAGCGACAATTTATATTGCCACTAAAATGCATATTTAATGCCGATAAAGATCTTTATTTTTACAGTGATAACATATTTTTATACTTCAAGTTAGATTACATATACAAGTTTTGCCACACACACCAAAAGGTCTTTTATTAACCTTTAATTTAGTATTTAACTCTAAATACCTTTTTTTTTCTATTAATGACCAATTGTTTTGGTTAGTAATTTATTATTTATTTCTTAAAAGGTCCAATTGAAGTGAAATGTAATGAAATGTCCATAAACATAACAGCTGCAAATGCATTCTCTTTTCTTCTTTTTATTTAAGATAAGAAGTCACAAATGAGCGGGTTGAATTGATTATGGACAGGTCAAAAATGAATAAAACATTTGACACCTTAAGTGGCAAACGGACGGGGTTAGAAGCCTCAATCAATGTCTAAGAGTCCTCCTATTACAATGGAAATCTTTTTATACACATAGAATTGACACTTGAACATACATGTTATGCCCAAGGTCTATTTTCTTTGCGATAGTAGAAATGTTTGTTGCTCTACTTGGGAGGGCAAAAGGTAAAGTCTAGTCGTTTGATAGAAATAGTTTGTTCATATATTTATTTATATATAAACAAGTATTATTTGTGTTTGTATGATTCAAGTTATATAAACATGTACTGCCTGTCACACCCCTTTTTCGCCTGGAGGGAGTCGAAGTCAAAGGGTTTTTCCAATTAAAGTTATGGTTTTTGTAATACTCCGAATCTGGTATCCGAAATGCTACACGGTGATCATGATCCCAAAGGACTACAAGCTAACCCATGACTGATATCTGTACCTGTAAACTGCATAACATCATGTAAAATGTGGAAACATGAACTGAAAGGCCATAAGGTTCAAAACTGAGACATAATAGCTAATAAAATATAACATCTGAATGGGGTATAAAATTCCCAAAATAACTAAAATAAACATACTATAGTCTGAAAAGCCTCTTACTAACCGAACTTTTTGAATCAGGAGTTGATGGGATATGTCCCCAACTAACTCCAACTAATAAATTAATTAATGAGATAATAAAGTAATGGTCATGTCATCGAAGGATGAGGACTCATTGCTAACTCTGACTGCTAAAACTGGAATGCTACTGATGCTCTGGAGCTCGTGCTTCTGAACCTATAGTATAAAACACTATAGTGCAAATGCATCAGTATGATTGAATGTAGAGGTTCACATGCATGAACTATTATAACTGACTGGATAACATGAATGTGAGAACGCTTGCATGAATACATAATAACTGTAACTGAGTTCGTGATAACATGACTACTAAGTCTGAGTACTAATAACATAAGATACTGATAACTGTATAACTGAAATAACTGATAACATAGGTGACTGTATCTGACAGTCCTAAGTTCTGTAGAACTATTTGAGTTTTATTACTGAGGCTGAATGACTGTATCTGACAGTCCTGATTCTGTAACTGAAACTGTGGGAAGTAGTCATCTAATCGACATACACCTAGTACACCATTATGGATGAGTTGGGGTCCAATCTGTAACCCCAATTAGAAGGGTGTCAATACGGCGCCACTAGTAAGAACAAACTGTGGGTAACCCTCATCTGACAGTGTATCCAAAAGAGAACGGTGGGACCCTCATCTGACAGTGCTTATCCACCTCATCAACCTTAATCTGACAGTGTTGATGTCTCAACCTATGCTGGCTACATAGTTTTGGAACGCAAGGATTGCTTCTAAGAATCATACCCTCCCCTGACAGTGTGTGTTCCCATCCTTGGGTTTACTCGGTGCTAATTTCTACTCCCATCTTAATAGATACTAAACATGATTAACTGAACTGAACTGATACTAATGGTATTATTTAGCGGAGCTGAACTGAGTTTACTGAGTTTCGTTGACTGACGGAATATTACTTAGATTACTGAGTTTTCCTGAATCATGAGACTTATTGAATTCTATTGAACATGGCTTGACTGAGAGTATCTTGAAAACATGACACTGGCTCTAGGCATACAGCTAAATTGTCGAGTACAATTACCCCCAGGACTCGATAGAAAAAAACTGACAAAGCATGACTTTCTTGAATACATAATCACATCAACAGTCCATAATATAATAAGTTGGAGAATTCATAAAGTACAAGTTCTAAAGCACCACAATGGCCACACATATATCCATAATTCATTGACTAAGGCATTTCATCAAACAATTGACATGCATGAACTTGTACATGAATGGGGATTTCATATTATCATACTAGTATGGCATTTTCCCTTCACATAGGCAATTAATCAAACACATAGTGAGTATAGTATATGTAGACAACATTACGCAACAAGTAAACATCATGATTCATTCTAATTTCATCATTCAAGGGTTTAATCATAGGTTCACATGAATCTACACCTATAATAGTTAATTCCACGTAAGATTTATCACCAAACATGGATTAGAATTCAATTGGTCATTATCAACATGAACAAAAGAAAACCCAACATGGAATTCATAAAAAAATTCATATACTTGAACTTTGAAGAGAGATTCTTGAGCTTCATGGACGAAAGGAGTCCATGAATGAACACTATGCATACCTGCGTTGAGAGTTTCTTGAAGTTCTTGGACTTGAAGAACTTGAATTCCTCAGTTTTTTGAAGAAGAATTTGGATCATGTTCTTAGGGATTATCTTTGAGAGAAAACTGTAATGTGATGTTGTAGAAGAATAATGAAATTATGAGTTATGGTCTAATATAATTAGGGGTTAAAATGGGTGGAAAAGACCCAAATGCCCTTTTAAAAATGTCTTTAAAAATAACTGAATGGGATGTGCGATGGTGGGTGCGATGGTCCGTTGCTGGGTCGACGGTCCGTCGATCCTGACCGTTGCACCTAGATAGAAAGGAGGTTCATAGTCTCCCTTGCGACGGCTTGAGCGACGGTTCGTCGCTAGCCCAACGGTCCATCGGCCTGGGTTGTCGCTCCTAGGCAGAAGGTGGTCTCACTACCTCACTGCGATGACATGGGAAACGGTCCGTCGCTAGTCTAACTGTCCGTCAGCCTCCCTCGTCACACCTGGGCGATTTTGACTGCCTTCTGTATTTTAGCCATAACTTTCTCTTCCGGTGTCGAATTTTGACAAAATTAGTATTGTTGGAAAGCTAATTTAATTTTCCACTTAACCAAAAGTGAAAATCTTAAAAATCCTACGTGTACAAAATGGATTCATCTTTCAAATTAAGTTTATAGCTTTCTTGGGATGATTTTAAGATAGGTAGAAGTACGAGATATTACAGTTTTGAATAAGGATTATTTTTATCATTTTTAGAGTCATCACTTAGAATTGAGTTATGGTGTTTCAAGTCACCTTTCTGAATCCCTAGTCAAAAGGAAATGACTTTTTGTTGGTCTACGAAAACAGAAAACCGGATAAGAAATTTTGTTGACAGAGGGGAAGGTGTAAGTCACCCCTCGAGTCCCGTGGTTCAAGCACGGTCGCTTTTATCAACTTATACTTAGCTTTAACTATTTTAAATAAATTATGTTAATAGGCCTTAATTCACTCAAAAATATCTGTCTACACCTTTCGTATTAAATTAGTAAAAATTAATGTCAGGATAATCTTTGCCGAGGTGCAATATTGCATCCACGAATTATTTTTTAACATTTCAAAAAGATGCGTACGTCGCATTCTTAATCGAGACAAATATTTTAAACATACGTAAAAACTTGCCTAGCGTTAAAGGCGTTTGTTCTATCTCTTGTAAACCCGAGATAATTTTCTAGTCCATTTCATTCTCTTTTCACTCTTTATTTTCTTGAGCCTAAAACATAAAACTAAGCCTAGAACTCAATAATTTCAAAGGTATCTAAACATTGCAATAAAAAGAAACTAAAATGCCAAAAGAGTAAGTAACAAACAAATCAAAGGCTACATTTATCAAATATGTTTTCAATATTTTCACGTCAATTTTTAACATACCAAATGTTTGATTCTTAAGTCACTAGTCTTATTATTAAATAACTAGAATCGTAGATATGGTCGAATTCATATATCAAATGAGTGAGTACTGTGTAATAATAAAACTTAGTTAAAATGGCAAAGTGATTTAAATAATAAAGAACAATATTGCAACAGTCAACTCTTTAACAAATCATATTACAAGATTTCCTAAAATGTCGTCCATTTTGAATTCTCATATCTATATATCCAAAATGATACTATGATTTTTCAATCTTTATAATTGAGTTACCAAAATTAATAACATATAGTTTTTATCTTAAAACACAAATAACTGAAACCAAATTTAATCACATTATTAATGTCACACCCCTTTTTCCCCTCGAAGTGATTGAGTCAAAGGGTTTTTCCAATTAAAGTGACGGAATTGAATAGGGATTATTTTAATTACACAGTCGCCACTTGGAATTGAGTTACGGTGTTTCAAGTCACCTTTTTGAATCTCTAATCAAAAGGAAATGACTCTTATTTGGTCTGCGAAAACAAAAGACCAGGTAAGGAATTCTGTTGACCGAGGGGAAGGTGTGAGGCACCCCTTGAGTCCCGTGGTTCTAGCACGGTCGCTTTTACTGACTTATACTTACCTAAAACTATTTCGATAAATTGTGTTAAAGTCTAAAATCGCTCATTTTTATTATTCTAAAAACTTGTCTATTATCTTATATTAAATAAATGGATAAAAATTAATTTTTAATAAAATATTTATCAAGGTGCATTATTACATCCTTAAATTTTCAAATGTCTCGGAAAGATGTGTATGCCACATTCTCAATTGAGACATATTTTTAATGCTCCTAAAAATTAATTAATTATTATTTTTTAAAGAAAAAAATTGATTTGTCTTTTGTAAACTCGAAATAATTTTTCTATTTGAAATGCTACTTAAATTTAACAATATATTATATTCAATTAAAATAATTAATTAATTTTTAAAAAAAAATTATTAAATTCTATTAATAACAAAATACATAAATTTACCCATATTATGTGAAATATTATGCCAAAATTTAATCTCTTTAAATTTATATTAACCCTAATCATATATTATAAAACACATTAAATACAAAAATTTCTACACAAATCTTCAAAGAAAACAAATAAATCTAAGACGAACGACAAACGATACCCATTCAAAACAAAAGAAAACTACTCAACGATTTACATATGATTTTAGAAATAATATAGATATTATATTTATTTTTTATTAATTGTATCACACACTACTAACTTCTAAAACATATCCAAGAGTATAGACATGTCAAGAAAACATAGACAGTCAACTTCATAAGACAAATTGTCTTTGTAATTGAAATTTAATAATAATAATAATAATAAAAATTATACACTTTATTAAATAATAAATAAATTAACACTATTTCCCTAATTATTGAATACAAAAAGTCTCAAGATTATGACGCATGGATGGTTTGGCTCTATGCACTGTTATATTCAAGCTTTTCGTTAGGCTTCACCATGAATTACAGTAATTTATGTGTGTGCAGTGTATGTTTCCGATGAATGTGAGTATGCAGATAACAGTGTGGAACTATAACATGCTTATTTTTACTGCTTTTCTTAATATACATCATTTCATATTCATATAAACACTCAATAATTTAAGAGACAATACATAATAACAAACAGATTCATATAATAAATCGAGAACACATACTAAATAATACATAAAATTTATTTAAACAAATTTCATTCATGTTTTGATTCCTAATAAACTTTGTACAATAAGTTATTTGTACAATACATAATGTAAGATTAAAAAGGAACCTGTGTGATGAATTTAAGCAGAAGAAAATACGAAATCATCACCAATAACTCGAACAAAACTCTCACTTTTGAATCCTTACTCTTTTGCTTCACTTGTTTTCTCTTCTCTGATATTTTTGATTTTCATGCTCTGATTTTCTTTTTCTCTGTCTGTGTCTGATACAGTGTTTGAATAATGATAGTATATGTTGTAGGAGTGAATGTACGACTATTTTTCCTCTGGGGTAAAAGTCCTTTTATATAGGGATTTTTGGGGGGAACAATTAACTTTTTTGGGAGGGAAAGTGATTAACAGATAAGGGCCAAGGTAAAAAATTTCAAAATTTAAATTAAATTTTTCTTTTCACTCTTCTTTATTTTTTAATAGACAAAAATAGTAATAATATTAAATAAAGATAATAAATAATAAATAAAAATAATAATGAATAAATAATGATAATATTATAATTATAATTATAATATAATAATAAGTAATTAATTTTATATTTAATAAAAATATAATAAAATTTATAAATAACCAAAATACATATAATAAAATAGTATTGAAACTACTAATTTATTTATTTTTAAAAAATATTTTTTAAAAATTTTTTTGCATTATTTTTAAAAATTAGAATAAAATAAAATAATATCCTAAAATTAACTTCATTTAGTTATTTATTTTTTAACTAAAAATTTTTAAAAATAAAAATAATAAATAGAATAATATAAAAAAATATATATATATCTATATTATACCCGGGGAGAGTCAAAAATCACGTGTCTACATTTTGCCCCTCTTTGTGTGAAATCTCGAAGAGTTTTCATACAAAGAAGTAGACAAAGAGGTGATTTTTGATCCTCCAATTATTCGAAAAGTAGAGATAAAGAATAAAATAAAATAAAATAAAAGATGTGACCGAGTCCTGGTTTTAGACCGCCTACATATCCCGGGTTATAAGGAAATCAGGCCATCTGTAGTTCAATGGTAAAGTGGTGAGAGAACGAGTTAAAGGTTGAGTGAGGTTCCGTCGAGCTTTCGGTTGATGACTTTTGCTTTTACATTCACATGAATAACAAAATAAAATTGAAGATACAAGTGAAAAATCCTATCTATTCAGCTATTTTGGGATCTTGACTTGAATCTTCATGACTTCTCAAATGGTGAGAGTTATTATTTCGAGTTGAACTTAAAAAATGAAATGTTCCTCCATGTCGACTCTTGGTATCAGATAGGAACTTAAAAATTGACTTATTCTTCACACTTTCCTTTGACTTGAACTTGATAATCTTCACCCTATTCTTCAGGCGGGCTCTTGGACTCACAATTTCTTCACCCTGTTCATCAGGCGGGCTCCTGGACTTACAATTTCTTCAGGTGGGATCCTGACTTGTTACTTCTTCACCCTGTTCTTCAGGTGGGCTCCTGGACTTTCAATTTCTAATTTTTCAAAATTTGTTTCTGAACTCAAAATAAAAGGTCAAACAGAAAAATAACCTCCTATTCTTTAGGAGGGTCCTGAGCAGAAAGTAAATTAAATAAACACGAACAGAATGTTTGCCCCAGTTTGTACTTAGAAAATGACTCGACTAAAAGGTACGTCTTATAGGAATCACAGGGAGTAACTCAACTAAAAAGTTTGTCTTATAGGAAACAAAGGGGATGACTCGACTAAAAGGTACGTCTTATAGGAATCACAGGGAGTGACTCGACTAAAAGGTTCGTCTTATAGGAATCAAGGGGATGACTCAACTAAAAGGTGCGTCTTACAGGAATCATGGGGAGTGACTCGACTAAAAGGTTCATCTTATAGGAATCAAGGGGATGACTCAACTAAAAGTTTCGTCTTATAGGAATCAAGGGGATGACTCGACTAAAACGTACGTCTTATAGGAATCAAGGGGATGACTTGACTAAAAGGTACGTCTTATAGGAATCACGAGGAGTGACTTAACTAAAAGGTTCGTCTTATAGGAATCAAGGGGATGACTCGACTAAAAGGTACGTCTTATAGGAATCACAAGGAGTGACTCGACTAAAGGGTTCGTCTTATAGGAATCACGATGAGTGACTCGACTAAAATGTTCGTCTTATAGGAATCACGATGAGTGACTCGACTAAAATATACGTCTTATATGAATCACGAGGAGTGACTCGACTAAAAGGTAGTCTTATAGACATCAACATGAAATGACTCGACTAAAAGGTACGTCTTCTAGGAGTGAATGTTCAAGTTAGGAAGTGCTTCACCTAACAAATGAAAATTGATTTATTCAGACTAGGAAGTGCGTCTCCTAGGGGTTGAATTTTTACCATAATTTGATTATTAAACCTGTGTGGCAACATTATTTCCTGCATTTGTGGAGATGAGGCATTGCAGCCCTTGATATTTATGCTCTGAAGTCCTTAATTTGAAGGTAACATATTTCCTGTTTCATCAAAGAAAACTTGTGACTTCTAAAACATGGTGGCAGGTTTGTGGCTTTAACTTCTGTGGCTATCAGCCTTGCCCTCGTCACATTTAATCTTGCTTCCAACCATTAGCATTTGTCACCGACTTGCTGAATCATTGACCCAAATTCAGATTATTAGAAATAACTCTAAAACAAACACAGTATCTTTGCTTTGCCATGCTTCTCAAATAAACCATTTAAACCTTGGTATTTTCATGAGTTCCCAGACTCGTCTGTTGACAAAACTTTTCTGCATTCCTTATTTCAACTCACAATCATATCTCTTTCATGTGTTGGCTTTTTGCCTTGCTTTGTGCAATTGAAGAGACTGGTAGTCAGTTTTAAAATCTTTTCTCACTTGTTATGACAAGGAATCGACTCAAAGACAAGAGAAAAAAAAGACAATAATTTTTATTTAATGACAAAGATACCAAAAATCCAAAATAAAAAATTAAGAAAAGGGAAAAACAATAGGCATTTTTTTTTTAAACGCCAGAAGAAAACTTATTTGGGTATGGTAGCCGATTTCAGCAATCATGACATGTATTTTGCATTAAACAACCTGATCTACCCACACTAATTATTATCAACTTTTGTCCACTTATTGAAATTGAAATTGAGCTAATCTTGAATTTGTTCTTTTTGTATCACAATGCTCATTCGGCTAGTGGCACCTCAATGGGTTTTGCCAATGCCTATCTTATTTTCATTTCTTTCTTAGCTCACTGTTGCCTTATGGTGCCCAAAAGGGTTTTCACCAACAAGACTCTCTTATTTTTTCTCATTCATTTTTTTTATTCATTTTTTTTTGAAAATAATGCCCAACATACGAAACATTATACATCCACAACATGTTTAGCCTTGACATTCTCAAAGATCGATCTGAAGGTCTTTCTTTGGTTATAACTTGGCTTTTGGAAAAGGTTAGAAAGAAAGGGAGGCATGAGGCTAAAAAATTTACATAATATTGGGTGAAACATACAACTTTTGGAATCGACTCTTTTAAGGAATTAAACTTTACCCCAGTTTCATTTCACTTTGGGTAACTTGAATTTTTTTTTGGTTGGACCGAATCCCAGAGTAGGGATGCCTACGTATCTTGTCATAGAAAGAATCAGGTCAAACGTAGTTCAGGATTCTTGTTCTGTTGCTTGATTTTTTTCTTTCTTTTTTATTTTTCTTGACTTTTCTCTCTTTTTCATTTTCTTTTTTTTTTTAGAGAGAGATATTTTTTCCGACTCCATTTTTTCTTGACACGTTCTGACTCTATTTTTTTTTTCTTGACACCTTTTTTTTAATTTTTTTCAGACTCTATTTTGATTCCAAAAGAGGGATATAAAAGAAATAAAATAAAAGCTCAAAAGGGATAACAATGGCTGACACAATATTTGGATAACAGAATGAAATGCCTTCGTCATATCAATCATTAAAAATGCAAGTACATAACATGCAATCTAGAAATGGAACGTGAATATCATACGCATCTTTTATGTATTGACCGTGACTAAGCACATGCACGTGTGTCACTTCTTTTAAACTTTTAAACCATACAGGTCTACTTGTATTGCACTTTTCTCACAACAGATGACTTTTTTTTCTTTTTTTTAGCTAACTTACTTTTTCTTCTTCTGACAATAGAAACTATATATTCTCTGGTTGATCTCATTGAAAAATGCTTGAGTTGAACCTTCTCATTGAAGATCAAGTCATTTTTTATTCGCAAAGTGATTGTGTCAAAACATTCAAGTGATGATGTAACTAGGTCCCCAAAACATCTCAACACTTTACTTATTTTTTCTAACATTTTTTTTCATCTCTAGGTTCTTAATCGAATGTTTCAGCATTAGATTGTGTTTTAAGATCTGGCTAAAAATTCAACATGTATATCATATCACTGGAATTGCCACAGAAGAAAAAATATGTGTAGAGAGAAAAAAATAACAATAGATATTTAAATAAGAAAAACAAAAGGGACACATATTTTGTTAACAGAAAAGATAGAAAGATTTGAACACAATAATAAGACAACATAGATCCCGAACTACAATTCTTAAATTATTCGGGTAACAGAAGGAAGACAAAACAGACTACCAAAACTCCTTCCAAGTAAGGAAAAAAGAGTGACTTCCCAATTGCCGAGCTTGACATCTTAGCCGCTGGTTTTCATATCAATATGACTAGAGCTTTCCTTACTGTTAATGTTCTGTACCATAATTGATCTATCTTGAATCACCTTTTCAATTTCTCTTTTCAAATCTTGACAATCTTCAATACTATGACCCTGAGCATCAGAATAATATGCACATCATGTATTAGGATCAAAATTTCTTGAACAGGGATTAAGAGTGCGCCTAAGGAGAGGAGTAATCATGCCTTTCTATTCCAATCTTTGAAATAAACTGGCATATGACTCTCCAATTGGTGTGAAGCTATCTTTCGACTTCTGCCTCATTTCATTATTTGGTTTGGATCAAAAATCGAGCCTAGAAGGGCTTTGGTATATTTGTGGAATTAAAGAATGACTCTGAGGAGTTGATGTGTGCCATTGTGGGTAAGATGGGGGTCGAACATGTCGTTGTGCATTATACATTGGATATGAAGGTGGGGAATTGGAGTATAATGGACTTTGTAGGTGATTATGTGGAGCTTCGGCATGAACTTGGGCTTGAGCCTGAGATCAACGACGACGTGGTCTTCTTGACTGCTCCCGCTGTCCAACTATAATAGTAGATGCATATTCCTCATTCTTCTTCTCCCCAACACTTCCTAAACCTTTTTGAATTGCTTGAGTAGTTGCTTTTAATGTTGCAAAACTTACAATGCGTCTGGACTTAATTCCATCCTCTATCTCTCTCCTATTTTGAGGACCTCAATAAATGGCTTGTCTAATGAAGGTAACAAATGTTGATAATATGTTTCATCCTGCGCTTGAATAAACACCTCCACTATCTTGCTTTCTTTCATTGGCGGTTTTACCCTAGCCACTTGTTCACGCCATCTAATTGCATACTCCCTGAAATTTTTATTTTTCTTCTTCTTCATATTAGTCAGGGATTTCTCATTACGAATCAGCTAGACATTGTACTGAAATTGTTGCACGAATTCATTGGCCAAGTCATCCCAACTACTCCACTTGTCAATGTCTTGATCCACAAACCACTCTGAGGCTAAACTCAAAAGGCTCTCACCAAAATAAGCCATGAGTAATTCTTCTTTACCTCTGGCACCTCTTAATTGGTTACAATAATGCCTCAAGTATGCCACTGGATCACCGTACCCTTCGTAATTGTCAAATTTGGGCATTTTGAACCCTAACGGCAATTGGACATCCGGAAACATACACAAATCTTTGTATGAAAAACTTTTTGGTCCTCCTAATCCTTGCATATTTCTCATAGTCTACTCCAAGATTCTTACTTTCCTAGTCATCTCATCTTGTTCCTTATTCTTAACAATCTTCTCAATCACGATAGGAGAACCATGTTGCTGAGCATGATATTCTAGATTTTGAGGTTTGAAAGTCATTTCAGGAAAATATAACGGTTCATGACTTGGTTCCTCCATATTCTTATGTGTTGTTGATAGAAGGCTCGCAATAGCTGGTGCTATAGAAGTGAAAAATGGGTTATTCGTGACAGATAAATTTGGTGGATGTATGGTCGAAGTACCAGCAATGCTAGACACGTTAGCAAATAGTCCAAATCCTGGTGGGTAAAATGGATCGCCAGTTTGAGCTTGAGCAAGATTTGGATCATTCCTGGTCGAAAGTCCAGGGATTGATGAAGGTAGGGCTTGTCCATTCAACCAAGCTCGATATATCTCCGTCATTTGTTGTTTCAATAACTTAATCTCTTCTATTGATGCTAGTTCTTGCAGAATCACCTGATTTTGCTCCTCCCCACTGCCAAACCCTACATCCTCTTTGCGGGTCATTTTTCTCTTTTATTTGAACCTCTGTTACATGGATGAGAAGCCAACTTAGCCACAAACCAACCACCTTAATACTATTTTGATTTTGGAGAAAATTAATGTGTCAGAGTTTAATTTTTTTTAGATCACCGAATCCATTGAGGACTGCCTACGTATCTCATTAATATGAGAATCAGTATCCATTGAGGACTGCCTACGTATCTCATTAATATGAGAATCAGGTGTGCATAGTTCTTGAAAATTATGTCGTACAAAAATCAGCCTCAAGACCCCTAGAGGTTCAGGGCTTGAGGCTAAAGATTCAGGGTTGTTAAGATTTATATATTTTTATTTATTTTGTAAAAACTTAGCCTCATGATTCCTAAGATTCCGGGCTATTGAAATATATATTTTTATTTTTGTAAAAACTTAGCCTCATGATCCCTAAAGATTCAGGACTATTTAGATATATATAAAAAAATTGAACTTAAGGATAAGAAAAATAATTATGAAAGTAATCATATTTTTAAATATTTCTCAATAAAGCTATGAATAATTTTTCAAAAGATAGGGTCGTATCCTGGGAAGGACTTCCTACGTATCCCACTAAGATGAGAATCAAACCTTCGTAGTTCATGAAGACTGTAAAACCATGTTACTAAAATTTTTCCTTCGTTTTAATTTTCTTTTTTGAAAAAATGATTCACTAAATGTGAGGATAATTTAGTCTCTTGCATTTTAAAATTGCCTAAAGCTGATCAACAAATAAATATCCTTCCAAACAAATGTCAAAGTGCACGTAGGAAGCACATGTTGGTCTTTATAAAGTAGGTTACCTGTCCTAGACAGACCCGACCCTGTGCCGAGTCCCGCTAAGTCAAATGCATATGATGCAAATAAAGCGGCACCTAATAGGGATAATCAGATTCTGAATTTTTAGTTCTTCTAAGTTTAATCCTAATAGGGATAGGTGTCTATACTGGCTTACTTGAGCGGACACTCGAGCCGGGGAGGGACAACTTGGTCAGTAGCGAAGCAACACCGCCTTCGTTGTCGATCCGAACCCCGCCTAATATGTGTGACTATATCCTTCACCAGGTGCCTTGACACTCCGGCTATCTCAAAAAGAAGGTGGGATGCATATGCTGCATTCCCTCTATCCTATTTCAGCGACTCAGATGGGGTACGCGAGAGAAGACAATATATAATACAGCTCAAATAATAGCAAAGCAGTAAATGAGCAACAAGTAGCACATAAGGCCAACAAACACAATATAAAAATAATTAAAGCAAGTAAAAGCCAATATCCAAAGCTCGAATTCTAGTTTAATTCTCCAGCAGAGTTGCCAGAGATGTCATACCCCTTTTTCCGCTCGAAGGGATCGAGTCGAAGGGTTTTTCCAATTAAAGTGACGGTATTGAATAGGAATTATTTTAATTACAGAGTCGCCACTTGGAATTGAGTTACGGTGTTCCAAGTCACCTTTTTGAATCCCTAATCAAAAGGAAATTACTCTTATTTGGCCTGCGAAAATAGAAGACCAGGTAAGGAATTCTGTTGACCGAGGAAAAGGTGTAAGGCACCCCTCGAGTCCCGTGGTTCTAGCACGGTCGCTTTTATTGACTGATACTTAACTAAAACTATTTCGATAAATTGTGTTAAAGTCTAAAATCGCTCATTTTTATTATTCTAAAACTTGTCTATTATCTTATATTAAATAAATGAAAAAAAACTAATTTTTAATAAAATATTTATCAAGGTGCATTATTACATCCTTAAATTTTCAAATGTCTTGGAAAGATGCGTATGCCACATTCTCAATTGAGACATATTTTAAACGCGCCTAAAAATTAATTAATTATTATTTTTTAAAGAAAAAATTGATTTGTCTTTTGTAAACTCGTAATAATTTTTCTATTTGAAATGCTACTTAAATTTAACAATATATTATATTCAATTAAAACAATTAATTAATTTTTTAAAAAAATTATTAAATTCTATTAATAACAAAATAAATTAAAAAATACATAAATTTACCCATATTATGTGAAATATTATCCCAAAATTTAATCTCTTTAAATTTATATTAACCCTAATCATATATTATAAAACACATTAAATACGAAAATTTCTACACAAATCTTCAAAGAAAACAAATAAATCTAAGACGAACGACAAGCGATACTCATTCAAAACAAAAGAAGACTACTCAACGATTTACATATGATTTTAGAAATAATAGAGACATTATCTTTATTTTTTATTAATTGTATCACACACTACTAACTTCTAAAACATATCCAAGAGTATAGACATGTCAAGAAAATATAGACAGTCAACTTCATAAGACAAATTGTCTTTGTAATTGAAATTTAATAATAATAATGATAATAATAAATTATACACTTTATTAAATAATAAATAAATTAACACCCTTTCCCTAATTATTGAATACAAAAAGTCTCAAGATTATGACGCATGGATGGTTTGGCTCTATGCATTGTTATATTCAAGCTTTCCGTTAAGCTTCACCGTGAATTACAGTAATTTATGTGTGTGCAGTGTATGTTTCCGATGAATGTAAGTATGCAGATAACAGTGTGGAATTATAACATGCTTATTTTTACTGCTTTTCATAATATACATGATTTCATATTCATATAAACACTCAATAATTTAAGATACAATACATAATAACAAACAGATTCATATAATAAATCGAGAACACATACTTAATAATACATAAAATTTATTTAAACAAATTTCATTCATGTTTTGATTCCTAATAAACTTTGTACAATATGTTATTTGTACAATACATAACGTAAGATAAAAAGGAACCTGTGCGATGAATTTAAGCAGAAGAAAACACGAAATAATTACTGATAACTCGAACGAAACTCTCACTTTTGAATCCTTACTCTTTTGGTTCACTTGTTTTCTCTTCTATGATATTTTTGGTTTTCATGCTCTGATTTTCTTTTTCTCTGCCTGTGTTTGATACAGTGTTTGAATAATGATAGTATACGTTGTAGGAGTGAATGTACGTCTATTTTTCCTCTGGGGTAAAAGTCCTTTTATACAAGGATTGTTGGGGGGAACAGTTACCTTTTTTGGGAGGAAAAGTGATTAACAGATAAGGGCCAAGGTAGAAAAAATCAAAATTTAAATTTAAATTTTCTTTTCACTCTTCTTTTTCTTTAATAGACAAAAATAGTAATAATAATAAATAAAGATAATAAACAATAAATAAAAATAAGAATGAATAAATAATAATAATAACATAATTATAATAAATATAATAATAAGTAATTAATTTTATATTTAATAAAAATATAATAAAATTTATAAATAACCAAAATACCTATAATAAAATAGTATTGAAACTACTAATTTATTTATTTAAAAAAATATTTTTTTAATTTTTATATTATTTTTAAAAATTGGAATAAAATAAAATAATATCCTAAAATTAAATTCATTTAGTTATTTATTTTTTAACTAAAAACTTTTAAAAATAAAAATAAGAAATAAAATAATACAAATATATATATATATATATATATATATATATATATATATATATATATATATATATAGATATATATCTGTATTGTACTCGGGGAGGGTCAAAAATCACGTGTCTACAATTAAATCAACCAACTTAAAATTCATATATATCCATTTTGTCCGTCTTTATTTTAAAATAAATAAATAAATGTGTCCTTGTTTATTTTTCTTTTGTTTTTGTTAACAAATATATGAGAAGAAAAAAGAATTCACATGAATTTTCATGCATGTAAATTTATATACACAGTATAAAGAATGACAAAAAAATAAAATCTTACGCAGTATAAAGAAATTATAGAAGACGGAAAGAAAAAAAACAACTTGACAAAGCATGCACATAAATTCTCAAACCATTGAATATACAATACTATATAATATACGAGATCATATAACAACGTCGTTAGTACTTTTATTCACATAAAAACTTATAAAACGTAATAACAAATTAGATAAGAACCTGTGTAAAGAACTAAATTGAATAGGAAGAATGTCGTTACCGGAAATTCAAACGAAACTCCAAACTCAATTCGTCGTCTCTTTTTTATTCTTTTCCTACTATTTTTCTCTCTTGTTTCTTTCTCTCCCTTTCTTTTCTCACTTTTTTTGTCTCTTTTTATTTTTAATTTTCCACAAAATGTTGTTCTCTTTCCTTCTCGTGTGTGTGTCTACTGTATTGTCTGTCCGTGTGCGTGTGTAATATAGTGTGTAGGGTGGGAAGTTGAGGGAGGTTGAGATAAATTAGGGTGTGGTTGGGATAGTCTCACGCCTCAAATCCTATTGGGGTGGACTGACACCCGTAATCGAGGAGGCCCGAGAGAACCAGCTCATAACCTTATACTTCCCATGCATACCTCTATGATAACCTGAAATTCGGACAGCATCATGTCGCATATAAAAGGAAATAATCACCTGTATAAGCTCGAGCACACATATATATGTATATATAATACTTGACCGTTGGAGCCATCACGTCTATTAACAAAACACCACCTTGACTGTACATTAGGTCTACAAAGCCTATAGACAATACACAGAGTTTAACTAAGGTCGGGACACGCCCCACCATATAACTAACTTCTATACAATACCAAAAGTGACTGGATATGACATGGAAAGCCCCGAAGTAAACTGGAGCTCACCAAAAGCAGCTGGATATCCTGGCTCCTACTTGTGCGGTGTATGAGCTGAGGTACCTGTTCCTGTAGCATGAGATGCAGTTCCCCCGTGGGGGACGTCAGTATAAAATATCTACTGAGTATGTAAAGCTGTAGATAATCACATATGATATAGGAGCTCAATATAAATCAGAAACAAGTGAATAAATCGTAATAGGAGTGGACCACACTTACTAGAACTTGTGACAACCTGTACATTGTATTCATTCAATCACTTTACCTTCGTTCTTATCATCTTTGTAATCATTACTGTACTGTACTGTGACCATTAGGCTGCCTCCAGTACATATCAATTGAGATCGACCCATGATAGGCTTATGCCCATGGGATACCACCCATAAACACATAAATAGGGATCGACCCATGATAGGCTTATGCCCCTGGGATACCACCCGATAAGAGAGAACTTCCATCTCTTAGCTCAATTAATCTTTGAGATTGTTATTTCGGTCGCTACCGCATTTTTGATACTTTGAAACAATGATACATCAATAAGAGACATATAAATAGACCATCAATGCAATAACAATGAAGTAAGAACTCATTGGCACATCAATGAAGTGTTTTGGAGTCATCAATGCCATAACAATGAAGTAGGAACTTATTGGTATATCAATGAAACGTTTTGGAGTCATTAATAACACATGGATCTTGTTTGAGTAACTGGATACCTTCTGACATTCATTAGTGAAATAAACATGTAAGATTTGGAAAACAAGTAAGTATTGGAATGTCTTGACATCTTGTAGGGTGGAAACAAGTTCATTGGTAACGTAAGACATCATACAAAACCATTATGAATCACATGTTATTGAATAACTTTGGAAACTTTCTTAATAGAATAATTGTTCACTTTCATGCCAAAGATATGGTATAGAGTATGCTTTGCATACCTGACTGTCAACCTTCAATACTAGTCCTAAATGGACTTCCCGTCTTTTCGGATTACTTATCTACAATGAACATATATAGCAATCTAGTATTAGCGACCAAACGTCACAATTCAATTATTTGAATTCACCAAACTAGTGGTTAAGTAGTAAACCTTAATTACACCATAAAGGGTGTCACTTTAACCCTCTTATACTCCAATTACATTCACATGCCATGCATATTCATACAACATCCTCCAATATCAAGTTTGAATTTATTTATCCTTCCAACCAATCCATTAAACCAAATTGAGCCATAGACATAAATAATCATCAATTCAATAGTATATCACTATATCCACCTTCCATAACTCAATTACCATATCCACCTTCCACAATTCTATACAACTAAACCATGCAAAATAGTCCATAACCCTATTTTCATCACCTTTCAATAACAACCAATACATATAATCCTCTATCACACATATACATATGGAAAAGAACGAAGGCAAACAATATTCATACCTTAGAATTCACCTCTTGATTATGCAATCCTATTTGCACAAATAATAGGTGCCGTTCGAAGCTCTCGAGATGACAAACGCAGTTATCGGATTACTTTGGAATTTCTATGGTTGAATCAAAAGTAATTTAAAGGTCAAATTTGGCTAGGGTTTGTTCTTTCTCAATGATTGATGATGAAAATGAGTTTTTGAACTCATATACATGTATATATACACATATTCTAGTCCATAATATAATAGAAAATGACCAAAATGCCTTTAAAATTTAACTAATGTCAAATCTGTCCTTTGGTGGACTGTTTTGATAAGCTAAAGTAGATCGACCATAACTCTTTCCTCCAATATCGGATTTGAGTGAAATTGGTATCATTGGAAGGATAATTCAAAGGGTTTTCATTTCATATAAAGTAGGCCACCCAGTTCGTCCTGTACAAGGAGTTATGGTCGTTTGAAGTTGACCCTAAAAATCAGTTTTGATAGGCTGAAGTAAAACGAGTATAACTCCTTACTCAGACGTTGAATTTGGATGAAACCAATTGCGTTGGAAAGAAGACTCAAAGATCTTTCTTTTCATAGGTCACAGCTCTCCCAGTTCATTATATTAAGGGAGTTATGATCATTCGAAGTTGACCCAAAAATTCGGCTGGCCTTAGTAGTTTGTGTGGAGGAAATTTTCCCGCACATTTACTATTCCCAAATATCCCGGCCACCGTTTTATAGTTTCGAACGTGCTCGATTAGATCCGAAATCTATCTGTTTTTGGAAATCTTTATATCGTTGGAAAGCTTATTCAATAACCTTCTCATGGAACCATCGACGGGCAAATTCCGGTATAAATAAAATAAAAAAATTAATTCCATATAATTAAGACCAATACACGTACTTGAATACGCCAATATATGTACTTGAATACGGGGTGTTACAGATAGTTATGTTTAGGATAATTTTTTTTAATTCAAAATATATATAATAAAAAATCATAATAATAATAATAATAATAAAATAATATTAACTAATTAATGTTTATATTTTAGAAAAATACAATAAAAAATTATCAAAAATATAAAAATAAATATAATTAAGAGAATAATAAAAACCCTAGTATATTTATTAAAATTAAAAGGAAAATATATATATTTTTTCATTTTTATATCATTTAAAAACAAAAATAACAATACAAATAAAAATAAAAATATTCCAAAAAGTAACTTCACTTATTATTTTATATTTATTCTTAACTAAACTTATTAAAAATGAAATAAAAACTAAAATAACTATTGGACAAAAATAAAAATATTAAATGCCGACAAATAAGTTAAAACTCGGGGAGGGTCAAAAATCATGTGTCTACATCGTCAATAAATGTATCATTTGTCTAAGATATGTATTTGCAAAATACAACCTATTTTTATATTCTCAAATATGTATCTGATAACTGTTTTTATGACCTGAAACACATATATAACACAACTCCATTAAACACTGCCGACATTCTTTGAAATACTTATACAAATGAATTATTTATAATGAAATACATATGCAACTGAAAATTCAAACCTAATTGACATACAAATGCATAACTGCTTTTATAAACTCAAATATGTGTACAACACATTGACCCTTTAAACATTGCCATCATTCTTTGAAATACATATACAAATTTATTTATTTATTTTGAAATATGTATACAACTGTAAATTTTAGATCTTATTTACATACAAAATACATAACTAGTTTTTTGACCTCAAATACATATACAACACAGACCTATTAAAAACACTGTCATCATTCTTTGAAATACATATAAAGTTTATTTATTTGTTATGAAATGTATATACAATTGTAAATTTCAAACTTTATTCACATACTAATACATAACTATCTCTATGACATCATACACATATACAATACATGGACTAGGGGTGTCAAGCGGGTCGGGCCGGTCCTAGTACCTAACCCGGCCCGGTAAGCCCTAGGGCTTTAGGGTTCCGGATCCCGAGTCGGTTATTTTGTTAAAATGGGTCTGACTAACCCGGCCCGGACCAAGCTCAGTCCAGGCCCACCGGTTTATCGGCCCGGCCCGGCATGGAAAAATTAAAAAAAAAAAAGATATTTTGGATTTTGGGCCAAACTAGCCGTTGGCCCAACAGTTATATAGCCGTTTTTGGGTCCAAACGGCTAGTTTGGGCCCATTTATTAAAAAAAAAACCTTTAAAAAATATTTTTTAATCCCAAAAAAAAAATCTATAAATACCCTACAACTTCAAATCATTTTTCACACAATTTTTCACTCTCTCAAATCTCATTCTCTCTCAAATCTCAATTCTCAATTCTCAAATATTCAATATATTTAATTTCTTAAAGTGTTCACTTTAATTTTTTAATTTTTCGTTTACAAAGTACGAGCGGAAGTTTCTAAAGTCGCAATCTTCGGATACTTCCAAAATTTGGTATTGTCGTTCCATCTCTTACGTTTAATTTTTATTTATTGTATGAATTGTTTAATATTTAATTTTATTATATTTGTGTATTTTGAATAGTTTTAGTTTAATTTAATTTATATTATGGATAAATTAAGAAACCTCGCTACTGAAGGTGTTAAAATTTTTTGTCCCGGAAGCGGTAGTGGTAGTAAAAAACGAATTACTAGCGGTAGAGGTAGTTCAAGTAGTAGATATACCCGTGTGCCTTCGCCTCCGGTACCGCTTGGTACACCTTTTGAGGAAGAAATAGGTGTAGGTGCTCACAATATGGATTATGTAGAAGCTCAGGAAAATTACGGTATAGAAGAAGAAAATGAAGTAGATGCAGTTAATTTAGACGAAGATAATGAAAATATTGCTGAGACACCCGCAGTAGGAGATGCTAACGTTAGATCTGAATCAGTTAATCTCCCTTCCCGTCCTTCCAGTGCCCCAAAACCTCGTAAAAGAACTAGTATTGCATGGTAATTTTTTGAACGTATATCAGATATTGAGGTGCAATGCAATATTTGTCAACAAATATATAAGCATAGAAGTGGAGGCAAGCAAGGGGGTACGGGTACGTTAATGAGACATGTAGCTGAAGATCACAAAAGAGAGTTAAATATTGCAAAAGGTGGTGGGGATGTTGGTGGGTCAACGCAAACTAGAATGGACCCAGCAACCGGTCACGTAGCGAAGAAGTATAATAAATTGAGGGACAGGGAAGAAATAGCTAAAATGGTAGCTGTAGGTTGTTTACCTTTTAATTTTCCTTTATTTGATGCTTTTATTCGTTATATACAAGCAATTTATAATCCTATATTTAACGGCATTCCTAGAACTACTTGTCGGTCTGATATTTTTAGACTCCATTCACAATATTGTTTTTATTTATCAACATTGTTAAAATATATTCAATGTAGATTGTCCCTAACTTCTGATCTTGGTCGTGCTGTAAATAAAAATGATTATTTAACCGTTACTTGTCATTAGATGGATATTAATTTCATGATGCAAAAACGTATTCTTGCTTTTTTATATGATGAAGATCGTAAACATACTGGACAATTTATTGCTGATTCTATTGTTAAAATTGCCGGATATTATGGTATCGAAAATAAAATTTTATGTATTGCTTTTGATAATGCTTCTAACAACAAGATTGCTATAACAAAAATAAAATCTACGCTATCTCCGCCCTTGCCTGAAATTTTTCATATTAAGTGTGCATGTCATATATATAATTTAATTGTAAAAGATGGTCTTGACTTTTTTGAGCTTTATATTGAAAAAATTCGTCTTGCCGTTGATTTTATTCAAGGAAATAATCGTAGATCGAGAATTAGAGAATTTAAAGTTAAATGTCAAGAAAATGGACTTACACCGATTTTGATGCCTGAGGAAATTGATACTAGATGGAATTCTACGTATGAATTTTTAAAAACTTGTTATAAATATAGAATTCCTATTACACTAGCTTTTAACCAACATTGCGGTTCATTTGCTGATTCTGCTGATTGCATGCTACATAATTCTGATTGGGTTGTAATTAATGATCTTGTTAAGTTTTTAGAAAAATTTTATGTAGCTACGGTTGAATTTTCCGGTGCTTATTATCCTACTGTTTGTAATATTTTGGCATATATAGCTGATATTTTTGATTTGCTCAAAGAATATAAAAATAAAGAAGGTTATAAAGAAGCTGTTGGCGCCATATTTACGAAATTTAAAAAATATTTTTTCCCGATTCCCCCTATTTACTTGGTTGGTGCTATGTTAAATCCGTGCATGAAATATAATCATATGTGTCACTTTAGTACTCTTATTTATACTAACTTAGAAATAAATACTAACCATGATTCTGAACAAGTACAACCTGATTTGTGGACGGCTACGGCTGATGCAAAGGATTACATAGAAAAATTATATAATCACTATGCTGATTTATTTGATTTAGCCGTACCTACAAATATCACTCCAATTGTCCCTCCTCATCCTCCCGAGGAGCCATCTTCTTCTAAAAGGCCGGCACATAGTGGTTTTTCTGATTCGTTTTATGATTTAAATTGTTGGAACAGTGTTGATGAGAGAACTTACACATCAACTTATCGGGAAGAGCTGAAATATTATCTTCGGACGGCACCAGAGGATCGCAGACGACGGATCAACACGTTGGATTGGTGGAGGAGTAGTGAAACATAATATCCTGTGCTTTCAAGATTAGCTAGAGATATCTTGAATGTTCCAATGTCAACCGTTGCATTAGAGAGCGCCTTTAGTCAGGGACGACAGCAGCTTGGAGACAACCGACACTCATTGGGAAGCAATGCAATGAATGTTCTAATTTGCCTCACAGATTGGATTAGAGCGGAAAGAAGAAACCAAGGAATGGAACCGGAGCCGAGCGACGAGCTGAAACTTGAAGAAATTATGACTTCACGGGAGAACTCAGCAGAATCAAGTCCAATGCATGGTTTTGCCCCCGTTGACTTCGAATATCCTATGCAAGTTCCCATTAATATTAACATGAATGAGTTGGAAAAAATGATGCATAATTTATAGATTTTTCATTCATGTAAATTATAAATTTTGGATCATTTTGCAATCAATAAAATTCCCCAAATTCATTCACTCCTTAGTCCTTGTTTTTTTATTTTTTTTCATTTAACGATTTAAAATTTTAAATTGAATTTCTAGTTTTCTAATTTAAATTAAAAACTTACTTCTAATATATTATTAATTTACTACCAAATATTATTAATTTATTATATTAAGTAGCATATGTTTTGTATATTTGTGCATATATCTTCTATAGAAGTGTATATTTAACGTATACATGTGTATATGTTTTATAAATTAGTATATAAGTATATCTATATATATTGTAATGTATATATAGTGTAGTATAATTCATAAGTAGTAGTATATATACATTGAATGGTGCGTATACACATGTATATATCTTCTATAGAAATGTATATTTAACGTATACATGTGTATATGTTTTTTAAATTAGTATATAAGTATATCTATATATATTGTAATGTATATATAATGTAGTATATTTTATAAGTAGTAGTATATATACATTGAATGGTGCGTATACATAGAATAGAGTGTATATATGTGAATAGATCTTCTATAGACGTGTATATTTAACGTATACATGTGTATATGTTTCATAAATTAGTATATAACTATACAAATATATATTGTAATGTATATATATTATAGTATATTTGATTTAAAGTATTATATATACATAGAATAGAGTGTATATATGTGAATAGATCTTCTATAGACGTGTATATTTAACATATACATTACTTTATGTTTTATAAATTAGTATATATATTGTAGTATATACTTTTTTTAAAGTAGTACATATATATTGAATGGTGCGTATATATGTGTATATATCTTCTATAGATGTATATCTTTAAAGTATACAAGTGTATATGTTTTATAAATTAGTATGTAACTATATATATACACATATTGTTGTATATATATATATGTATATTGTAGTATATATTTTATTTAAAGTAGTACATATATATTGAATGGTGCATATATATGTGTATATATCTTCTAAAGTAGTATATATTTAATGTATACATGTGTATATGTTTTATAAATTAGTATATATATATATATATATATATATATTATACTATTATAGAATATGTTTTATTTAAAGTAGTACTTATAGTCATATATAATTATATATTGAATGGTACGTATATATGTGTAATTGTTTATATATTTTTTTAAAAATATATATTGTATATTGGAGTGTATATTGGATTTTTTATTTATTTTTTAAACGGGTTTGACCGGTTTTTAACCGGGTTTTGATGGGTTTGATCGGGTTGGGTTAAGTGGGCCGAGTTAGGGTGGGTTTTAATTTTTTTACTGTTTGACCCGGCCCGGCCCGGCTAACGTCAAAACCGGCCCTTAACCGGCCCTCACCCGGTTAAAATGGAAGGGCCGACTCCGGGTTGGTCCGGCCCGGCCCGTTTGATACCTTTAACATGGACCCATTAAGGCCGTCACTATTTTTTGAAATATATATATACAAAACACAAATGTATTAATTAAATACATATACAATTTAACTTATTACGTTAGACATTTAAGAACATATTTAAGTGTATTAGGATACATACACATACACAAATATAATTATATTAAATATATACATATGCAAAAAACATTAATAAGCTTCACATTTCTTTTGCTTCAAATATTTCTGCCATTTTTACTGGATCGTTTTGATGTTTTGATCTCATCTCTTCTATCAAGAATTAAATGTAGGATATGAAGATAGCGAAACAACTAACCAATTTAGGAAAGTAGAAAAGATAAAAAGTAAAAGAAAAAAATAAAAGAGATCTGTTTAGGGGACTGTTTGATTATTTTTTTTCGTGAGAAAAAATGGAGTTCACAGTGGTGGTGAGTGGCGTTGATAGAACTTCAAGAAAAATATCCTTTTATATATGTTGTTGTGTTTAAGGCTTGATGAAGTTCAATAATGAAGAATAAAAAAATAATGTCGCATCCAAAGTGTTTTTTGATGAGGTTCACATCAATTTTCGAGTGTGTGTGTGCGCGCATGGGTGTTAATGGCGAAGAAGAGGAAAAAAAATGTGGGTGTGTTCAATTCTGAACAAAAAGGAGGTAAAGAGGAATATAAAAGAGAAATATGAAAACTAAAATTTAGGAGAAAAATTTGAAAAATAGAAGAGATAAAAAGAGGAAGATCAAATTGAATCAGTTATATATGTTGTAAGTATAAATCCTTCAAAGTACTGCTATTTTGCTATTTTAGCTATCTAAAAATATTTAAGTTAAAGTATTTCTATGGGGCTTAATAAAGGGCTAATGTATTCTAAGGGGTGAAATTTTTTCATTAGAATTTTAGCATAATAAATTTTGCCCTGCCCCATCCCGTTTAAGTCTTCCCCTGCCCTTTGCCATTAAAGGCTTGCCCTGTCTCGCCTCGCCCCGCCTCGCCCCAATTGCTATCCCTAATTTAAAGAAAAAAAAGAAAAGTTTATAAATAGGACTGAAGAAAATTTCATAAATATATACTGCTCATAAAGTGTATAGCCATAAATCAAGGATGTTTTGGCAGGATTCAAATAGTCATTTCACAAGAAATTCAAGTAGAATATAGGTTAATTGCGAATATCTATAATAAGTTTCTTTCATCATAAAAAGTATTAATTTAAACTTTGCTAAAACATGTATAAGTTAAAGGAATGGTGATGAGTGATGTTAGTAGAGGAGCAAAAAAAAGTTGTAGAGGCTAGATTTGTACTATGCGACAGTAACAACGATGATAAAATAAAAATGACGGAGACAGAGAGAGACATCATTGACGCCAAAAAAGGTGAAATTGTGTTAGTAATATGTAGAGTACATGAATCGAATATTATGGTATGAGATTCAAAGTACATATTTATGAGTATTTATTTTGTAAGTAACTCATCCTAATTAGAAAAACACCAAGCGAAAAAGTGATTACATAAAATTATAGTAGAAGTATAATTATTTATTGCTTAATGATATTATTTTAAATGAAAAGACAAAACTATTTGTTTACTATATTAAATTTCAAATTTTAAATATATAACTGCATTTTTTTTATTAATCGTTGTGTCAGGATTAGCTTGAGAACAACTCAACTAATTCCATGATATACCTACTACCTTTGACAAGATCATATATCAGACACTTTTATCCATCAAATTTTAGACACATATGAAGAAATCATAATATTCTTTGACTATTTTAGAATTTGAACCTGACATCTCATGACTTACACTTCATTGATTGCATATGACTAGACCATTTTTTATGAAAAGTTAAAAGGTACATGTAAAGATTGATGAGACTTAAATAGAATACCATTCATATATCATTACAATAACAACAATAAAATAACGTATGAACTACTAGAAATAAATTCACAATTAGGAATTGCAATTGAAAGGCAAGAAGTCATAATAATGATAAAAAATTTTAAAAAAACATTACATATTCAATGAACATCCTAAGTATGTCCATCATTATCCTCTCATGTCTATCATTCTCCTCTCCATTATTTTGTCATTGGAACCAACTTCATTCTAAATATTTTGATTTAGTTGTTGCTTCCTTTCTTCAAGTTTCGTCCTCTTAACTGCAAATAATTTTAACAGACCTTTAATTTCTTTATCCTCAAGTTCATCGGATCTTTTTCTTGCATTAATAAGTTCGTTGAAGAGGTTCTCCATTTTCATCTTCTCAATCTTTTGCTCCTTTCGATCAATATATTTTTCTTGTTCATCCACTATTGATTGAAGATAAGTTTCATGCTTTTGAAACATAACTAGCTTTTTGGTTTCAACGCAAGCTAAATAATTCTCGACCCGATCTTTGGCCTGGATTACATTTGGCCAAGCGAAAATATTATTTTCTGCATGATTAAAAGCAATAATACCTACTTCTATATCACATCGGATGGACAACTCCTTTAGCTTTCTTACACAATGATTAAATCTTTTCTCTAGAATAACTTTTTTGATTTTTGAATCAAGATTTCTAGTGGTCCTAACCCCCTTTTTGGTCATATCTAGGCACACAAAAAATCAAAAGAGCCAAACATACGGGTGAGTACCTCTATTTGGATGTGTGTATATATATGTATATGATAATAACAAATTACTAAATAATCTAATTGCACAATCTAATATTTATGTTATTTTTAAATTACTTTCCTTAATACATGAAGTCAAAATCATATAATTTAATATCCAAGTTGAAGTAATATAATTTTGTTCCATAATAATTATATTTCAAACTGGCAAATGAAAATAATAATCTTTGTACACAACATACTGAATGTATTAAGAGTGAAACTTATTATAATTTTTTGATCGTCTAAAGATATCTAATTATACCTATATTATAATTAAAGTATGAAGGACCTTAAAAATATTGTTTGAATTTTTTGACCTTCATTAAAAGATTTTTTTTTTTTTTTGACAAAATCACCTTTTCACTATTTTACTAATATTTAAGAGTTAAAAATTAATTAAATATATTTATGGTATGACCTTTCCTTATATAAAATAATCATAACTAATGACAACTAAATACTTTTTCATTGATTTAAGAATTCCAAATCAACTAAATTTGATTTTAAGAAGACTTGAAAAATCTAGAAATAAATATATGAATATTAGAATAAAAAAATTTAAGAAGTACTTAATTTTAAAAGTTTTAAATACGTAATAAAAATGTAATATATGATTTTGTAACGATTTAACATTAAAAAACATGAAAAAATTTTAATTATTAAAAAAATAATCGTACCAAAACAATGTTTTAAATTGATGCGTCTTTCTTAGCCTCTAACAACAAGGTAAACACAAAAGCGATAATCCATCAACCACTTGAAACATCAGATGGTAAAATGTATATATGCTCACACTAAAATATATGTTTATGTTTACATTATTGTATTAACGTGTGAATGATCTTTAAAAAGTGATTTGGATTTTTTATACTTTATTAAAAACTTCCTCAATAGACAAAATCTTTTAATTTTAAATAATTAAACGTGACGCGTGCGAGGCACGCGGGATTAAACTAGTTATTCTAAAAGTGGAAAACTTCAAAATGTAAAGTTGGATTACAGTTCTGCCCCTACACTATATTAAAATATTAAAAATGATCTAATTAATATCAACATGTTATAAACCATATTACTAAATATTAAATATTAATATTATCATATTGACCAACATGGGTTATGGTGTAGTGGATGGGGCTGCTCCATCCTTAATCAGAGGTCGAGGGTTTGACCCTAGGTATGGAGAAAACTCTGTTGGGAGCGCTGCCACCTTAATGAGCGTTGCAACGAGCGATCCGGACTGGTCGGAGCTCCAATGCAGACACCGGACATCAGATGAGAAACAAAAAAAAAATTATCATATTATATTAGCATATTATTATACTATATTTTATTATATTTATTTTTTGTATGATTATTATGGGATCAGTTTTGCTAGAGTGCGATCGTTATGAATTTAGTTGTGAATTTGAAAGCATTTAACCATTCGATTTAAATTTTAAAAAGTTTGTCTGTTTATTGCCTTTTCTAATAAAGATGTTGATAGTCATTTGCCATACAGAGCCCGAAAAAGGCAACTTTTAAGAACACTTCTATCATAAATGAATTAATTTAGTATTATTAAGTATATTACAATCAACCATCTTTTTTTTTCGTGCAGTTACACATCCATCTGTTAATTATTCCTTTATATTTTTAAACATTAACGAAATTTCTGAAAAATTTATTAGTTAGACCATAGTGTCAAAATCAACATATAAGTTGTTCAAAATTTCTCTTTTTAATTATAGGTTAGTAAAAATATTTTGTTCATTTTTTTTGTTCTCTTTGATTTAATTTTGTGTTTTAGGCCCTATGAGTCGTGATAAGGACTCATGACTACTGAGAATAAATATTGTATCTCGGGTTTTTCATCAGTAAAAGTTACTAAACGACTCGTAAATAGACAAATCAATGTGGAGACTTGTATGGATAATGGGAAAAAATTGCATAGTTGAATTAACACTTGAACATACATGTTACGTTCAAGATCCATTTTCTTTGCAATAGTAGAAATGCTGATTAAGAGGGCAAAAAAGAAAGAGATACCGCAGAACCTTACAACTCTTAACTCCATTAGTTTGACAGGAACAGTTGTGCATAAATAGACAAATCAATACAAGACTTCTAAGGAAAAAAATTGCATACATTAAATTAACACTTGAACATACATGTTACATCTAATGTCCATTTTCTTAGCAACAATAGAAATGTTCATTGGCAGGGCCAAAGCTAATGAGATACCGCAAAATTTTACGACTCTTTAACTCCATTAGTTTGATAGAAAAAGTTTGTTCATAAATAGATAGATCAATACAAAACTTGCAAGAAAAATGAAAAAAAAAAAAAAAAAGAAACAAGGTCCATTTTCTTCGGGACAATAGAAATATTCTTTCATTAATTAGGAGGGCAAAAGTTAATAAGATACCACATCACCTTACAACTCCTTAACTTCATTAGTTTGATAGAAATAGTTTGTTCATAAACAGACAGATCCATACAAGGCTTGCAAGAAAAATGAAAAAAAGAAGAAGTTGCATACATTACATTAACACTTGAACATACATGTTATGTACAAGGTACATTTTCTTTGGACATAAAAATGTTCGTTCAATTAAGTTGGGGGCAAAAGGCAATAAAATACTGTGGTACCTTACAACTCTTAAATCTAGTAGTTTGATAGAAACATTTTGCTCATGAATAGACATATCAATACATAAACCTTTAAGTAAAATGAATTTTTTTTTTTTTGCATACGTTGAATTAACATTTGAACATATTTCATACGTATTACATCCAAGATCCATTTTCTTATCGCAACAGTAGAAATGTTCGTTCAATTAAATAGGAGGGAAAAGGCAATAAGATACCGCGACACCATATAACTCTTAAATACAATAGTTTGATAGAAATAATTCATAAATATAAATATCAATACTTAAACTTGTAAGGAAAATGAAAAAAAAAAACAGTTGCATACATTCAATTAACACTAGAACATATTACATACATGCTGCTTCCAAGGTTCATTTTCTTCGTGACAGTAGAATTGTTCATTCACATAAGTAGGAGGGCAAAAGGTAATAAGATACCGCGGCACCTTACATCTCTTAAATACAGTAGTTTGATAGAAATAATTTGTTCATAAATAGAAATAATGTGGAGTAAGTGTTCCTTAATATAAACACTTGAAAGTTTCCTTCTCCCACCAATGTAGGAGAATTAGTAGATGTGCCTCACACCGTTGTCGTCGCATGCTCGACTCTACCTTGGCTTCGGATTCAGATTTGGCAAATGATAGATAAGATTTATCTTTTTGGACAAAATTTATTTAAATACTCCAAAAACCAACGAAAAAATAAATTCAGATTTGGCAAATGGTCGATCGATAAGATCTATATTTTTGAATAAAATTTATTTAAAAAATCCAAAAAATGGAAAAATAAAGTGCAGAAACAATTGCAGAATACAAAATGATTCTTCAAAAGGGATACAACCCTTCAACAAAATGATACACTGATTCGGGAAAAAAGGTGTCTTTTTGGATGGTTGTGACTGTCCAGTAAAAAGACACACTATTTTGATGAACAAACATGACTGGTTCGATGAGCAAACATGACTGTTCTAGAGGACACATATTTTCGAATGAATCATTACCTCTTTTTGGAAAAGGCACCTAATGGCTATATAAACCTGCATTTATCCACAGGTTTAGGTACATAAATTTTTCAGCAATAAAGCTCTTCTTGTTTTCTGAAAATACTCTGTGTGATCATCTAATCATAAAGCTCTTCTTGTTTTCTGAAAATACTCCATGTGATCATCTAATCATTAAGTGAGTTTGAAGAGAATCCGATCGTTTAAGGTACCACTACAGTCGGATTGTTAGGCCATTTTATTCTGGGAGGAAAATAACAGTCTTAAGGAAATAATTTTAGAATCTGTATTGCTTGGTTTCTGAAGATTAAAGCTTTACGCTGTCTATTCCATTTGAACTTAACTAGTGATTTGAAGAAATAAAATCTTCATCACAAGTTAAAGATCACTCGGTTGATGATTGGTAGTCATAAAAACGTCATTGTTAAACTAGAAACAAGGGGTGTTTAAAGTTGCTGCAACTTTATTAATAGTATTTTGATATACTAAAGTTACTGTCTTGTTGTGACAGGAAAATTACTACTGACAGTTAAGTGCATGATACTGCAACGACTGTGGAATCAACTAATATTTCCACAATGAGTCGTATGAATGCTTCATCGGCAATGGCACCAGCGAAGAAACCCAAGAAATTCACGGGTGTAGATTTCAAAAGGTGGCAACAGAAGATTTTCTTCTACCATACAACTTCATGTATTCAACGGTCTATATCTGAAGAAGCTCCTGAGGTGGCCGAAGTAACTTCTCACCAAGAGAAATTTGTCGTTATAGAGGCATGGAAACACTTAGATTTCTAATGCAGGATTTACATTCTAAATGGCCTCCAAGATGAACTATACAAGGTGTATAGTGGAATGAAGACGGAAAAGAGTTGTAGGGGGCACTAGAAAGAAAGTACAAGACTGAGGATGCGGGAACCAAAAAGTTCTTCATTGTAAGATTCCTAGAGTTTAAAATAATTGACATCAAGTCTGTTGTATGCAAGTCCAGGAAATGCAAGTTATCATCCACGATCTCCTCACGGAAGGTATGATTTTGATGAATACCTTAGTTGAATATATTAAAAATATTCTTAATGGTCACATGAACTTAATTGTAGGTTTGATTGTGAACGAGGCGTTTCAAGTTGTGGAAATAATAGAGAAGTTACCACCTATGTGGAAAGACTTCAAGAATTACTTGAAACATAAGCGAAAGGAGATGTCATTCGAAGATCTTATAGTAAGACTGTGCATTGAAGAAGACAATAAAGCTGTAAAAAGAAGGTTAAAAGGAAATTCTATAATAAGTAGAGCAAATATTATAGAAGACGACCACAACAACTCCAAAAAGCGGAAGAAAGCTGGACAGGAAAGCAATTAACCCAAGAAAAAATTTAAGGAAAAATGCTTTAACTATGGCAACATTGGCCATAAGTCTACGGATTGTAGTGCCCCAAAGAAAGGGGAAAAAAGGACCAAGCAGATATGGCTGAGTCCAAGAATGAAATGGATGATTTGTGTGCCATGCTATCCGAATACAACTCAATGGGAAATCCTCGAGAATGATGGATGGATTTCGGTTCCACCCGCCACATTTGTGCTAATAAGGAGTTATTTGCTGTTTTTTCTTTGGCTCAAGGTGAGTAAAAGATATATATGGCCAACTCTACAACTACTAAAGTTGAAGGAACAGGAAAAGTCTACTTGAAAATAACATCAGGCAAAGTGTTGACTTTGAAAAATGTCCTGTATGTACTGGAGTTATGGAAGAACTTGATTTCTGTGTCATTTTTTGTCAATAACATATTCAAATGTGTATTCGTTTCCGAAAAATTATACTTAGAGGAGAAGTGTATGTAGGAAAAGGCTACCTCACCTAGGGCCTATTAAAAATGAATGTTAAAATTAATAAAAGTTCAGTTTCTACTTACTTGCTTGAGTCTTATGATTTGTGGCATGAACGATTAGGCCATGTCAATTACAAGACATTGCGAAAACTGATTAACTTAGAAGTTTTCCCAAACTTTGAGTGCAATAAATCAAAATGTCAAACGTGTGTGGAATCAAAGTACGCTAAGCATCCATATAAGTCCATTGAAAGGAATTACAATCCCTTAGAATTAATCCACACTGACATTTTTTATATGAAGTCAACACCATCTCGTGGTGGGAAAAAGTATTTTAGAATTTTTATTGACGATTGCACTAGATACTGTTATGTCTATTTTCTAAATAGTAAGGATGAAGCAATAGATGCGTTTAGGCAATATAAAATAGAAGTTGAAAATCAATTAGATAAAAAGATCAAAATGATAAGAAGTGATAGGGATGGAGAATATGAATCTCTCTTTGTGGAAATATGTGTAGAGAATGGAATTGCCCATCAAACTATGGCCCCGTACTTTCCTCAATCCAATGAAATTGCGGAATAGAAAAACCAAAACTTGAAGAAAATGATGAATGCCTTGCTAATAAGTTTAGGTTTACTGCAAAACTTGTGGGGGAAAGATATCCTTACGGCTAATCGAATGCTCAATAAAGTGCCCCATTGTAAGACACAATCAAGTCCATATGAAAAATAGAAAGGAAGGAGACCCAACTTGAAATATTTCAAAGTATGGGGGTGTATAGTGAAGGTCCAATCTACTATGCCTAAAAGAGTAAGGATAGGTCCAAAGATAATTGACTGCGTGTTCATAGGATATGCTAAAAGTAGTAAAGCATATCGGTTTTTGGTTCATAAATCTAAACATCTGGATATTAATGAAAATATAGTAATTGAATCATATAATGCTAAATTCTTTGAACATATTTATTAGTATAAAACTAGACATTAATAGTCTAGTGGGGGGAGGGGGTCTAAATGACCTGGGGATGAATCAAGTGAGGATGTACGTAATGATGAGAATCTAAGAAGTAGTACACGTTTAATGACATGGAACTACCCCTAATCGTCACACGGTGCTTACGGCCCTGAAGGACTACAAGCTAACCTATAATCTGATACCTGCCGTGAGCACTGGATAATAATATCACAAACGCGGAAGAGTAACTGACATTTACCATAAGGTTTCATTACTGAATCAATACTGGAATATAAATCTATATAAAACAACTGTCCAAATCTGAGAAAATACTGATAAACTAATATGTCAACTAGAAATCTGAATACTGAATAACTGACTCAAATGTCTGAAAAGCCTCTATGATCGACTGACTGAGAGTTGAGGGGACAGACCCCCAACTAACTTTACTAACTACTGAGATAAATACATGAAGTAATGCAATCTGTCCTTGGATGATGAGAACTCACCACTGCTACTGTACTACTAATGATCTGAGGGACTAAGTACGATCTGAGAACTAAACGTCAGCACCTATGATATGATGCATCATAGCACAAAAGAAAAGGTATGCGATTAGTACTTTGAATGTACTGGTATGCTAAATGAGGTAGGCTGACATGCAAGGTTTCATGAATAGGAGTAATAAACTATTTGAATATGCATGTAAAGCACGGAGTACTGAGTATAGGAAATAAAATCTATGAATACTGGAGATATATAAAGCGGTAAATACTGTATATATCTGAGAGTTTGTAAATACTGAAAATACATAAAAAGCTGTAGGCACTAAGGATGCATGACCAAGAATATAACATGGACTGAGTAAAATCTATAAACTAAAATACTAAAATAACTGGTATCTGTATACTTTGGTCAAACAACACTAAAACTGAATAACTGACTGGAGTTGTAGCTGTGACTGAATCTGAGACTATGGGAGGTATCATCTAACCGACATGCCCCAATCTGAGCTAATCGGGGCCCAACCTGTAACCCAGTTGGAAGGGTGTTAATATCGTGTCACGGGTACTAACATTGGCTGTGTGGATAAACTAAACTAATATAATGTCCAAAGGACTAAGGGTGTCAAGCCTGAATTGACAGGTGACCCCTGCGAGATAGTCAAGCCTAATCTAACAGGTGACTTCTCATATCCCACGTTGGCTACATAGTTCTGGAGTATAGGGATTACTATTAACTACTCTACCTATCTTACGGGGAAGCCTCCATCCCTACACTCACTCGGTTCTAAATTCTACTCCCAACTGAAAGGCACTGAGATACTAGACTGTTCTGAGTTTAATGACTGCTATCTGACTATTCTGATAATTCTCATAGTATAATCTGGAGACTATTATGTAATGTACAGAGACTAGACTAAATAAACATCTATAGTTTTTTGGGTATTCAATACCCCCATGATTCAAAACGACAATACTGAAAAGACACTAAAGCTTAGGGGACAAAGCATGAAGGTTTTTATTAAATCAATCACTCTTGTAGGCATTTTATAAAATACTTGTAATTCTTGGTTCAAAACAATCATAGGAATGTTCTAAAACATATAGAAATAGCATGAATCTGACATAATAGAGTTAAATCATGGTATTGTTCAATAAATAATAACATTAAAACATGGAGGATTGAATAATAACAATAATTTCATGGTAAAAAATCATAGTTCATGGAGATTCATGGGTGAAATCATAATTTAAAACATAATAACTTGAAAAGATCACAATTTTATAATTTAAAAAGGGTTGCTTAGACTCCATGGATGAAACAGATCCATGGATGAACATCTAACATACCTTAATAGATGAATTTCTTAAAGTTTTTGAGGATTGGCCTTGAAATTGGAGAGCTAGGGTTCTTGATATGGGGGAAAATAATTAAAATAATGAGTTTAAAAACTTTTTTTGGGCTTAAAAGCACACTTGGGCAGATTAAAATTAGGAGAAAGGACTGTTTTACCCCTGGGCGAAACTTTTAATTTTTGTTGAATTTTTTCGAAATGGGCACCTGGCACGATGCGGAGCTATCATGCCGTTTCACTGGAAACTGACAACTGGGAACTGGGCTGACGACGCAACGTGAAGGAATTGTGGTGCCCCTTTAATTCTGATTTTCACCATTGGCGCAACACGCCATGATCGCGCTGCCTCACTGGTATTGGACAATTATGAACTGGGCTTACGGCGCGACGCGCCACTATCGTAGAGCAATACTGAAAATTGACAATTGGTATTTACACTGACTCCGCGATGCGCTATGGGTCAAAATGATGATGTTTAATTACTGAAACTTAAAATCGCCATAACTTCTTACCCCGTTATCGGATTTGGGTTAATTTACATCATTGGAAAGCTAATTGAATTTCCTACGCAATGAAAGGATTTAAACTGAAAATAATGAGTGTTTCAAAAGTTTTATATACAAATACTCATGTATTGGGACTTAGATTATGCTAGGAAAATATGAGGCGTTACAATATCTCCCCCTTGGGATCATTCGTCCCCGAATGAAACCGATTAAGCTGAGGAAACTGATGAACTGAGCTTACACACTGAATATGCATGTTTAATGCATGACTGAACTGATTCATGAATGTACGACTGACATGAACATGATGTGCGGATGAAACTGAGCATGATAGAAAAAAATCTTAAGAAGATTTGTACCTTATATTGAATTTGGATTCGCGGAGAAAAGATGAGGGTACTTGGTCCGCATATCTTCTTCTGCTTCCCAAGTGGCTCCCTCAACGAAATGATTCCGCCAAAGAACTTTGACTAATGGAACTTCTTTGTTCCTTAGTCTACAAACTTGATGATCAAGAATTTCGACTGGAGCTTTCTCAAAGGAAAGACTATTCTGAATATCTACACTTTATAAGGGAACAACTACAACTGGATCACCAATATACTTTTTCAACAACGAGACGTGGAACATTGGGTGTACTGAGGCTAGATATGAAGGCAACTCAAGATCGTAAGCTACCTTTCTGGAGTGACTGAGGATTCTAAAGGGACCAAAATATCGGGGATTGAGTTTCCCCTTCTTGTCGAATATCTTAATGGGAGAGATTTTCAAGTATTCAAGATCACCGATCTCAAAATTGAGGTCCTTTTTCATCATATCTGTATATGATTTCTGTCGTCTCTGGGAATCCCTAAGCCTTTCTCTGATCAACTGAATCTTCTCTAGCGCATCAAACAACAAGTCAGGCCCTACTACAGTGGCCTTACCTACTTCAAACCAACCAATTAGAGATCTACATATCCTACCATAGAGAGCCTTAAACAGAGCCATACGGATACTGGAATGATAGCTATTATTGTACACAAATTCAATCTAAGGCAAATGGTCATCCCAACTACCCTTGAAATCAACAACACATGATCTTAGCATATCCTTAAGAGTCTGGATGGTCCTTTTTGCTTGACCGTCTATTTAAGGATGAAAGGCTGTAATGAGGTGGACTTGGGTACCAAGACCCTTTTGGAATGCTTTCCAGAAGTGAGAGGTAAATTGGGAACCTCTATCGGAGATAATAGATAAGGGAAAACCGTACAACCTAACCAATTCTCTGAGATAGAGTTTAGCATAGTCCTCGACTAAATAAAAGGTATGGATTGTCAAGAAATAACCTGATTTGGTCATCCTATCTACGATAACCCAAATAGAATCATGCTGATGACAGGTACGTGGCAAACCTGTCACAAAGTCCATATTCACTTCCTCCTATTTCTACATGGGAATACTGAACTCTTGCATGGACCCATTAGGCTTCTGGTGCTCAACCTTAACTTTCTGATATGTAGAGCACTTAGCTACAAAATCTGCAATATCTCTCTTTATAACACTCCACCAATAGATCTCCCACAAATTGCGGTACATCTTAGTGCCCCTGGATGAATAGAGTAACGCGTACCATGCGCTTCTGCAAAAATTCATTTCCTTAAATCATTTACACTAAGCACACACAATCTACCCTGATAACGCAAAACACCATCTCCCCCTTAAGAGAAACCCTTCACTTTCTAATCTCTGATGGATTCCTTCAACATAACTAGATTGGGATCTCTATCCTTCTTTTTCTTTACCTCGGAAACTAGAGATGATTCTAATCTACTTTGCAGCCTCACACTACCCTATGTTGAGTCTTCTAAGCAGACACCTATTCGGGCAAGCTGATGAACTTTCTGAGCTGACTTCTTCTTACCATCCTCAACATGAGCAACACTACCTATAGACAACTTACTGAGAGCATCAGCCACTATATTGGCCTTGTTCGGATAATATAAAAACTCATGTCATACTCCTTCAATAACTCTAACTACCTTCTCTGATGGAAATTCAAATCTTTCTAAGAGAACATATACCGGAGGCTTTTTTGATCTATGAACACGTCTACATGCACCCCATACAAGTAATGCCTCCAAATCTTTAAGGCAAATACTACAACTGCTAGCTCAAGATCATGAATCGGATAATTCTTCTTATGAGGCTTAAGCTGTCTGGAGGCATAGGCTATGACCTTACCTCTCTGTATGAGAACACAACCTAAAACTACTCTGGATGCATCCCAGTACACAACGAATCCATCGGAACCATCTGGTAGAGTAAGAACTGGGCTAAGGTGAGTCGAGTCTTCAACTCTTAAAAACTCTTCTCGCAGGAATCTGACCATTAAAACTTAACTTTCTTCTGAGTCAATCTGGACATGGGGTATGTAATAGAAGAAAACCCTTCAATAAACTAACAGTAATAGCCAGCCAAACCCAATAAACTCCTGATTTCTAATAGAGAGATAGGCCTAGGACAGTTTCTCACCGCCTCGATCTTTTGAGGATCAACCCTAATACCATCACTAGAAATAATATGACCAAGAAAAACTACTGATCTTAGCCAGAATTCATACTTACTAAAGTTAGAGAATAATTGATGGGCTCTAAGAGTCTGGAGCACTATTCTGAGATGGTCTGAATGATCGTTTTCTGCTACGGAAGTAAACAAGAATGTCATTTATGAAGACTATGATGAATATAACCAAGTACTTCTTGAAAACTCGGTTCATCAAGTCCATGAAGGGTACTGGGCATTCGTGAGACCAAAGGACATGACTAGAAATTCGAAGTGACCAATCGAGTTCGAAAAGATATTTTTGGAATGTAACATTCTCCGACTCTAAGATGATGATAGCTTGATCTAAGGTCTATCTTGGAAAAGTAACTGGCACCCTGAAGTTGGTCAAACAAGTCATCAATTCTAGGAAATGTGTATTTATTCTTGACTGTGACCTTGTTCAACTAACGGTAGTCAATACACATTCTGAGAGAATCATTTTTCTCATGTATGAATAGAACAGGTGTGCACCAAGGAGAGATACTGGGTCTGATGAATCCCTTATCTAGGAGATTCTTTAACTGTTCTTTTAAATCTTTGAGTTTAGCTGGAGCCATCCTGTATGGCAGAACAGATATGGGCTGAGTACCTGAAAGAAGGTCTATTTCGAAGTCTATTTTCCTTTCGGGAGAAACTCCAGGAAGATCTTCAGGAAATATATCTGAGAATTCATTTACTACTGACTAACTCAAGAGTAGGAGTTTCTGATTTAGAGTCCTTGACTCGTACAAGATGGTAGACACACCTCTTAGATATCATCTTTCTAGATCTAAGGTATGAAATCAAATGTCCACTAAGAGCTATGGTACTACCCATCCATTCAAGGACTGGTTCATTTGGGAACTAAAAATAAACTATTCTATTTCTACAATCGACTAAGGCATAGCATGAATGGAGCCAATCTATGCCGAGAATAACATCAAAATCTATCATCTCTAACTCCACGAGACCAACTGAGGTAAATTTTTGAGATATTATGACCAGATAATTCCTGTATACTTGCCTGGCTATAATGAAAACACCTACTGGGGTAGACACTGAAAAGGGCTCTGCTAGAGTTTCGGGACTGACTCTAAAATTGATGGCTATATATGGAGTTACAAAAGAGAGAGAATCTCCAGGGTTTAGTAAAGCATAAACATGTAAGTGAAAGACCTGCAATGTACCAGTAACTACGTCAGTAGAATTTTCCTGATCTTGGCGGGACTGAATAACATATAATCTATTCGGACGCTGACCATTGGTAACACTGGAAGCGGCACCCTACTGAGTTAGGCAGCTGGATAGAACTGACGACTGTTAGGACTGGCCCTATTGGCGTGCATCCCTACCTTTCTAAGCAACTACCCGACACTCCTAAATTCGATGGCCTGGCTTGGCACACCTAAAGCACACATCACTACCTGCTGTACACTCACCTAATGGTGTCTGTCATACTTCTGACATAAAGGATTGGTATGAGCACTGCTAACACTGACCTAGGACTTAGAGCCGGGTGCCCTATCCCTATTGTTGTTTCTAAATTTGGGTACTGGGCACTGGCTGAAGAGGGCACTGGGGATGAAGTCCTCTGGTAAAATAGAGGTCGGTTACCACTCTCTGACTTTGGCTGACTGAAATTAAAACTACCCATCCTAGCTCTCTTATTTCCTCTCTTCCTCTCTTTAATCTTCTACTCCTCTACCTTTTGAGGATGGACCATCAATCTAGACAAATCCATCTCATTAATCAGCATTACAATCCTACACTCCTTGACCATACTATCAGACACGCCAGACAAAAACTTATTCATCTTGGACCTACTGTCAGCTACCACACGAGAAGCATATCTAGTTAACTAAGTGAACTTGAGAGAATACTCCCTCATACTCATGCTTCCTTGCCTCAAATTAATAAATTCTAACATCTTGGCCTCCCTCAAATCCAATGGACAGAATTTTTCCAAGAAAGTCGTGGCAAACTCTTCCCATTCTATAGGCCCTGCATCAACACCTCTATCAACTTTCCATTGCTTAAATCAAGTATGGGCTACATCCTACAATTGATATATAGATAACTCAGCACTTTGACTAGACATCACCTCTATAGAATCCGTTACCTTCTGAACCATATCTAAAAATTCCTGCAGATTCTCTTCAAACTTGGACCCCATGAAGGAAAGAGGATTCATTTGGGTGAAGTCCCAAATTCTGATTGCAGCAATATTGGCCATTGGGTTGGCCGAAACAGCCGCTGGTCATTTATTTTGTGCTGCTATGGAGTTTGCTATAGTAGTGAACGCATCCCTAAATTCTATGTGAGAGACATACTTGTCCAGAGGATCTACCTGGATAGGATGAAGGGCTGGCTGAGTTCCTGTTCTTCTTCCATTCTTTTTAGGAGGCATGTTCTGTAAACGAAAGAAGGAAACAGATTGGACTGAGAGTTTAACTTGAGATCATGCTCAATCGCTTGACATGAATACTGAAAGAAGGGAAACTTTTCCTAAACGCCTTGTAGCCTCTCATCCATAAGTGTGGCGCGCTACATACCCATGCACAAGACTCTTCCTGATGCAACTTTCAGACTTCCTAGGACATTTTAAAACCTTAGGCTCTAATACCAAGTTTGTAACAACCCGAGACTACCCCCTAGTCATCACACGGTGCTTACAGTCCTGAGGGACCACAAGCTAACCCATGAGCTGGTACCTACTGTGAGCACTGAATAATAATATCACAAACGCGGAAGAGTAACTGACATTTTCCATTAGGTTTTATTACTGAATCAATACTGGAATATAAATCTATATAAAACAACTGTCTAAATCTGAGAAAAATACTGATAAAATGATATGTCAACTAGAAATCTGAATACTGAATAACTAACTCAAATATCTGAAAACCTCTATGACCGACTGATTGAGAGTTGATGGGATAGGCCCCTAACTAACTCTACTAACTACTGAGATAAATACATAAAGTAATATAATCTATCCTCGAATGATGAGGACTCACCATTGCTACTGTACTGCTGATGATCTGAGGGACTAAGTACAATTTGGGAATTGAACGTCAGCGCCTATCATATGATACATCATAGTACAAAAGATAAGGTATGCGATCAGTACTTTGAATGTACTGGTATGCTAAATGAGGTAGGCTGACATGCAAGGTTTCATGAATAGGAGTAATAAACTATTTGAATATACATGTAAAGCATAGAGTACTGAGTATAGGATATGAAATATATGGATACTAGAGATATGTAAAGCATGTAAATACTGTATATGCATGAAAGTCTCTAAATACTGAAAATACATAAAAAGTTATAGTAACTAAGGATGCATGACCAAGAATATAACATAGACTGAGTAAAATCTGCAAACTGAAATACTGAAATGATTGGTATCCATATGCTTTGGTCAAATAAATCTAAAACTAGATAATTGACTGGAGTTGTAGCTGAGACTAAATTTGAGACTGTGGGAGGTATCATCTAACCAACATGCCCCAATTTGAGCTAATCAGGGTCCAACTTGTAACCCATTTAAAACGGTATTAATACCGTGCCATAGGTACTAACATTGGCTGTGTGGATCCACTAAACTGATATAATGTCCAAAGGACTAAGGGTGTCAATCCTGAACTGATGGGTAGCCCCTACGAGATAGTCAAGCCTAATCTGACGGGTGACTTCTCATATCCTACGCTGGCTACGTAGTTCTGGAGTATAGGAACTGCTACTAATGACTCTGCCTATCTGATGGGGAAGCCGCCATCCCTGCACTTTCTCGGTGCTAAATCCTACTCCCAACTGAAAGACACTGAGATACTAGACTGTTCTGAGTATAATGACTGATATCTGACTATTCTGATAATTCTCATAGTATAATCTGGAGACTATTCTGTAATGTACTGAGACTAGACTAAATAAACATCTATAGTTTTTTGGGTATTCAATACCCCCATGATTCAAAACAACAATACTGAAAAGACACTAAAGCTTAGGGGACAAAGCATGAAGGTTTTTATTAAATCAATCACTCTTGTAGGCATTTTATAAAATACTTGTAATTCATGGTTCAAAACAATCATAGGAATGTTCTAAAACATATAGAAATAGCATGAATCCGACACAATAGAGTTAAATCATGGTATTGTTCAATAAATAATAACATTAAAATATGGAGGATTGAATAATAACAATAATTTCATGGTAACATGGTAAAAAATCATAGTTCATGGAGATTCATGGGTGAAATCACAATTTAAAATATAATAACTTGAAAAGATCACAATTTTATAATTTAAAAGGGGTTTCCTGGACTCCATGGATGAAAAAGATCTATGGATGAACATCTAACATACCTTAATGGATGAATTTCTTGAAGTTCTTGGTGAGTTCTTAAGGATTGGCCTTGAAATTGGAGAGCTAAGGTTCTTGATTTTGGAGAGAAAGCTTCTTGATTTGGGGGAACATAATTAAAATAATGAGTTTAAAAATATTTTTGGGCTTAAAAGCACTCCTAGGCGGATTAAAATTAGGGGAAAGAACTATTTTACCCCTCGGCAAAACTTTTAAGTTTTGTCGAATTTTTCTGAAATGGGCACCTGGCACGACGTGGAGCTATCACGCCATGTCATTGGAAACTGACAACTGGGAAATGGGCTGACGACATGATATGAGGGAATTGTGGTGCCCCTTTGATTCTAATTTTCACCATTGGCGCAATGCGCCATGATTGCGCTGCCTCATTGAAATTGGACAATTATGAACTGGGCCTACGGTGTGATGCGCCACTATCACAGAGCAACACTAGAAATTGACAATTGCTATTTACACTTAATCCGCAATGTACTAAGGATCAAAATGATGATGTTTAATGACTGAAACTTAAAATCTCTATAACTTCTTACCCGATTATCAAATTTGGGCAAGTTTTATATCGTTGGAAACCTAATTGAATTTCCTACACAATGACAGAATCCAAACTAAAAATAATGAGTGTTTTAAAAATTTACGAATAATCATGTATTAGGACTTAGATTATGCTAGGGAAATACAGGGCATTACAACATGTCAAAGAACATCAATTTCATTTGGATCGGATTTTGTAACATTTCTCTTAGAAAATAAGCCTCGAACATTTAAAGAGGTGATGTCGTCTTCAGACTTATCTTCTTGGAAAGAGGCAGTCAATAGTGAGATTGATTCAATCTTAAGAAACCATACATGGGAACTGGTTGATCTTCCTCCAGGAAATAAACCTTTAGGTTTTTTATGGATCTTTAAAAAAAAATAAAAGCAGATGGTACTATTGACAAATACAAGGAAATACTTGTAGTAAAACAGTTCAAACAGAAAGAAGGCCTTGATTACTTTGATACATACTTTCCTATAATGAGGATAACGTAAATTTGGATTTTAATTGCCTTGGCGGTAGTATATGGTCTTGAATCCATCAAATGGATATGAAAACAACATTCCTAAATGAAGAATTGGAGGAAAAAATCTACGTGGAATATCCTGAGGGTTTTGTGGTTCCAAAAAAAGAAAATAAGGCCTGTAAACTTGTTAAGTCACTTTATGGACTAAAACAAGCACCTAAATAATGGCATTCGAAGTTTTACCAAACCGTGTTGGCAAACGAGTTCAAGACAAATGATGTTATAAATGTGTTTACATTAAAGACACTCTCAATCACCAAGTCATTATTTATTTGTATGTTGGTGACCTGTTGATCATCTGTAGAGATATTTCTGACATATATGCTACGAAATGAATGCTTAAGAGAAAGTTTGATATTAAATACCTGAATTGTGGATGTGATCTTAGGAATAAGAATCCATAGAACTCCCTAAGGATTGACATTGTCATAGTCTCACTACATCAAAAAAGTACTTAACAAATTCAAGTATTTAGAATTTGGTATTGCTAAGACTCCATTGGACGTGAGCTTTGTACTTCAAAAGAATGAAGGTAAAGTGACTTACAGTTGGAGTACGTAAGAGTGTTGGGATGTTTAGTGCATATCATGAATTGTACACGACCAGACATAGCATATGCTATTAGTAAGTTGAGTCGGTACACGAGTAATTCTAATAAAACTCATTGGATGGCAATGAAAAGAGTTTTGGGGTATCTTAAATACACACAAGACTATTCTTTGCATTATAATAAATATCCCATAATACTTGAAGTAAAATTCACGAGTGGATATGTATTTACTAGGAGGAGTGGTCTCTTGGAAATCATCCAAACAGACATGTATTGCTCGCTCTATAATAGAATCTAAATTTATCACATTGGATAAAGCCGTTGAAAAAGTAGAATGACTCTGGAATTTCTTGGAAGATATTCTTTATTGGCCCAAACTAGTCACACCAGTATGTATACATTATGATAGCCAAGCAGCAATAGGTAGGGCAGGAATTATGATGTACAACGATAAATCTCGTCACATAAGATGGAGATATAATACCATTAGAGAACTTCTCTCTAGTGGAATTATAATTGTTGAATATGTAAAGTCAAAGGATAATGTGTTGGATCAACTTACAAAAGGCCTGTCTAGAGAAGGAGTTGAGAGGACATCCAAAGGAATGGGTTTATGGCCTAGAAAAAGTCAGCATGACGGTAACTCTATCTAGTAGACTGGAGATCCCAAGAGCTAGGTTCAAGGAGATAAAACAAAGTTATGTCTGATAGGTTCAACATTGTTAATATACCCAACTCATTCTCATGATGTAGACAATGTTTAGTAAACGAGGATAAGACTTATGGTGTGAAGTCTTTTAATGATTATCAAAATTTGGCAGATTTGACCAAATAATTTAATATAAAGGATTAAACGTTTAGAAATCACATATGTGAGGGCGAAGTGAAAGCTGCTTTAAGAAAAATGTTAGTAAAGGCCTATTCTCTAAGATCTCATAAGATCGGGATATGTTCATGGCTAAAACAAACAAAATCATGAGAACCATAAATGGTAAAAAGTTGTTTGTGTGGCATGTGTTTTCTAGGTATACATTAAATCTCAACGGTTCAAAGATATTAAATCTACCGATTGACCTAGTACATCTGATGTATGTTCACTATAGAAAGTTCAAAGGGAAACTCACTTATCCAGACGCAATCAGTCTTAACTTGAAGATCACATACTTGTCCGTAAATTTTTACAAAAAAATAGCCATTCCCCGTTCATATGGGGTATTGTTGGGTTCTAGATCAAAAGTGTGAATGAAAAATAGAGGGAACCAAGTGGAGAGAAGAGTTGAGATAACTCTTTAAAATGAAAAGTGCACTCAAAAATGGAAAGTCTATTAATTCTCCCACATTGGTGGGAGAAGGAAAGTTTCAAGTGTTTATATTAAGGAACACTTACTCCACCTGGTAAGTGAGGCAAAAACCAAGATGTTCCTCACGCTGTTGCAGTCGTTGCTCGCATGGATCAGCTTTGGCTTTGGATTTGGATTTGAATTTGTCAAATAATCGATCGATGAGATCTATCTTTTTGGACAAAATTTATTTAAACAGTCCAAAAAAAACAATAGAAAAACACAACCTATTTTGTTTGTAGTTTTGAACCTATATTAACGTGCATGCATGTGGTGCAGAAAAAACTGCAGAATACGAAATGGTACTTCAAAAGAAATGCAACCCTTCGACGAAATGACATACTGATTTGGAAAAAGCGGTGTCTTTTCGGATGGTTGTAAATATCCAGTAAGAAGACACACTGTTTTGATGAACAAACATGGCTATTTTGATGAACAGACATGACTGTTTTAGAGGACACATGTTTCCGAATGAACCATTGCCTTATTTTGGAAGAGTCATCTTATGGCTATATAGACCTTCATTTATCCACAGGTTTAGATATGCAAATTTTTTTGCAATAAAGCTCTTCTTGTTTTCTGAAAATACTCCGTGTGATCATCTAATCATTGAGTGATTTCAAAGAGAATCCGATCGTTTAAGGGATCACTACAGTTGGATTGTTAGGCTATTTTATCCTGGGAGGAAAATAAGTGGTTCAATCAAGTAGGAGGGCAAAAGGTAAAGAGATAACGTGGCACCTTACAACTCTTAAGTCAGTAGATTTATCATAAGCTGTAACACCCAATTTTTTAGGATAAAGTTAAACCATATTTCCGATGTAGATAGACCCGAATTCAATAGTTTATAGTTAGAAATAAGTGTGATAACAATTCTTTAGTATGAGAACATCTTTAAAAATGAGTATACGACATAAAAGTCTCCTAGCTCAAAGTTAAGTTACAAACTTTCTTATCAGTTGAGTTTTAGTCGATGATTTTTCTTGGGTAAACTTCCATCGAACATTACTCCGAGAATATAAGGATATATATGACCCATAATATATCTAATTAAATATCTTTGAGTCTTCTTTCCAACACCACCGATCGTTCATCAACCTGAGTTCAGAGTCAAAAGTTATGAGTGCTTGAATTGGACCTTGTACAGGGTCTGCATTGGGCCCGTGCCATGAGGGAATCACCAAATGGCACTAGTATGGGTTGTATTTGGTTGTACATTGCCAACCCTGAGGTTGGCTTTGGCCACGCGCCTCCAAGCCTTTCCCGATCATAAAAAAGTGCTCCATTTTGAGTTATTTTACGGGCAATAAGGTCTTTTACTATCCTATAACCATTACTAATCATAGATGGACAAAATTTAGGTCCTTAAACACGTTATTTCACTTCTCAAAATCCCCAAATCATCTTCCCTTCAACAAGAGATGAGACACCACCCAGAGTTTAAAGATTTTGATCTCGAAGGGCAAATCTCTCTATGTCCTCTTTGATTTTTCTTCGTGAAAAGATGTGTAAAACTATTCTAAATATCATGGGATAAATTATGTTTTCTCTATATATTTCAAATGATAATTATGTATGTGCATATGTACAGTTTCAAGAAATAACTTAAGAGCATGAATTAAAATCTTTTGCATATATGGGATGAGTTTAAAAAGGTGATTTTGAGCATGGGTTGTGAGATTTCCTTCTTCCATGATGAAATTATGGTATTAATATGTTATGAATTATGAGTTGGGTTTAAGAACACGAATTATAAACCCCTTTTTTATTATAAGGTTTACGTGTACCAAGTGTTGGAGTTATTTTATGAATTATGATAATCCATGAGTTTAAATGTTTCTTTAACTATTTTGCATTGTTGTTATACACATTTTCAAAAGGGTGTTTCCCATGAAAAAAAGGCTTTTGTGTCCAAATAAAGAAACTCCTTGTGATAAATAAAAACATTGGCCACCATCTATGTAAGTCTTGAAAAAAGAGAGAGTGTTCATTCATAAGTTGCACATGATTTTGAAATAAGAACTCTCAGGTAATATGACAAATATTTTGGTGGTTGTTAATATGTTTTGAATGGAAAGGGCTATGGATGTTATATGAAATGATATGGATTACAAGTCTAGGTATGACGATACCTATCGTGGAGTGCTGTTAACATGAACGGAAAATGAATACTTTGACCATGAAGCATGTTTTTAAAGGACTAAAGTTGCGCATAAAGAGAGTTAGATATGGTTACCCAGAGAAAGCAGTTGCATGAAAGGGATCATTGCCGGAAACTGTATTTTGTCGATGCAGAATTTATGATATGTTATCCTTTATGGGAGTATAATTGGTACATCTCACATTGGGGGGTTCCTACGGTGTACTTACATGAGGGGAGAGGGGTATACCAGTTCACGTACTCCAATCTTTATGGTAAACTTGGATTGGTGGATTGGTCGCCGAGTTAAGAGTAGATTCCATATAGCCCATGGAATTGAGTATATGTAAGGTGTACCATCTAGCTCAGAAATAAGGTCCAGAGTTAAGATCATGCGCTTACTTTAATGTTTTGAAGATCTTTAAAGTATGCCCATGTGTTTGATTTCTATTATGTTAAACTATTGTTATAATGCTTTTGATCATGTTATATGAATTATACTGTTTTTGAATTGTTCTGCACACCAATACATTCCTAGTATTTATCGTCCTTCGTGGTGGTGACATTGTCTCATAATGTAGGATCTGAGGCTCAGTACCGCGGTCTAATTTAGTAGCAGTAGATTGTTCTAAGAGTTTAAAGTTTGTCTCGACCTAAGACGAGGCCCTAGCCGCAATGAGCACCCCAAACCATGAAGGCTCGAGTGCCTTTTTCTATCTGGAGATCATGCATACCATTCATGTAATATAAGGAAATGTGAAAAAAGATAATAAAAATGGCAACATGGTCAATATCTTAATTCAACTGAACAATACAAAATTAAGTTCATAGCATTTAAAACATGTGACACCAATCTGTGAAATATCTAATAACATAAGAACAACTTTTGTCTGAAAACTAGGACAAGGACCCCAGTTGGACCACAAATCCAAATAAACTAACAATGTTCTAAAATAGTCCTTCTGAAATAAGGGCGGCTCACCAACGGTAATCTTTGACAAAATTCAACCCACTGCTTAGCAGGATCCGAGGACTGTGCCTCAGATCCTAAAATATACGGGGTTAATACAATTGTACTGATATATGAAACAACTCAAAGTAGCATGTTTTTATACAAAATAGGTTAGAGAATTTCATAATATCAGTGAAAACACACAAGTAAAAATACATGGGCATACTCACAAGACTGTGAAATATTTCTTTGAAATCATGAACCACTCTTTATTTTACTTCTAAGCTAGTTGGTACACCCTATAAGTCTGAAATCCAAAGGGCTATATGGGTCCCACCCTTGACTCAGTGGTCAAGCCTCCAATCCAAGTAGATACTAGGATTGGGGTGGTGACACCCCCCATGTGAGCACACCACAGGAAATCCCCCCACGTGAGATGTCCTAACTATTCTTTTGTGTAGGAAAAAATATTATAAGTCCCACATTAGCAACTACGGTTTCTAGCAATGAGCCTTACACTCAAACGCGTTCTTTGGGTAACCAACTAGCCCTCTTAAGACCAACTTTTAGTTCTTTAAAAAAACATGCTTCATACTATCAAAACATTCAATACTTATCTTATTAAGGGCATATAATCACCGGGTATCGTCATACCCTGAATTTCAAGCCAATCAAGTCACATCACATCATATCTGTAGCCCTTTTTACTTATCAACAAAATAATGACCACTCATATCTTTTAACATCAAGAGAGGGAGAGTCATACAATAGGATTTCATGTGAGTTTACATCAAGAGACTCTCCTTTCAATAGTACAATCATAAAGTGGTCATGTTATGTTTACATTGTTCCAAACCCGTTGAAATTGTTAATTTTGACATGATAAACATTTTCCATTCACAAAACTCCCTCTCAACACATCACAACCCATATCATTCCATGATCAGTATTAAAGGTTTCACTCACTAATTCTCTTTGAGAAAAATTTATGCATTTAAACAATTCACAATACTTGAAATCAAAGTTATCATAAAGGAGAGTGAGTTTAGTCATTCATGCTCTCAATCAACTTTACAAAACACATGAAATTATATATACATAGTTATAGTTCAATTTTCATGAGAAGTGGTTCAATACAACACATATTTTCATCTAAACAATCTTATGATACATACTTTTCGAAAACAATATCGAACACTTCATTATAAAACATAATTAGGCATCTTTAATATTGATAAAATATTTAAACTTACGCCTATATTTTTTAGAGTAGTACCACATACCTTAGATTACTTAGTTCAAAGAATAGAACCCGAATCTTGACTTCTTTCTTTGAAATCTTGAATTTAAAGATGGATTCTTGATCTTTAGGAGAGGAGTTTAGGGTTTTGTTCTTGATGGAATTGAGTAATTTTAGGTATATATTGCCCTAATAACGTCTTAATCAGTTGTTAACATGCTAGGGGGCCTGGGTAAAAGTCCAAACCGCTCTTCAAAATTAAAAGTTGGAGAAGAAACCCATTTTTGACCAGTGCGCAATGCACCAACAAGACCAACGCAATAGGCGCTGCGACGCGCCGCTATCACGTTGACGTTTTGTTTTCAATTTCCAAACACATCCTATCCCTCATTTGAAAAATCTAAAACTTCTCTAAGACATCCCCTTTATACCCCTGAACATGAATCAAATAAAAAATCTATGTCTCAGGGTCGGAAAAGTTAATTTAAAAATTGTTGAAGTTAAGGGCTCAAAATGTGACTAAGTTCTTTTTAACACTTAGAAAATTTTACAGATTATTAGCTCTTTAAGCATAATATTAAGGGTGGTACTAATTCAAGAATGCCACGGGGTGTTACATTATCCCACCTTGGGATCATTCATCCCCGAATGATGACTCGAGACACAGACGAGAATGATTTCAAACACGCCAAGGAAAAGATAAAGAGAGAATAGTATATGGCTTGTATCTTTTATGTCATCCTCCATGGTCTCAACAAGGTTTGGGTATCTATTTCGCTTATCATCCTCTAACTCCTAAGTAGCTTCCTTAGCTTTTTGACTCCTCCACATCACCTTAACCGAAGCTATCACCTTACTTCTCATCTTTCGAACTTGGGGATCCAAAATAGCAATGGGTTCTTCTTCATATGACAAAGAAGTCTTTCACATTGATCTCCTCTATAGGTAATACTAGGGAATGATGTCCTATACACGTTTTTAACATAGACACATAGAAAACTTGATGTACGAAAGCCAGATTCACGGGAAAATCTAACTCATAAACAACCCCACCTATCCTTATCACAATCTGATATGGTCCTATATAATAAGGACTAAGTGTCCCTCTCATTCCAAATCACATGACTCTCTTCATAGGGGAGAACTTTAGAAATACCCATTCACCAACCTCAAACTCCAAATCCCTTCTTCTAATATCAACGTAGAACTTTTGGCGGCTCTGAGCTGTCTTAATTCACTCCCTAATGAATTTCACTTTCTCCATTGTCTGATGTACAAGGTCAGGCCCAAACAATCAAGTTTCACCTACTTTATACCACCCAATCGAAAATCTACATCTCCTCCCATAAAGTCTTCAAAAGGAGCCATTTGAATACTGGAATGATAGTTATTATTGTTGGCAAACTCTATCAATGAAAAATGGTCCACCCAACTTCCCTTAAAGTCAATCACGCAGGCCTTGACATATCCTCCAAGGTCTGAATGGTGCGTTCTGCTTGCCCAATTGTCTTAGGGTGGAAGTAGTACTAAGGTTTACCTGGGTACATAAACCCTTTTGAAAAGACCTCCAAAACTCGGAATAAAATTATGTACCTCAATCGGATATAATGGATATAAGAGCCCTATGTAACTGGACTATTTCCTGAATGTACAACTTAGCATAGTCATCTCCTGAATAATTTGTCCGTACGAGAAGAAAATTAGCCAATTTAGTCATCCTATCTACAATCACCCAAATAGAATTATATTGGTTTCAGGACTTCAGAATCCCCGCAATGAAATGCATATTAATCATCTCCCACTTTCACATAGGCAAAGCTATCTCTTGGGAAGTGCCACTAGGTCTCAAATGTTCTACCTTTACTTGTTGACTATTAATACACTTAGAAACAAAATTAGAAACATCTCTTTTCATATTATTCCACCAATAGATAGCCTTAAGGTCATGATAAATTTTCGTAGAGCATGGGTGAACCACATACTTCGAAGTGTAAGCTTCATCAAGAATCCTCTCTCACAAACCATCCACATTCGATACACACAACCTACCCTGATATCTTAGAATCCATTCTCCTCTAATTTCAATGCCATCGCCTTTTGTTGACCAACAACTTTCTTAATTTGAATTATAATAAGATCTCTAATTTGCTTTTCCTTAACCTCTGCACATAAAGATAATCTAGCTACCTCATGAATGAATACCCCTTTATCTTCGAAATCCAGGAGTCGAACTCCTAAATTTGCAAGATGATGAATATCTTTCACCATATCCCTCTTTCCCTTCTCAACAGGAGAAAGACTGCCCATTGATAATCTATTGAGGGCATCATCCACGACATTGGCCTTTCTCAGATGATAATGTAGGCTCATATCATAATTATTAACAATTCCAATCATCGCCTCTACCTGAGATTCAGTTCTTTCTGCGTGAAGACATACTGTAAACTTTTGTGGTTATTAAAATATTAACATGCACTCTGTAAAGATAATGCCACCAGATCTTAAGTGCAAACACCACAACTGCTAACTCTAAGTCATGGGTGGGATGATTTTTTTTGTGCACCTTTAACTACCTAGATGCATATGCCACCACTTACCGTGCTGCATAAGCACACACCCAAGTCCTACCCAGGATGCATCACAGTACATAACAAAACCCTCTGTACCCTTGGGAAAGGTCAAAATCAGTGCGGTAGTCAACTTATCTTTCAGTTTCTTAAAGCTATTTTCACAAGAGTCATACCACAAGAATTTTACCTTCTTCTGGGTCAATTTAGTAAGCGGAGCAGCTATAGAGGAAAAATCTCTTCAAACCTTCTGTAATACCCTTCTAAATCCAAGAAACTTCAGATATCAATTGGAGTCGTGGGTCTGGGCTATTTTCTAACCGCCTCTACCCTTTGGGGTTCAAATCTAATCACCTCACTAGAAATAATGTTCCCCAAGAAACAAATAACGCTAAGGCAAAATTCGCATTTGGAAAAATTTGTATACAACTCATGATCTTTAAGGATTTGAAGGATGATTCGGAGGTTATTGGCATGATCCTCCTTATTCTTAGAATAAACTAAGATCTTGTCAATAAAGACTATGACAAACATATGTAGAAACTGATGAAACACGGGCATTAGTCAGTTTGAAGGACATAACTAGGAATTCATAGTGGCCATATAGGGTTTGAAAAGTTGTTTTAGGAATGTCATCCTCCCTAACATTCAACTGATGGTACCCCGCACGGAGGTCTATTTTTTAGAAATATTTAGCATCCTGGAGTTGGTCAAAAAGATCATCAATTTTAGAAAGTGGATATTTATTTTTAATAGTGACCTTGTTGAGTTGATGGTAGTCTATACACATATGGAGAGAGCCGTCTTTCTTACGCACGAAGAGTACAAGTGCACCCCAGGGAGAAACACTAGGGTGAATAAATCCCTACTCAAGAAGATCCTTCAACTATTTTTTCAACTCTTTCAGTTCTGTAGGAGCTATTCTGTATGGAGGAATAGAAATAGGATGAGTGTCCAGCAATAATTCAATACCAAAATCTACCTCTTTGTCAGGTGGTATTCCCGGGTGATCATCAGGGAAAAGTTTTAGGAATTCATTAACTATATACAGACTAGAGGGAAGGACTTTCAGTACTAGAATCTTTGACCCGAATAAGATAATACAAACAACCCTTGGATATAAGTTTATGGGCTATGATATAAGATATGAACTCCTCCTAGGTTCTAAAGAGTATCCCTCCCACTCTATCACTGGCTTATTTGGAACAAAAAAAATGACTTTTCGGGTTCTAAAGTCTAAGGTGGCATAACATGAATGGAGCCAATCCATTCCCAAAATAGCATCAAAGTCAATCATGTCAAGCTCTACCAGATCCGCCACAGTATCATGACAACAGATAGATACCACATAATTTCTATACACCCTCCTAGCCATAATAGAGTCACCAATAGAAGTGGAAATAGAGAAAGGTTCTGAAAAAAAATTTAGGCTCAAAACCAAAACTAACTGCCACATACGGGTTCAGATAAGACAAAGTAGACCAGGGTATCAAGTAACACATACACATCACAGGAGAAAATTTATAACATACCCACAACAACATATGGAGAAAAAGATGCATCCATACGGTTAGTTAGAGCATATAATCGGTTGCGATCACCTCTCATAGTCAAAATGGCACCCTTAGGTAGAGAGGCTGTAGAGTTTGCTTAGGACCTCATGCCTCCGATATCCCTTCATGAGGGACGGTCCTTCTGAAGATGCCCAGGCCGACCGCACGTATAACATAACTTTTCACTAAGAATATACCTTCTTGGATGATTCTTTCTACAGTTGTCGTAGTAAGGGTATGACTTAAAAGGTTGAGTCATACTTCTTTGGGATTGAGTATCCTGAGCTCTAAACCTCTCTCATGACTGAAATAATTGCTCGCCCGAAGGCCTAGGCGTAGATTTGCTTGCTGACAATTGAGTATTGCTCCAAAATTTCTTTTTATACCACCTATTCCTTAGTTTCTACCCTAGTGCTGATTATTATTCTGATCTATGGAGCTAGCTCTCTTTACTTGTCTCTCTTTTTCTCTTACTTCAGCTAGTCTTTTCTTTTGATCTTCAACTTACTGCATATGAATGGATAACTTGGAGAAATCCATATTCTTATTCAACATTGTTCCCTTATATTCCAATACCAGATCATCCAAAAAACCGAATGTAAACTTCCTCATGCAAGCTCTCATGTTGCCTGCCAATTCTGGGGCATACCTTGACAACTGGGTAAACTTCAATAACACTTATTTTTCCTTGTTTCAAGTTCATAAATTCTTTATCCTTTAATTTTATCAATTCCTAGGGAAAAAAATGATCCAGAAAAGCTTCCACAAACTTACTCTACATAGAAGGCTCAACATTACTACCCTTCGAATCCTTCCATTTATTATACCACTGATTGGACACATCCTTCAATTGGTAGACTAACAATTCAACCCTTTCAATCTTATTCGCATGCATAACCCTGAAGATTATCTCCAGCTCATTAATGAACCCTTGGGGGTCCTCCTCAACCTTTGTGATAGAAAAAATAGGCGGGTTTAGCCTCATGAATTGGCCAACCCATATAATCTCAGATGAACCAGACACAGACCCAACATCTTTAGTCTGACGGGTCTGAGAAGCCACCAACTGAGCTATCATATGGATGGAATATCGGAACTCAGCATTTGAAACTTCTCTCTGAGGAGGCTGGGGATAGTTAACACTGGTCTGTGGAGCCCGAGGTGGACTAGTAGGGACCGGAGGAACTCCCAGATTAACAATAACCTCTGGAGTACGAGCTATATTACGGGTCGGCATCCCATGAGTATGGCTAACATCCTCAGCCTGGGTATTTATTCATTGGTTCTACGGGGAGGCATGATCAATTTCTAAAATATAGGAAGTCAAATCATTAATTAGAGGGAATTCAGACTCTATTGCACGAACTAAACCATGAAAAAAAGAAAGACATTCCTAAATGCCTTATGGCCTTCTACTTATAAGTGTGGGGCGCTACACACCCATAAATAAGACTCTACCCGACGTGATTTTGCAGACACCCTGGGACTATGAACCATGCTCTGATACCAAGTTTGTCACGACTATATCCAAGGCACTGGCCATGGCGAGCATCCCATACTATAAAGGCCCGAGCGCCTTTTTCTATCTGGAGATCATGCACAGTATTCATGTACTCTAAATAAATGTGAAAAAAGATAATAAAAATAATAACATAGTCAATCTTTTAATTCAACTAAACAATATGAAATTAAGTTCATAACATTCAAAATGTGTAACACCAATCTGCGAAATCTCTAATAACATAAGAACAACCTTGTCTGAAAACTGGGACAAGGCACTAGTTGGACCATAAATCCAAATAAACTACCAATGTTCTAAAATAGGCCTTTCGAAATAAGGGAGGCTCACCAACTGCAATATCTGACAGAATTCAACCTACTGCTTAGCGGGACCCAGGGACTATGCCTCAGATTCTGAATATAGTGGGTCAATACATTTGTACTGTTATGTGAAACAACTCAAAGTATCATGTTTTTATACAAAATAGGTGAGATCATTTCATAATATCAGTGAACACAACAAAAGTAAAAATACATGGGCAAACTCAAAAGACTTTGAAACATTTCTTTAAGATCATGAACCACTTTTTATTTTTCTTCTAAGCTAGTCGGTACATCCTACAAGTCTGAAATCCAACGATCTATGTGGGGCTCACCTTTGACTCGGTGACCAAGCCCCCAATCCAAGTAGCTGCCAGGATTGGGGTAGTGACACCCCCATATGAGCACACCACAGGAAATCCCCCTATGTGAGATGTCTTAAATGTCCTTTCGTGTAGGAAAATATATCATAAATCCCACATTGGTGACTACGGTTTCCAGCGATGATCCCTTACACTCAAATGCATTCTTCGAGTGACCAACTAACCCTCTTAAGATCAACTTTTAGTTCTTTAAAAAACATGTTTCATACTATCAAAACATTTAATACTTATCTTGTTAAGGGCATATAATCACCGGGTATCATCATACCCTGACTTTCAAGTTAATTAAATCACATCACATCATATCTGCAACCCTTTTTACTTATTAACAAAATAATGATCACTCATAGCTTTTAACATCAAGTGAGAGAGAGTCATATAATAAGATTTCATGTGAGTTTACATCAAAAACACTCCACATTCAATAGTACAAATATAAGGTGGTCATGTTATGTTTACATTGTTCCAAACCCATTGAAATTATTAATTTTGACACGATAAACATTTTCCATTCACAAAACTCCCTATCAGCACGCCATAACCCATATCATTCTATGATCAGTAGTAAAGGAATCACTCACTAATTCTCTTTGATAAAAATTCATGCATTTAAACAATTCACAATAATTGAAATCAAAGATAACATAAAGAAGGGAGTTTAGTCATTCATGCTCTCAATGAACTTTACAAAACACACGAAATCATATATACATAGTTATAGTTTAATTTCTATGAGAAGTGGTTCAAGACAACACATATTTTCATCAAAACAATCCTATGATACATACTTTTTGAAAATAATATCGAACACTTCATTATAAAACATAATTGGGGATCTTTAATCTTGATAAAAATTTAAACCTATCCCCATGGTTTTTAGAGTAGTCCCACATACCTTAGATTACTTAGTTCAAAGAATGGAACGTGAATCTTGACTTGTTTCTTAGAAATCTTGAATTTAAAGATGGATTCTTGATCTTTAGGAGAGGAGTTTAGGGTTTTGTTATTGATGGAATTGAGTAATTTTGGGCATATATTTCCCTAATAACGTCTTAATCAGTTGTTAACACGACTTGGGGGCCTGCAGAAAAGTCCAAATTGCCCTTTGATATTAAAAGTTGCAGCAAAAACCCATTTTTGACCAGCGGCATGATGCAAAAGGAGGACCAACATGTTAGGTGCCACGACACGCCGCTATTGCATTGATGTTTTCTTTTCAATTTCCAAACATGCCCAATCCCTCATCTAAAAAATCTAAAACTTCCCTGAGACTTCCCCTTTACATCCCTGAACATGAATCACCTCAAAAATCTATTATTGAAGTTAAGGGCTCAAAATATAACTAAGTTCTTTTTAACACTTAGAAAATTTTCAATGTTGTTAGCTCTTTAAGCATGCTATTAAGGGGTTACTAAGTCAAGAATTCCATGGGGTGTTACAGAGTTGGTGATCCTTCCTTACTTCAGAAGGCATCCTATCCATGTGTTAGTTTTTAGTTATTTTATGGTCCGGTCGGGGGCCTTTTCCCAATTTAGATAGATTGTTATTTTCAATTCAGTAGAGGTTTCGTAGATTGTTTTAGATTGGATTTGGGTTTTCTTTTGATGCAATGTTACAAATTTTTAAGTTTAAATGCGGGACTACTTTTTTTTTTTCAGTTTATCTTTTGCACTTTTATATCATATGAGTTATGCATATGATTACATGCTAAAGGGTCTCTCTGGCCTTCATGGTTCAGGATGCCCATCATGGCCAGGTCCTTAATTTATATCGTGATAGTCTTGGCATCAGAGCACGGTTTAGGGTCCCATGGTTTCTACGAAGCTGTGTCTAGTAGAGTTCATTTTATGGGTGTATAGCATGCCACACTTACAAGGAGGAAGATACAAGGAATTTTAGAGATGTTTCCTCATTCTTTCATACTCTAGATCATGCAATTATGATGTACATATTAAAGTTATCTAAATTTCCTCCTTTCTCTAATTCTATGGGTCATGTCTCATTATTGAGACGATACGAGTGTGAAAGTTTAGTGTCTAAAGCTTAGTGTCTAAGTTATATGGTCCTTTCCAATTGAGTCATGAAAAGGGTTATGATGTAGCACAAGGACTTGAGAGGAGTCCATTAGTGCTTCAAAGTATGTTAATTCTAGTGTATACCTCTATCTTTATCAATCTTGCATTTGAGCCTAAGGTATGAAGTGTATTCAGTTTCTTTCAAAATCCTTGTTGCAGATCTCATGCTTAAAGGTAATGATGTGTCAGAATGTTGGAATAGTATTTCCACCCGAGTAGTAGTATGTGATAAGGTGTTATAACTTATAAGTAGTAAGATGGATCCAAAGGTAGTGCTATGAATCCATAAGATTAGAAGTCAAAAATAAGGATAACTCTTGAGTAAAGAAGGTAGTTGTAGTTGTGTGACGTTTAAGTAGAGGGTGGTGTGCCCTTTCATAGTGATTGGTTAATACTGTAGCAAGATTTATAGATCATATGGTAGTCTGTGTAGGAAGTGATTGGCTATGATTATTATTTATTCTATATAGGGAAGGAGCTCAGAGTGGATAGTTATGGGAGTTGTAGAAATCATTTATAAGGGGTAGATTAGTTAATAAGTTATGGGTAGAGACCCATTGGTGTTTAATGAATTTTGATGGTAAATGTAATGTATGCATGGGTAAGTAAATATGATATAAGAAAGTAGAATAAGTTAATAGATGATAGTGGATTCTATTATACGATTAAGATCGACTATCTTTATTATGTGACTTTACCACCTTGTTTGTTTTTTCTCTAGTTGTTGTAACTAGTAATGCATGTGAAAAGATGTGTGATAGATTATAAGGAGTGGTAGTAATATCATGGAGAGAATGAACTTGTGGGCCCTAGTTAGGTGAAATGAGGAATTTTGGGTTGATTTCCTCATTTGATGGACTAGTATAACATGTGGCATGCTTCATCGGTGGTATATGATTGGTGTTAGATAATAGGCTTGAACTTTAGATGTGGATTGTAGTGGTAAGAGCAATAGCTTAATATTAATGATGTATTTTTTGTAGGAGTAAGTACTTGGCTTGTTTTGATTTTTTTCAATAGCCTAAGTTGGCAACTTGGGGAAAAATGAGTAGATAATCGTGACATATATACACATCAGGACTAGTGTTAAAACGATGAATTGTGGCTGATTCATTAAGTGGATAGGAGTGTTAGGTTTATAAGAATAGTTGACCCCAGGTAGCATGTAGTTAGATAAGGTATTATGTGTATAAGTGCCATGTTTACCTAGTTAATGTTCTTGAAATTCTTAGGATAGAGAAGCCTAGAGAGATACTATATGGTGTTCTTTAGAGCTGAATTGGAGGAAATATAGATAGATGATGTGAGCTCTTGGTCTAGTTTTAAAAATACTTTTTTAAGTTGTAAGGGTATGAAATTAGAGGTTTAATGCAAGTATGTTAAGTAGTGGAGAATGGATTGCTATGTGATAAGAAGTGTGGATGTGTATGTTCAGGAGAGTGTGAGTTATAGGGTGATGGCTATAGAGACTAGCGAAAGTTAAGAGTGGCATTCCCAAAAAGCAATGCCTTCAGAGTATAGTTTATCATGGGGAGTTTAGTGTTTATGTGTTTGGTGATACCCCATTGTGTTGAGTGTTGTGCTATTATATTTAATGAGAAGTTATGTCCTCAAGTCTAGGATTATGACTTTGACCTAAGGGGGAGATGGTGAATTAAGGTAGTTCCCAAATTTTTTTGTGGTGTCAAGTTTCAGGGAAGAAGCATGATAAATCTATTCCTATTCAAGCAAGCTCCTCCTACTTCAATTTATGAGGACATTCTACTAATGTCTTATGTATTCAAGTCATGACCATGCCTATGGTTTGATCTCTCTATGCACTTATCAATGTTCCAACCTCCAAACTGGAAGCAATAATGTCCCTCAATAATCCAACATTCCAAGTATTCAAGTTCTATGTTGTGTTGCTCATGATTCATAAATCCGTGTCTCACATCATGCTTGGTTCTAAGAAACTATGCTTTTTATCTATTACTGATTCACTTTATGTTGGGTCTAACCTAGATAAATAGGGTTTATGCAAGCTCATGGCCATTATCGGTTCTTAAAAATGAGGAGCAATAGCTTAAAGTAGCAATCCTTATCTCAATCATCGACTACATGAATTCCAGCTTTATTTTATATAGCTCATGATATATGTGCTCATGTTTCTCACTATGCTCAGTCCTAAGCACTCATGTTGTGTTGTATTTATACCCAAATGACTCTCTATTCATGATCTAGATATCTGATGTATGAAGTACTTCGTTCCTATTGCATCATATCAGGCATCACATGACCCATCTTGAGTTGATCAACAAATATAAGTTATAATTGAATAATATTACTTCCATTCTTGATGTTTGTGCTCTAGTCCCTCAATGAACATCCTTATGTTGATATGTTAGTGGTTATGGGAGCGTAGTAATGCTTTAGATTAGAGAGTGGATGTTTCTTATTGCTTTAAATTTTAGTGTAACTACCTTGAGCTAAGGTACTAGGTGAAGGGGGAAGAAGGAGCTGAACTTTCGTTGTGTGAAATAGTTAGAAGGAGAAATGAGGGCAAAATCTTTGTGAGAGTAATTGAATTTGCTGGTCTAAGTATGTAATGCCCCAAGTCTGTACCTCGGACGCTATAAGGTGCTCATAATCCCAAAGGATTACAAGCTAACCCATGTCTGGTACCTGCTGCAATATCTGAATAACAATAATGTAATAATTGCAGAATTTAGGCAAAAACTTGCCATAAGGTTCAAATCTAAAATAAATAATGAATATGGTATCACAATACCAAAACTGAACATCAATACTAAAAACTGAACAACTGTCTGAAAATACTCTAGTCTGAAAAGCCTCTAAATTGTCTGAACTATGGAGTTGATGGGACAAGCCCCCAACTAACTCTGACTACTGAAAATAAACTAAAATGCTGAAAATAATCATTTCCTCAAACTATGAGGACTCACCACTAACTCTGTCTGCTGAGAATCTATACTGCTAAGGGTGCTCTGGAGCCTGTGCGTCTGACCTTATGATATAAGACATCATAGCGCAAAAGGAAAGCATGCGTCAGCACTTTGAATGTACTGGTATGCTCAGTGAGGTAGGCTGAGATGCATGGGTTGATATGCATAAATAATGCTAACTGAATAACATGAGTATGACTGAAGGAGAGTACATGCATGAATACATAGATTGTAACTGAGATCGCGATAACACTGAATACTGAGTTTGAATACTAATTAACTAATATCTGAGTTTACTAATATTGTATTACTGATAACTGAATGATTGTATCTAACAGTCATGATTCTATGAAACTATACTAAGTTCCATACTGAGCTGAGAGACTGTAACTAAGTCGTAAATCTGTAGAACTGAACTGAGTTCTATACTGAGAATGAATCTGAAACTAAGGCTGTGGAAGGTAATCATCTAACTGAAATACACCTTTCTAAATAGATTAGGGTCCAACCTGTAACCTTAATTAGAAGGGTGTCAATCTCGTTCCACGAGTAGAGACAAGCTGTGAGTTAACCCTCTCTGATAGGAAGCTCTTTCATCAACCCTCGCTGGCAGGATAACTCAAATGAGATATATCAACCCTCATAATATCTAGCAGGAAGATATATCAACCTACATTGGCAACGTAGTTCTGTAACGCAGGGATTGCTACTAAGGGTCAAACCCTCTGCTGGCAGAAATGCTCCCATCCCTGGGTTAACTCGGTGCTAAATCCTACTCTCATCTAAATAGACACTGAACTGATTTCTATTTTGTACTAGGATGGACTGACCTATTAATGATATTACTATTTAACTGAACTAAACTGAGTTCAGCGGATTTCGTGGACTGACGGAATACTACTGAGTTTTGTTAGATGACTGAGTTTACTGAGGTCTGAACTGAATACTGGACTAGACTGAATTAATACTGGGTATACGTAGTTTTCCTGAGTCGTGTAACTGACTAAGAGTACTAGGATCATGACGTGACTAAAATTAATCTGTAACTGACACTGGTTCTAGGCAAACAACTAAATTGCTGGGTATTAAATAACCCTAGGACTCGATAGCATGAAAATAAAGCACCACATGATCTTTCTTAGCACATTGGATTCATAATACATCTATAGAGACATCTTATCAAACACTTGCATGGTATAACTTGCAAATAAGCTAGCGTGACATGATTTCTTTCCCTTATTAGTTCACACGAACAATTTATCAAGAACTTGGTGAGCATAATATATGCACATAATAAGTGAGCATCAAGATTTACTTCGAATTTCACAATTTCAAGGGGTTTGACATAGATTCATATGAATTTATACACATAGTAATCAATCCCACATGGAACACATAATAATTCATGGAACAAAAATCTAACTCACATACTAATCATGAATACAATTTAAACCAATAATGGAAATCATGGATTCAAACTATTTGAAATTAAAAAGATATTCTTGGAATTCAAGGGTGGAAGGAACCCTTGGATAAATACTTCACATACCTTAGTTGGTGAATTCTTGAAAATTAACGGTAGAATCTGAAGCCCTGAAGTTGAATTTAATTCACCTAGGATTTTGTTCTTGAGTAATTTGTGAAAGAATGAATATAACTTGCTAAAAGAGGGCCAAATTTCATGTTATGGGGGCTGACGGGTGTGGAAAAAAAACTTAATTAACCCTGAGGATGCAACTTTTTTAATGATTGTAAACTGAACCAGGCACGCAGACTGACGCACTGCGTCGTTGGCATCGATGCAATAGCCAACGCACTACGTCGAGTCCGCATCAGCTCACTGGAATTTGATACTGGGAGCTAAGGAAAACATTTATCAACACGATAGTCGACATGAAGCATCAAGATCGCATTGACTCACTGGTTTAGGACTCCAAAGGTTCCTCAAACGAAGGCCGAAAAATCCAAAACTTATCAGGAACACCTATGGACATTCCTGATTATGAAATAACCTAAAGATCGATACTTTAAGGTTGTAAGTGTTGTGAAATTGGATTTCCAACTTTTGAAGGCTAAAATAACACTAAGTATGGACACTTAGCTAAATTTTCTAAGTCTGGGACCCCTTGACAAACTTTAAAAGACTGAATTAAGACTGAATGATTTAGATTCAGTTGCTTAGTTCATTTCAGTTGTGCATGCTATCTTATGCTCTCATATTCCTCAGATATTTTATCTTAATTAGACACATTCGAGGACGAATGTTTCCAAGGGGGAGATATTGTAATACCCCACAATTTTTCTAGCTTAAACTCTTCCCCAAAATGTCAAGGATTTTCTCTTAGAATGAATGATATTTATTTTGTGGGGAATTCTTTAGATTTGAACTTTCCATGGAATAGGATATTGAATAAGATTTCCAACGCTATAAGATGCACCTAAATCCGATAATCGGGTAAGAAGTTATGGCTATTTTAAGTTCCAGTCGCAAAACACCATCATTTGGACCCTTAGCGTGTCGCGGAGCAGTGTTAATTCCTAATTGTCATTTTCCAGTGGCCCTCCACGATATTGGCGCATCGCGGAGAGGGCTAATTTCCCTTTTGTCAATTGCCAGAGGTCCAGCATGATAATGGTGCATCGCGCCATGTGCCAAAATGGCATTCTAAAGGGGCACCGCGATGAGTCCGTGTCGCAGAGTCTGTCCAGTTTTTAGTTGTCAATTTTCAGTGAGTCACCGCGATAGTGGCGCATCGTGGTGGCCACCCAAATCGGGAAAATATACATTTTCCAGTTCCGTTTAAGAGCTTAAAGTGAGTATTTTGGAAAATTACCCAACCCCAATCCATCCAAACATAAGATTTAAGCCTCTTAGAAGCATTATATGCTATTATTCATAAACATTTCTCTCATCCAAAACCCTAGGCTTCAACATTCATCTTCAAGAAATCCTAAGATTCCACCATTACTTTTCCAAATTGATTCAAGATTCAAGATTCCTAGACCAAGAACTTCAAGAGTATACATTCATGAACACGAATAAAGTCTCAAAAGCAAGTTGTTCATCTAAGTTCATCATCCCAGGTATGTGAGATTTGAACAAGGATAATTCTTTCATCCTTGTGCCCAAAACTTTAATTTAATTATAAATTTACTGCAATTTATATGATTTCTTATGAAATTCAAGTTAGGGTTTATACCCATTATCATTATTTGCAAGATTATGAGATTTTCCATGATTTAGCAGTTGAATTACATGATTATGATTATACTTCCATGCATAGTGATGAAATTTTCAGATTTTAAGATGATTTATGAATGTTTGCATTATCAAGTATGAATTTTGAGATGTTCTAACATGAGTTTGATGCTTGGGTCATTAGACCCCAATTAGACATTGTTGCGTCAAGATTGTTTGTGCTATACGCACCCCATGATTAGATTATTTTCAGATTTTAGATAAATATTTGACCATTTGGGTCCTAATCTAAGATAAAGAACCCACTTCATTCATGTGACTTGAGATTTAAAGAAAAGAAAAGAGCATAATTGTTTTTCTTGCAAACCTTTGTGCTAATTTTAAAGTGGATTTCCTAAAGTTTTGAGCGTAAGTATGGGAGTAGTATTTAGCACCGAGTAGGATATGATTCCAAGGTTTCATGCCCCAGAACTACGTGCCACTATAGGACTAAGATTATTCTCACTTCTACATGGATGACTAAGATTGTGATCACTCAAGTTAAGGTTTTATTCCAATGGCAAGGGTAGAACAGCTCTCCCTAACATGGGCAAGATGTTGGACTCTATGTCAGCTCACATGATTTATGTCGGTTAGAAGAAACTCCCTGAGTCCCAAAGTCTCTAAGTCCCAAAGTTTCTAAGTTTCAAAAGAAAAGAATAATGGAAAAGCTTTTATAAGACTAAGTGTTATGACTTACTAGATTTACAACTATGATTTATTATACATGATTTTTATTTTTTGATATTTTGGATAATCAAGCTTATGTGAGTCATATACATCCATATGCATTTACTTTCTAATTATGATGATGTTTACTCATGCATTTCACCCCCATATACTAGTACATCCTCAAAGTGTTGATCCACATATATGTCAATGTTCTACATTGTCTTATAATGTAGGTTTAGGTGCTCATTATCAACATCGTGAGTAGGTCAAGCATTTTTATCTACGCTCCCACAATTGGTGAGTCCTCATGATTTGAGGGCCTACTTGTTCAAATTTTCAGCTTTTATAGTATTTGAGTTATCATTTACAGTTTAGTCCGAGTCAGTTGGGGGTTTGTCCCAATGGCTCTCTAGTTTTTTATTAGTATTAGAGGCTTGTCGGACTACGAGTTTATTTACAGACTTTCAGTATTTTTTGTTCAGACATTATCTACAGTTTATTCAGTTCAATTTTTGGTATAATACAGTATTATTTCTTGATTAGATGATCTTGAAGTAAGGTTCAGACTTAGTAGCAGGGTCAAAGGGTTAGCTTGAGGCTACTCATAGCCTTGAGCACCATGAGACGTTCTGGGATTAGATTTTGGGGCGTTATAAGAACCCTTATTACCCAACTAAAAATATACAGAAGACTTTTGTTTTTAAGGGGATACTAGATTAAATATAATAAGTAAATTAAATATTAATAAATAAATTTATTCAAAAACTTCTTACAAATGTCCTTCATTATCCGAAGACTTAGCCAGACATGGACAAGAGCTATCTATTACAATATAGACTGACAGTGAAATAAATAATACAAGGACTCTAACATCTGCCAGGAAGAAAGTGCAAAAGTTAGTGCTGAATATTATCATCCATTTAGTAAATGCAAACTAAACTGCATTCAGTCTACACCCCAAGAAGAAATGTAGAAGAGTAGGGTCAGTACAACCACACATACTGGTAGGCATCGTCGGCCGACCGTGTTAGTCCATATAATCATGAAATAGAATTAAGGAAAATAAATCATGACATCTTGAATAGAATATAATTCAACTATGGTTTGATAACATTATTGCTTTACCTATATAACTTACATCATCCAACTTGTAACGCCCTGAATCTGGTACCTGGAATGCTACACGGTGCCTATAACCCTGAAGGACCACAAGCTAACTCATGACTGATATCTATAACTGAGCACTGATTAATATACTGAAATTATGTGGAATAAGTAAAAGATGTAAGGCCATAAGGTTCAAAACTGAATAAACATCTGATAAAATAATATCTGAAAATGATATAACAAATACCAAAAACAAATCTGAAGTAACTATCTGGCATGCTATAGTCTGAAAGCCTTTAAACTGTCTGAATAAGGAGTTGATGGAACATGTCCCCAACTAACTCCGACTACTGAAATAATCTAAAAATTGAAATAGTAATGTAATCATCATGTCCTCGAAGGACGAGGACTCACAACTAACTCTGACTACTGAATCGGGTTGCTACTGATGGTCTAGATCTCGTACTTCTAAACTTATGGTATAAGACACCATAGCACAAATACGCCAGTACTTTGAATATACTGGTATGCAAGTGAGGTAGGCTGAATGAAAAAGGTTCATATGCATGAACAATACTAACTGTCTGTCTAACATGAGTGTGAGAATATATACATGACTACGTAACTGTAACTGAGATCATGGTAGGACTGAAGACTGAGTTTACTGATATTGATATTTGAGTCACTGATGAGTGAAAAAAACTAATATTGTATTACTAAATACTGAGAAACTGATACTATGTTACTGATACATGAATAACTATGTCTGACAGTTTTGATTATGAAGAACTGATCTGGTTGACTGTATCTGACAGTCCTGAAGTTGAATACTGATAACATGAGTTATGATAACTGATATAACTAATAACATGAGTGACTGTATCTGACAGTCCTAAATCTGATGGAACTAGCTGAGTTCTGTATTGTATCTGAGTAACTGAATCTGAGGCCAGTCCTATCTAGCGGGTGATCTCTAAATTAGATAATACTGATACTGATTGACCATAGTTGATATCAGTCCTATCTAGTGGGAGATCCTGGGGTCTATTTATAATGATAAGGATTGACTGTATCTGACAGTCCTAAATCTATACTACTTAGTTGAATTGACTATATCTGATAGTCCTGATTCTGTAACTGAAACTGCGGGATGTATTCATCTAACCGACATTCCCCATACTAATCTAACTAGGGTTCAACCTGTAACCCCAGTTGAAAGGGTGTCAGTACTGCACCACTGGTAAAGACAACTTCTGTGGAGTCAGTCCTAATCTAGCGGGTGACCCCTGGGATCAGTCCTATACATTTAAATGTGCTAACGGGTGATACCTGAGTATGTAGGTCCTATCTAACTTATGACATCCCATACCTACACTGTCTACATAGTTCTGGAACTTAGGGATTTCTTCTAGGAATCTCAGTCCTGTCTAGCGGGTAAGTCCCCATCCCTAGGCTCACTCGATGCTGAATCCTACTCCCATATGAAAGATACTAAACTGATTGACTAAACTAAACTGATTAACTAGACTAAACTGATACTAGTGGTATTATTTAGCAGAGCTAAACTGAGTTTACTGAGTTTCGTTGACTGGCGAAATGCTACTAAGTTATAAGGACTGACTGAGAGTACTGAAGTTACTGAGATTGACTGGGAATACTGAGATTACTGAGATTTCCTGAGTCACATGACTAACTGAGTTCTATGGGTCATGGCTTGACTGAGAGTATGGTGAAAATATGGCATGGCTTAAGGCACACAGCTATGTTGTCGGGTACAAGTACCCACAGGACTCGATAAAATGAAACTGACAAAGCATGATTTACTTGAACACATGACTGATATCATAATCCATAATACATTTATTGAAGTATTTCATTAAACATGTGATAGGCATAAACTTGTACATACATGGGGATTTCATGATATCATGCTAGTTAGGCACTTTTCCTTCATTTAGTCATTTAACCAAACATATTGTAGGCATGGTGTATGTAAACATCATTGTGCAACAATTAAACATCATAGACACCTTCTAGTTCCATCATTCAAGGGTTTAGTCATAGGTTTGCATGAATCTATATCTATAATAATTAAACCCACATAGAAATTATAGAATTCAATTTCTAGAATTCAATTTCTCATTTATCAATATGAACAAAAACAGCCCAATCATGAAATCATAAAGAAAATTCATAAATTGAAGTTGAAAACGGGATTCTTGGACTTCATGGATGAAAGGAGTCCATGAATGAACACTATGCATACCTTAGTTCTTGATTCTATGAAGATTGATGGAGAAATTCTTGAATTTGAGTCTTGGATTTGAATTCCCAATTGAAAACCCTAGCTTGTTCTTGAGAGAAACCTATATTTTGGATAAAATATGGCTGAATCATGTGTTATTAGGTATATATAGGGGTGATAAATTGACCCTTTTAACCCTGGACACGTCTTTTATTTCTGAGAGAATTTCTCGATTTTTATCCTTGGCACGCCGCGGTGTTATCGTGCTGTGTCTCTGGAAAGTGACAAATGGGAAATTACATGGTGGCGCGATGCAGATCCATCGCTTTTCCACCTTGTCTGTGACCTGAAGGTTTGGCGCAACATGCCACTATTGCGGAGAAACACTGAAAATTAATAATTGCCATTTAAGCTATCTCCGCTATGCATTGAAGGCTCAGGTGATGAAGCTGAAGCAGATATGTGGACCAAGTATCCTCACCTCTTCTTTACAAACTCAGACTCAACTCAAGGTAATAGTTCTCCTTGAATTCATTCAGTTCCCTTCTCAGATTACCTTTACAACTCTGTATCGGTCAATTGCATAACATTCTCATATCATGTATACCTTCATGAAATAGCTCTGTCATATGTCATGTTTTCAGAATTCAGTCATGCTAAAGTAATGCATGTCAATATGATATCTCAGTATATCAGTACTTTCAGTCATGTAATCATAATTCAGTTGTGTATGTTCAGTATATATATAAATTCAGCCTATATGTATAATCAGCTTAGCCAGTCTCATTCGGTGATGAATATTCCCAAGGGGGAGATATTGTAAGATCCCGCAAAATCCTAAGCTTAACTCAATCCGTTAAAGCTTGAAAAGAGGTCCCAAACTCAGAAATTTTAGCTAAGTGTTTGTACTTAGTATTATTTTAGCCTTCATAAGTTGGCGATTCTATTCTACTATCCTTATGACCTTAAAATATCAATTTTTAGGTAGATTCATGATCAGGAATATCAGTAGGTCACTTCGGGTGATTCTTGGATTTTTCGAACCTCGTTTGAACTATGTTTGGGTGACCAAAATAGTGGGTCAACACAATCTCGACGCGTTGTGTCGCCCATCGCATCGACAGATAATTTTTCCCCAGCTTTCAGTGTAATTCCAGTGAACCAACACGAACTCGATGTGGTGTGTTGGTCATTGCTTGATGTCATCGACATGATGCATCGGTATGCGCATTGTTGGGCATGCTTTTAAAAATATTTACTTACTAAGTTCAAACCTAGGATACAAATATTTAGGGATTTTGAATGTTTTCAAAGATATAATTATTTTTGGGCTTCTAAAAGACTAACTCGAGACTAAGAATAATTTAGAGACTAAACAATTAGAAATGGATCTTGGGATTATGCTTTTCTACGGGAAAGTTATGCATAGGAACATGATGATTCAGTGCAAATTCTAATTGTTAATGATGTGGTAGGCTAGGTTGAAAGTCCTTGAAGCTGGTTTGTCAACAAAGTCTCAAATAAATCACTCATTGACCCTTTTGAGTACCTAACGAGTGTGTCAATTAAATCCACCCAACACCTCAATTGGGCATTCCTATTTCAAAACATAGCCCACTCTCTATTCACCCTTATTTCTAAGATAGCAAAAAGATAGTAGACCACATCTATTATTGTCCACTATTGCTTTGTCCCAGATAGCCCTTTTTCAAGGATGACATGGTTTTCAAAAGTTTATCCACATCCCTCTTTTAAGGATGATGTGAGCTTTCAGAAGTTGGGGGTTTTCACCCACAAACCCATTTTGGGTGTTTTGGGTTTTCACCCACAAATCCCAACTAATTAAATCAAGCAATACTGAAACCCATCATCAACAAACTAAAATATATACAAATACATCACAAATAACACAATTGCACCATATTCTAACATAATACCAAGAGGAAGAACTAGCAACTAATAAAGATAATAAACAAAAATATACCAAAATCTCCATCAATTTGATTCATGAAAAAATAAAGAGAATGCAAACCACACTTTAAATTCCAATGAATCCTCATGGGATTTGCCAATTCTTCACTTAAGAGTCACTCTAACATATTTTTATCTTAAGATTAGTATAAATTTTGCTCCAAACTCTAAGTGATAAAATCCTAGAAACTAAAAAAATGAAAGATAATATGTAGGATAAACTTAAGATGATGAAAAATGAGCTAAAAACCCTCATTTGCCAAATATTACAAAAATGCCATTGAAACTTTTCTGTGCAATTGTGATTGCCACCTCTTAACCGCATTCGCAACTCCCGCGATAGTAGTAGTCATATCATGATAGCTCTCCGGTTGAATTATTGACGGGTCATGATCACGACCCTCATGCCACGATCGTAGTAACTGAGAGTCAATTGTTAGGCTTGATTTCTAGCATTTGACTCTTTTCTTTCACATTTAACCTTTTTTTGACTTGAATGACTTACTCATCTTCCATTTTCAACTTTTCCTACATAAATGAGCATTAAGTAAGATATTAATATAAAATCACTGGAAACGCATGGCAATTTAGGCTTAAAAGGTGCTATAAAATCCTCAAATTGACAACTCCTGAACACCCTCAAACTTAAACTATTACTTGTCCTCAAGCATCTAAGAACAATTCAATGAGATAGGGTATTCAACTCAAATCCACCCAAAAGAAAACTATACTAAAGGAATAAGTTAACAAAGCACATCAAAGACTTTTCAAACATGTCATGGCAAAAAGTAAACCAAAATTTTCTAATAATAACATATTATGAAGCAAGGATGTAAGTTTGTACCAAATGAATCTTCCAAATCAACAAAGCACCTTAAGAGGAAACACAAAATCTTCAAAAAAAATTCTCAATCTTCACAATGCAACTTACTTCACCTATTTACCCAAACCAAGAGTAAGACTTCACCCTCTACCCTAAAGTATTGATGCCACTCACAAGCAAGAGTTAGATCCACACACACAAAAGACATTGAAATTTCTAAAGAATCTCAAATAATGAAAGAATTCACACTCACTCTCGCAAAGAAATTCAAGTACAATGAGTAGAATCATAGGCTTTCCCTTTGTGTCTTTCGCAACTAATGTAGACTTACCTAGTTTGGAAAAACCAAGATCTTGAGGGACAAGATGAAGGTTTTAGGTGCGGGAAGGAATATATATGGATCAAGTAACTAAAAGACCTCCTTCAATGCAATTACTCAACCTTTGTTACCCCCAAAATTTTAAAACTCTCCACTTTATTCTCCGTCAATTCATTTCCCATATTTCCCTACCCTTTTTTCTTAGAATTTACCAAACAATTCAATGCCACCATTTTCTTTCTTTATTTCTTTTTTTTTAAGAGACTTTCTAACTTTAAGCCCTTTTTAGCCCTTCATTCAATTTCTCTTTAAGTTCTATAGGTTAGGCTATTCAACTTTATTATTAAGCTCATCTCTTGTCTTTTAACCTATAAGTTGAAAACCTTACATACACCATTATTGGATCATCTTAGCACATCACATTCATCCCCCCAAACTTGGAGTTTGAACCACCCTAACATTATTCTCCAACTACAACCCCCCTCCGAACTTAGGCTTTCACCTATATTTCATTTCTTAGAATCATGCGATGCATCAAAGGAGGTTAAGTGCCAAAAGGAAGATTTTAAAAAGGGCTTAGGTGTTTTAGCAAGGTTATCATTAGACAAAGTAAGAAAAATAGGTAAAAAGGCGCAAAGGGGTTAACTAGGGAAAAATGTTAAGGTGGGAATTTGGCTATGTGACGGGTCAAAAATTGCCTCAGGTCATTCTCCAAACCAAGATTGTCTAGGATTTTGCTTTGAACACCCTCAGGGCAAGTTCTAGACTACACACATGTACAAGAATTATACAAAAATTTCACCACACATGGCATCGTACTCAAATAGAAAAAAGTTAATCTCCCAGCCAATTTGCGCAATTTGAGCATAATAAGTTACTCTGAGTCAATAACTCATCCTTGTAAAGAGAGAGCCAAAAATTGAATTTAATGGTCTCACTCAAAAGAAAGCTCAAAAACATCCTTGATCCCTTTTTATCAAAAAGAAAACTATCATTTTATTTCTTGCCAATGACATTTTGAAAGAATTTTTTTAGCTTTTGCCTCTTCCAAAACAACTAAAGAAAAACTTGGGTGATTGCAAGGCAACATTATCATTACACTTCATGGTATTCTTTCCTCACAACTTCACATATCATCCATTTAGTTCATAAAACACTCATAACACCAATAGAAACACAAACGACCCTATGCCCTTAAGAATGGTGTCACCTAATATATCATAGGGGAAGGCAAGAATTTATGTCCCTCGGGTTATTTAGACTTCACCCGAAGATGCTATGATAAGCATACTAATTGATCACACCATGGACACAACATTCATCCATAATTTCAACAGAAAACCACTAGTTATCCCACTTTTAAGGCCAATTGGACTCAAATATATACTCAAAAAATGATCATACAATGCCCCAAGAAAGTTTACATTAACCTTTACAGGCATATAAGACATTTCTCTCTTATTGACATTTTAACAAACATGTGGTGTGCCTGAAAAGTAAGAGCTTGAATAGGTAAAATAACAGCACACGTGAACAAGCCAAATACACCAATTCATCACCAAACACACCACTTGTAATCATACTAACCCAATCAAATCGCCACCACTCAATTAAGAAAACAAACCTCAAGTGGGTGTTTTATCAAACACATGGTGTGCACTAGAGTATGAAAGCAAGAATTTTGCAATTTAGCATTTGAGACAAGGCACACATTAAAAAATACTCATCCCAACAACCATATTCTACCAAATTAAGCTCAAATTTTAAATTCAATCCAAAATAAATCATGGAATGTGATCATCATTTGTATTTTAAATATCATACCTTGTAAGCTTACTTAAGAGAGAAAAACGATGAAAAGAAAGTCCACTATACTCATCCGGGGTTTCATTATTGAGGTACCTATTCCAACTTGTGTTATCTCCTACAAACACCAAAAATCAAGCTAAAAATTGAATCAAAAGAATTAGAAAATATCAAGAAAAATTCCTTGGGTTGCCTCCCAAGAAGTGCCTTAGTTAAAGTCGTGGCACCACATCTTTTGTCTATCATTTATGTCTCTATTTAGATGATTTGTATCGATGGCCCAACTTTAGATCAATACATTGGGAAAAGGTGAGGACACAATGAAATATTTTATATCTCGCTACTTTGAAGACTTTAACCTTTTACCCAACTTTACATCAAACTTCCCAATAGGCTCATTGGTTATCGATGAGAACATCAATAATTCACTTGTTACACATCATATTTTGCATTTATTAGCTTTAGGTGAGGGGCTTCATTTTGCCCTTTTGGAATGACAAACTCCAAAATTTAGGAATTTTCCTCCTCCTCTCCAAAATTTATTATTTGCTTGGGTGGTTCAACTTTCATCATATCTACCAAGCATAATATTGAAAAGTGGTTTAAGTAAGGTCTTCTTCCTATTTCTAAAGTCGTATCCTTCTCAACATTCTCAACTCGAAATGAACTAGAGTTTTCACAAAGGGTTTGCTTGTCTTTTTCTCCTGACTCTAGTACCATTTTCTCAATTTTGACATACTTCACTATGTTTAGTTCGGTTGGTTAGGAAACTATCAAGGATTCTTTAATTTCAAGCTCACTTTGAAGAATGGGCATATTCGTGGTACTTGCAATATCGGCCTCCTGCCCATTTCACCTCCATGCCTTTTTCTTTAATCTTTTCAATTCCCTTTTTGAATGCCTTATTAAATTGATGCAAGTCATGCATGTCTTCCTCTAACGTAGTTCCCCATTCCAAAAGACTTTGAAGCATTTCTTCAATACCATTGTATTTGGTGTGTTGTTCTTTCTTTTTCTCATCATGATACCTATCAAACTCATAAGAATAACTAGAATTTTTGTTAGCATAACGAGGGGAGGGTACATTTGGAAAACCACTCTAATGTCCATCACAGCCACCACAAAAGAAATAATCATACCCCCAATAGGATCGAGATGGTGCACACATATCTTTTTGGGGAGCATATCTACATTTTTGCAAAATGTGTGGTCCATCAAAATATGGACATGGATCATCAAGATAAGATTTCCAACCACCAAACTCATATTCATTCAAAGATACCACAGTTACAAGTAAAAATAAAACAAAAATCTACATAACACAAGAAAATTACAAATAATTATTTACAAGTTTGAATAAAAGCAAGTAAGCTAAAATTTGAAACTAACTTAATACCCCAAATTGTTCCCCGACAACGGTGCCATTTTGGATAACGCTCAACTTACACATCGATTTAAGTGCAAGGTGGTCATTGTCAATATAAACCCAACAATATTCGGGGTCAAATCCATAAGGAATAATGTGAGTGGCGAATGGGCAAGTTCAAAATAAAAGAACTTACTAAGTTTAAACCTAGGATACAAATATTTGGGGATTTTGAATATTTTCAAAGATATAATTTTTTTGGGCTTCTAAAAGACTAACTCGAGACTAAGAATAATTTAGATACTGAACAATTAGACATGGATCTTGGGATTATGCTTTTCTACGGGAAAGTTATGCATAGGAACATGATGATTCAGTGCAAATTCTAATCGTTAATGATGTGGTAGGCTAGCTTGAAAGTCCTTGAAGCTGGTTTGTCAACAAAGTCTCAAAGATATCACTCATTGACCCTTTTGAGTACCTAATAAGTGTGTTAATTAAATCCACCCAACACCTCAATTGGGTATCCCTATTTCTAGGAAGAAGCCCAAAATATAGCCTACTCTCTATTCACCCTTATTTATAAGATAGCAAAAAGATAGTAAACTACATCTATTATTGTCCACTATTGCTTTGTCCCCTACAACCCTCTTTCAAAGATGCCATGGGTTCCAAAATTTCAACCACATCCCTCTTTAAAGGTTGATGTGAGCTTTCAAGAGTTTGGGGTTTTCACCCACAAACCCGTTTTGGGTGTTTGGGGTTTTCACCCATAAATCCCAACTAGTTAAATCAAGCAATATTGAAACCCATCATCAACAAACTAGAATCTACACAAATACATCACAACCCACACACAATTGCACCCTTTTCTAACATAATCCCAAGAGTAAGAACAACAACTCCTAAAGATAATAAACAAGAATATACCAAAATATCCATCAATTTGATTCATGAAAAATACAGAGAATGCAAATCACACTTTAAATTCCAATGAATCCTTAATGGGATTTGCTCCATGCTCCAAGTAATAAAACCTTAGAAATTAAAAAATGAAATATAAAATTTGGGATAAAGATAGGATGGTGAAAAATGAGCTAAAAAATTCCACATTTCCCAAATATTACAAAAATGCCCTTGAAAATTTTTTGCTCAACCACGATCGCCATCTTTTTACCGCATTCGCGACTCGCAATTGCCTTAGTGATATCGTGATCTCCCTTCAATTGACTTGTTTATTGGTTGCGATCGTGACCCTTAGGCTGCGATCGCGGTAACTAAAGGTCGATTCTTAGGCTTGATTTCTAGCATTTGACTCTTCTCTTTCACATTTAACCTCTTTTTGACTTGAATGACTTGATCATCTTCCCTTTTCAACTTTTCCTAGACAACTGAGCATTAAGTAAGGGATTAACATAAAATCAATGAAAAAGCATGAAAATTTAGGCTTAAAAGGTGCTAGAAAATCCTCAAATTGATGACTTATCAAAGGGTTAGTAAAGTGACATCCTGATACTCAAAAACGTAAAGGGTAAAATCTGTCAAATCAGTTCATAAGATAGTTGATGGTACATAACTTACCAAATTCTGCCTGCAAGGTATTAGAATAGTTCGACAGTGCAAAATAAGTCTACAGAGTTAGAAGCCAAAGGGAATGCAAGCCTAAAGTTCATCTTAGATTGAGTACAACCTCAAGCATCCAGTTCTTGTTACTTTTTAGAATTTCAGCAAATGCCCTCTTTTTACTTTTCTGTAATGCTTAGTGATTTCAATAAATTCAAGTAAGATTTTTGTTGTATTCCCTGTGGGATCGACCCCAACCTAGTTGGGTTACTATATTTTGACAGCGACCACTTTATACTTCAATTGGAGGTATAGTTTCGGTGACATTAAGATTTTGGCACTATTGATAGGGAATACGATTATGGATTGACTGATTGGGTTTGTTGAAATTGTCAGGGTTTTTTTTCTACTCTTCTTTAGGAATATACTAGTGTATGCCAACTCTTCTTAATATGATAACTTAGACAGAGGAAGTATGGAGTGATAAATACTTCTTTATTATTGATCCTTTTCCTTTTGATATGGTACGGCATTACATGAGTATGGTAGATATGTGTGGGAACACAAGAAGAGCCTAATAGAAACATTGACAAGCCTTGCAAACAAAAATAATGAGCTTATTCAAAAGGTTGATACGTTTGTCTTGGATATTCACCACTTATAGTAGAGTTAAATACAAAATTTTTTGCGTATAACACCCAAAAACTTAGTTATGGGTGGTGTGAGACTAAAAAAATTTTAAAGAGCCAACTTGAGGAGCTGAAATTGGAGGAGTTAATAATTGCTCATACTCTTATGGATAGTGTCTCTATTAAGAAGAGCATACTAGAGTTATGTGGGGGTATAAATAAGTATGCAATTCCTAAGTTGGGGTGTATGGGACTTCATTTGAAGACTTTTTCCACATTATGTTTGGATAGTAAGATATTGATTGAGCCACCCGAACCCAAAAAAAGTGCAAGAAAGAGGAAACATATATCAATATTCTAGAATTTTTTGAGCAAAAATCAAAGAATTACATTTCTCACGTAAGGGATAAGAAGTACAACATGCCTCATCTATTGCTTGGGTCCTTTATTTTTATACCGCCGTCTCTTGAGCATAATGGGAAATCAAAAAGACAATTAGGGGTGCATCTCATAAGTTCAAAGTAGAAATAAAAAATTTAAGGCCAATTTTTAGGCTACCTTAATAAAGTGTGAGTAATTAAGGTACCCACAGGCTTATTGGTGGAGTCTGAGTAACCAACATAGCCCCGTCATGCCGCGATGTTAAAACATGCATTGCTTGGGAGGCAACCCAAGGTATTTATTTATTTGTACGTGTTATTGTGATTGACGCCATATTTGTGCACCTAGGGTGCCACAGGTATATTTCTAAATCTCTTAATTTGTAGCAGTTCAATGCACTAGGGACAATGCATGTCTTAAGTTGAGAGTGAGGCTACTTGTGGGTATTGATTTCATCTTAGGGTTTTTGTTGTCGTGCCTCTTTTTCTCGGAGTCCTCTTCCTAGTAAAGCCAGCATGTTTAGGCTTATTATGTTTTGTTTTGTGATGTTTATGTTTAATTAGGAAAAAATGAGTATCGAAGGCACTGGATATGTTTTTGGTTGATATTAAAGAAAAAAATACCCCTCCAAAAATTTATTTCGAACTGTGTGATATGTTGTAATGACCCTTCATGTCATTATCCGTATTCTTGCCTATTTCTGCTGATAGATATTCTCTATAGTCATCCCATGTCATTAGTGACTTGCAAGGACTGGTAGTTCGATTACTTGGAGGTTCGTTTGGTTCCTCGAACCACTTTCTCAATTGGAATTCTTCGTTAGACCTAATTGATCACTATGTGAAAACTTTTGTAAAATAGCTTCATATGCAAAATTCAACTTCGCCAACGCTTCCGTAACGTCTAAAACTATGGTGTTGCATATCTTATTTATTCGAAACAAACCCCGAATGCATCTTGAGGTATTGATCAAAGCTCGAAACCAAGTTCCAAGCTTCAACCATGCCTAGTGTTGACCGACATGTCGTGACCTCGATGGTCAAGGCACGACTATGGCTAGGCGGAGGGAGTAACCGCGCTACCCGAGGCTTGATCAAAGCCTATTTAAGTGTTGTCTTGGATGAGATTTTGGTCTTTAGTGCCTCTGTCTTAAACGATAAACCATATTGGAGTGTAAAACCTTCTAATTGAGCCATGTGGGTTGAATTGAAGCTTAAAAAACTTGTGAAATTGATTCTTTCTAAAATCTAAGGTAAAATCTCTTCTAATTTAGTATTGATTTCATGATTTCTTGACTTAAAACCCCTAAATCATTGAGGCTCAAGTGTAGCCCCAAATTTGATTGATTGACTCAAATTCCTTAAGGGTTATAACTCCCTAAAGGTAGTTGAATAATGGTTTGGTCTTGGAAACTCATATCAAAGGTGAAACCTACTTGGGGGTTTGGTTTCCTTTTGAAGCCATGGCACAATGGTGCCATAATAGGTATTGTCATTCTTGTTATAATGCTTAGATTGTATTATTGATAGCTTTGCTCGTGGAAAAGTAGGCTTCAACAAAAGGAAAGGAAAAGCTTGTTGGCTCGTGAGTTGCTTGGACTCAAGGAAGGTTAATGTAATGCCCTAAAATCTAATTCGCAAGATGCGACACGGTGCTCCAAACTACAAGTAGTCCGAAGTTAACCCTGACTGCTTTCTACTAAATTTGACTCTCAAAATAGTGGAAAATGGACAAGAAAACATAATAAATGCGGAAATCTTATCTAAAGCATACTAATCTCACAAGTCTTGGTAAAACAATACTGAAAAATCTGGACACAGAATTAAAGTCTAAACTGAAACTAGTAGTCCGACAAGCCTCTACTGACTGAATCTACAGAGTCACTGGGACAGGCCCCAGCTGACTCAAACTATCTTAAATGAATACTAAATTATTTACTAGATAAAAAAGAAATCTGAATAGTAAAGTCCTCAAAATATGAGGGCTCACCAACTGCAGAGATGTAGATGAGATGCTCGAAAATCACTCACGCTACTGAGACTGAGCACCTGAACCTACATTATAAGACAATGTAGCACATAGACGTAGATGTGGATCAGTACTTTGATGATGTACTAAGTATATGGGGTGAATGTAATAAGTAAACAATATATCACAATTAATAAAATCATGCATGCTAAATGTAAATGACTCACATAGGCTTGAACAATGTGGTACAAGAAAATGGTCCAAATGGTCATATGGCTTAAATCTCAAGTCATATGAACAATGTGGATTCTTCATCTTAGCTTGGGACCAAATGGTCAAATCTTGATCGAAAATCTGAGAATAATCTTATCATAGGGTTCTTATGGTACAAGAAATCTTGAAATAGCAATCTTTAATTAGGACTTAATGAGCCATGCTTCAAACTCATGTAAAATCATAGCAAAACATCATGCTCAATATGTTTCTTGAAAATAATTTAACAACATCAAAATAATAAAATCAAGAATCTCAATATCATGCTTAAACTCAATTGGGAAAATCTGAAAAATCGCATTATACACATAATTATATGAAAATAGTCATGCAATTCAACATTCAATAACTTGAAATCTCATAAGCTTGTAAATAACAATAATAGGCATAAACCCTAACTTGAATTTCATGGGAAATCATATAAAATTCAGTAAAATTAGAATTAAAATAAGTTTTGGGCACAAGGACGAAAGGATTGTCCTTGTTCAAAACCCCACATACCTCAATTGATGATCTTAAATGCTAAAACTTGAATCTTGGATCTCGATTGAGGATTTGGAGATGAATTCTTAGAGTTCTTGAGTTGGGGATTCAAAATCTTGAATTAGGATTCAAAATCTTGAATTACCTTGGAGAATTAATAGAGAAATTAGGTTTCTTGGAGAAGGAGCTTTGATGATCTAGGAGTTTCTTTTGAGAGAAAGTGGATGAAATAAGCATAAAGTGCTTTAGAATATGTTAAATCTTGTGTTTTGGATTGATTGGGGGCTTGAAAATTGACCAAAATGCCCCCTTTAAGCTTTTAAACGGAACTGAAAAATGCAACATTTTTTGAACTGGGTGGCCACCGCGACGCGCCACTATCGCGGTGGCTCACTGGAAAGTGGATGAATGGGAACTGGGCTTTCACCGCAATGCTCCACAATCGTGGTACCCTTTATTTTTTCATTTGGCCACTTGCGCGATACGCCAGTATTGCGAAGGCTCACTGGAAATTGACAAATGGAAAATTGGCCCTCTCTGCGATGCACTAACATCATGGAGGTCCACTAGAATTTGACAATTATGAATTTTGCCTTTCCAGCGACGCGCCAAGTGCCCAGATGGTACACTGTCAACTTAAAAATTCCATAACTCCTTCACCTAGTGGCAAATCTTGGTGAATCTTATGTCGATGGAAAACTTATTCAATTTCCCACACAATGGGAAGTATAAATCTGGAAAATTCCTCATAGAATAAATATTATTAATTTTTGAATCAATCTCTTAACGTTCTAGGAATGAATTTAAGCAAAGAAAGTTTGGGGTATTATAATATCTCCCCCTTGGGAACATTCATCCTTGAAAGTTTCTAGTTGGACTAAGAATACTGAGGAATCTGAGGCTATATGATAGCATGCACAGCCGAAGTAAACTGAATAACTGAATCTAAATCATTCTGAGCTTCTGAGTAATTCTGTGAGTGCATGAACTTACATGAGGACAACTATATAGCTGAATACATGATTAGAAAAGAACTGAATCAAGGAAGAGTATTACCTTCGGCTAAATCTGAGTTTGTGGAGAGGAGGTGAGGGTATTTCGCTTGCATATCTTCTTCGGCTTCCCAAGTGGTACCCTCAACAGACTGATTCCACCAAACAACTTTCACCAAGGAAACTTCTTTGTTCCTTAGTCTACGAATCTAATAATCTAAAATTTTGACTAGAATCTCTTCGTATGAAAGGATGTTCTGAATATCTGAGCTTTCTAAAGGAACTACAATCTGAACTAAAAGGCTCTCCAAAACTGGGAAGTAAACACAGTACCCCTATCTGAAATAATGGACAAAGGCACTCCATGCAATCTGACTAACTCTCGGATATACAACTTAGCATAATCCTCAGTTGTATAAGACGTGTGAACTGGCAAGAAATGCGCTGATTTTGTCAATCTGTCTACAATAACCCAAATCAAATCATGACAACGACTAGAATGGGGTAAACCAATCACAAAATCCATATTCACCTCTCCCCACTTCCATGTGGGAATACCAAACTCTTGCAATGAACCACCAGGTCTTTGGTGCTCTACCTTAACCTATTGACAAGTTGTACACTTGGCCAAAAACTCGATTATGTCTCTCTTCATACCACTCCACCAATAGATTTTTTGCAAGTTACGGTACATCTTGGTAGCATCTGGATGAATGGAATAAAGTGCACCATGCGCTTCTACCATAATCCAATGTCTCAAATCATCAACACATGGCACACACAATCTACTCTGGAATCTCAACATGCCATCTTCCCCTTGGGAGAAAACCTCTACCTTTTGTTCTTTAACCGACTCCTTCAGTTTGACCAAACTAGAATCCATATCTTGCTTCTCTTTTACTTCTGAAACTAGGGAAGATTCGGTACTACTCTGAACCCAAACATTTCTTTCAGCTGAATCAACCAACCTAACACCCAATCTATCCAAACGATGAACTTCTTGAGCCAACTCTTTCTTGTCATTCTCCACATGAGCAACACTGCCCATGGATAATCTACTAAGGGCATCTGCCACTACATTGGCCTTACCCGAATGATACAACACACTTATGTTAAAATCCTTCAACAACTCCAACCACCTTCTCTGACGTAGATTCAAATCACTCTAGATAAACACATACTACAAGCTTTTGTGATCCGTTAACACATCCACATGCACACCATACAAATAATGTCGCCAGATTTTCAAAGCAATCACTGCAGCAACTAACTTAAGATTATGGGTTGGGTAATTCTTCTCATGAGGCTTAAGCTGTCTAGAGGCATAGGCTATGACCTTTGTATCAACACACAACCCAAACCAACTCTTGAGGCATCACAATACACCACAAAACTATCTGTACCATCTGTTAGTGCTAAGACTGGGCTGTAGTGAGTCGAGTCTTTAATTCCTGAAAACTCTTCTCATAGGAATCTGACCACTAGAACTTAACTTTCTTTTGGGTCAGTCTAGACATAGGAGATGCAATAGATGAGAAACCTTCAACAAAATGGTGGTAATAGACAGCTAAACCCAAGAAACTCCTAATGGCTTACTGAGAATTAGGTCTAGGCTAATTTCTTATGGCTTCTAACTTTTGGGGATCGACTCTAATACCATCGACAGAAATAATATGACCGAGAAAGGCTACTGATGTTAGCGAAAATTTGTACTTGCCAAATTTGGTGAACAATTGATGATCTCTAATTACAAGACAATTCTAAGATGATTTGCATGGTCATACTCACTACGGGAGTACACAAGGATATCATCTATAAATACTATGACAAACATGTCTAGATACTGTTTGAACACTCAGTTCATGAGTTCCATGAAAGCTACAGGAGCATTGGTTAGCCCGAAAGACATTACTAGAAACTCAAAATGATCGTAATGGGTCCTGAAAGGTGTCTTTGGAATATCACATTCCCATACCTTAAGCTTATGATAGTCGGATCTAAGGTCAATCTTTGAGAAATAACTTACACCTTGTAATTGAGCAAATAAGTCATCAATTCTAGGAAGAGGGTATTTGTTCTTGACTATGACCTTATTCAGCTGACGATAGTCTATGCGCATTTGTAAAAAACTATCTTTCTTTCACACGAATAGGACAAAAGCGCCCATAGAGAAACACTGGGCCTTATAAAACCTTTATCTAAAAGATCTTTGAGTTGCTCTTTCAACTCTTTAAGCTCAGTGGGAGCCATACGATAAGGATGGATAAAAATCGACTGAGTATCTGGGAGAAGGTCAATATCTAATTCTATTTCCCTATCGGGAGGTACCCCTGGAAGATCTTCTAGAAAAACTTCTGGAAACTCATTGACCACTCGGAAGGACTGAATTGTTGGAGTCTCATACTTAGTGTCCTTAACTCAAACTAGATGATAAATACAAGCTTTGGAAATCAACTTTCTGGATTGGCTCATATGGGAACTGAAACTTTACCACTTGGGTGCGACAATCTATAGAAGCATATCAGGAATGGAGTCAATCCATACCAAGTATAAGATCAAAATCAACCATATCTAACTTTATCAAATCGGCTAACATGACTTTATGAAGGACAGCGATAGGACACTTTTTATAGATTTATTTAGCAACAACTGACTCACCTACTGGAGTAGAAACCAAGAAGGGCTCAGGGATCTTTTCAGAATTTATCTCAAAATTTACTGCAACTAATGGGGTCACATAAGAGGAACTCACCCCAGGGTCTAACAACACATAAACATCAAAATAAAAAACACGAAGCATACTAGTAACGACATCTGGTGAATTCTCCTAATCCTGATGAGATGGTAAAGCATAAAACCGATTCTGGCGCTGACCTCCACCAGTACTAGATGATGCGCCCTGAGGAGGAGCTGGGCGACCTAGAGGAGCTGGTGCATTATTAGCCTGAGTCTGGGTTGAACATCCCTATTTCCCTATCTAGCATACGGGCACTCTTTGATTTCGTGATCCGACTGGCCACATCCATAACAACCTTTTTAACCTCACAAACACTCACCTGGATGGGTCTTACCACACTTAGAACACTGAGGATAACTAGGCCTACCACTCACACTATTCTGAGATCTGGACATAGAAGACTTACCCTACTATTCCTGCCTATTTCTCGGTGTAGGAGCACTAGCTGAAGAAGGTGCAGGCATAGATGAACGATTTTGAAACTGGGAATGATTTCCTCCTCAAGACCTATTCTGACCATAATCAAACTGCCCTGTTCTAGACTTCTTATTTACTCTTTTTTTTCAACTTTTCTACCTCAATCCATTGTGCATGCATCATCAATCTAGAAAGATCCATATCTCCAATAAGCATAGCAGTCTTACACTCCTTAACTACCAACCCAGATACACCGGTCACAAACTTACTCATGCTTGACCTAGGGTCAGCCATCTGATCAAGGGCATACTTAGATAACTGGTTAAACTTGAGGCAATACTCCTTCACTATCATAGAGCCCATCCTCAAGTTCATGAACTCTTCTATCTTAGCTTTCCTTATATCATGTGAGAAGAACTTGTCTAAGAACGCATCGTGAAATATCTGCCAAGTCATGACAGCTGATTCTCCCCTTTACTTTTCTTCCACATTAATACCCAATCATAAGCAACATCCTTCAGCCTATAGGATACCAATTCTACACTCTCCTCATTAAAAACATGCATAATTAGGATGACCTTCTTCACTTTATCTAGATAAAACTGCGGGTCCTCACCTGCCTTCGACCCAAAGAACTCTGGAGAGTTCATTCTCATAAAATCTCGAATTCTGGCTACGACTATGTCCCCATCTTGCTAGGATAGGTCTGCAGCCTGATGGTTGCCTTGAATATTAGCCGTCACAACTTGGGCTAGCACCTGAAAGGCAGTCCAAAACTCTGTATGTGAAACATTTTCATTCAAAGTATATGCAGGCTGAGGTGGCTGGTTATCATTTCTACGTGCGTTAGCTCGATGAGAAGGCATTTTCTGTTATGTGAAAGCACGAGTTAGAAGCAGATAGAGATGTGGAATACACGATAGGTCATGAAAGAAAAGATGATTTCCTAAAATGCTCCATAAGCTCTTGCTCATAGATGTGGCGCACTTCACACCGATGATCAAAACTCTACGTAACGCGGCTTATCTGACTTACTAGGACTCTCTAAACCTTAGGCTCTGATACTAAGTTTTTAACACCCCGAAACTTAATTCTCGGGATGCCACACGTTGCTCCAAACTACCAGTAGTCCTGAGCTAACCCTAGCTACTTTTTACTGAATCTGAATCTCAAAATCAAGAAAAATGGATAGGAAAACATAATAAATATGGAAATCTTATCTGAAGTATATTAATATAACATGTCTTGGTAAGAAAATGCTAAAAAATCTAGATACAGAATGAAAAGTCTAAATTAAATCTAGTAGTCTGATAATCCTCTACTAACTGAATCTAGAGAGTCACTGGGACAGGCCCCAGCTGACTCAAACTGTATAAAATTAATACTAAATTATCTACTAGATAAAAAGGAAATCTGAATTGCTAAGTCCTCGAACTATAAGGGCTCACCAAATGCAGAGATATAGATGAGATGCTCAAAAATCATTCACGCTGAAAGACTAAGCACCTGAACCGACATTATAAAATAATGTAGCACATAGACGTATATGTGGATCAGTACTTTGATGATGTAATGAGTATATGGGGGTGAATGCAATAAGTAATCAATATCATCACAATTTATAAAATCATGCATCGTAAATGTAAATGACTCATATAGGCTTAAGTAATCTGAAATCTGAAGATCATAAATCAGGAACAATAAAGCATATAATATGAATCTTGTGAGCCATTACATTCAATTCTAAAATTTGTTCTTTTCTAAAAACTACCACATTATCTTGTCGACTATAAGGTGAATACTTCATCTCAAGACTTTAAGAAATCTTAAAATCCATAGCTTTCAAAACATATATTTTTATCTTAAGGCTTTCAACCAATCGACTATTTTAAGAGTAGGAGACTTCTTTTGGGAGTTTTTTCTAACCGACATAAACCATATGAGAATTCATGGAGTCCAACGTCTTACCCACATTGGGGAGAGCTGTTCTACCTTTGCCATCGAAATAGAACTTCTTATCTTAAGTGATCACAATCTTAGTCATCCACGTAGAAGTGGGAATAATATTAATCCTACGGTGGCACATAGTTTTGGGGCATGAAACCTTGGTAACATACCCATCTCAGTGATAGCTACTACTCCCATTCTTATGCTCAAAATCTTAAGAAATTCACTTCAAAAAAATGGCACAAGGGTTTACAAGAAAAACTAATTGTGCTTTTCTTTCTTTAAATCTCAAGTCATATGAACAATGTGGATTCTTTATCTTAGCTTAGGACCAAATGGTCAAATCTTTATCAAAAATCTGAGAATAATCTTATCATAGGGTGCTCACGGCACAAACAATCTTGAAATAGCAATCTTTAATTAGGGCTTAATGACCCATGCTTCAAATTCATGTAAAATCATAGCAAAACATTATGCTCAATATGCTTCTTGAAAATACATCAACAATATCAAAATAATAAAATTAAGAATCTCAATATCATGCTTAAACTCAATTGGGAAAATCTGAAAAATCGCATTATACACATAATTATATGAAAATAGTCATGCAATTCAACATTCAATTACTTGAAATCTCATAAGCTTGTAAATAACAACAATGGGCATAAACCCTAACTTGAATTTCATGGGAAATCATATAAAATTCAGTAAAATTGGAATAAAATAAGTTTTGGGCATAAGGACGAAAGGATTGTCCTTGTTCAAAACCCCACATACCTCAATTGATGATGTTAGATGCTAAAACTTGAATCTTTGATCTCTATTGATGCTTTGGAGATGAATTCTTAGAATTCTTGAGTTGGGGATTCTAAATCTTGAATTACCTTGGAGAATTAATGGAGAAATTGGGTTTCTTGGAGAAGGAGATTTGATGATCTAGGGTTTTATTTTGAGAGAAAGTGGATGAAATAAGCATAAAGTGCTTTGTAATACGTTAAATCCTGTGTTTTGGACGGATTGGGGGATTGGAAATTGATCAAAATGCCCCCTTTAAGCTTTTAAATGGAACTGAAAAATACAACATTTTCCAAACTAGGTGGCCACTGCGATGCGCCACTATCACGGTGGCTCACTGGAAAAAGGACAAATGGGAACTGGGCTTTCACAGCGATGCACCACAATCGTGGTGCCATTTAGTCTACCATTTGGCCACTGGTGCGATGCGCTTGTATCGCGAAGGCTCACTGGAAATTGACAAATGGAAAATTAGCCCTCTTCACGATGCACCAATATCGCGGAGGCCCACTGGAATTTTACAATTACAAATTTTGCCTTTCGCGCAACGCGCCAAGTGCTTAGGTGGCACACTGTCAACTTAAAAATGCCATAACTTCTTCACCAAGTGGCGAATTCGGGCGAATCTTATATCGATGGAAAGCTTATTCAATTTCCCACAAAATTGGAAGCCTAAATCTGGAAAATGCCATATAGAATAAATATTATTCATTTTTGAAGCTATCTCTAAACATTTTAGGAACGAATTTAAGCTAAGAAAGTTCGGGGTATTACAATATCTTCCCTTTGGGAACATTCCTCCTCAAATGTTGCTAGTTAGACTTAGAATACTAAGGAATTTGAGGCTATATGATAGCATGCACAACCGAAGTAAACTGAATAACTAAATCTAAATCATTCTGAGCTTCTGAGTAATTCTGTGAGTGCATGAACTTACATAAGGACAACTATATAGCTGAATACATGATTAGAAAAGAACTGAATCAAGGAAGAGTATTACCTTCAGCTAAATTTGAGTTTGCGTAGAAGAGGTGAGGGTACTTGGATCGCATATTTGCTTCCGTTTTCCAAGTGGCACCCGCAACAGACTGATTCCACCAAAGAACTTTGACAAACGGAACTTCTTTGTTCCTTAGTCTACAGACTTGATGATCTAAAATTTTGACTGGAATCTCTTCGTATGCAAGATCGTTCTGAATATCTGAGCTTTCTAAAGAAACTACAATAGTGGAGTCACTAATGCACTTCTTAAGAATAGAGACGTGGAATACATGATGAACAGCCGACAAGTCTACGGGCAACTCTACTTTCCCAATACAACTCACAATTCTAAAAGGGCCAACATACCGGGGACTAAGCTCTCCCTTTTTGCCAAATCTCTTCACCCATTTCATAGGTGAAATCTTCAAATATACTAAATCACCAACCTTAAACTTGAGGTCCCTTCTTCTCATATCTGCATATGATTTCTAACGACTCTGGGCTATTTTTAATCTTTCTCTAATCAACTTAACTTTCTCAATATCTTCAAAGACTGCATCGGGCCCAAGCAAAGCGACCTCAACCACTTCAAACCAGCCTATGGGTGATCTACATCTTCTCCCATAAAGAACCTCAAATAGGGCCATCTGAATGCTGGAATGGTAATTGTTATTATAAGCACCTTAATTAGTGAAAAATTCTCATCCCAACTACCTTTAAAATCAAGAGCACATGCCCTCAACATAACTTCTAGATTCTGGATGGTCCTCTCTACTTGACCATCTGTCTGAGGGTGGAAAGGTGAACTAAGATGGACTTGGGTACCAAGACCCTTCTAAAAGGCTCTCCAAAACTGGGAAGTAAACTGAGTACCCCTATCTAAAATGATGGACAATGGCACTCCATGCAATCTGAATAACTCTCGAATATACAACTTAGCATAATCCTCAGTTGTATAAGAAGTGTGAACTGGCAAAAAATACACTAACTTCGTTAATCTGTCTACAATAACCCAAATTGAATGATGATGATGTAAATAGGGTAAACCAGTCACAAAATCCATATTCACCTCTTCCTACTTCCAGGTGGGAATACCAAACTCTAGCAATGAAATACCAAGTCTCTGGTGCTTTACCTTAACCTGTTGACAAGTTTTACACTTGACAATTGCTTCATACCACTCCACCAATAGATTTCCTGTAAGTCGCGGTACATCTTGGTAGCACCTGGATAAATGGAATAACGCGCACCATGCGCTTCCGCCATAATCCAATGTCTCAAATCATCAACACATGGCACACACAATCTACTCTGGTATCTCAACATGCCATCTCCCCCTTGGGGTAAAACCTCTACCTTTAGGTCTTTAACCGACTCCTTCAGTTTGACCAAACTAGAATCCATATCTTGCTTCTCCTTTACTTTTAAAACTAAGGAAGATTCAGCACTACTCTGAACCCAAACATTCCTTTCAGATGAATCAACCAACCTAATAGCCAATCTATCTAAATGATGAACTTCTCGAGCTATCTCTTTCTTTTCATTCTCCACAAGAGCAACACTGCCCATGGATAATCTACTAACGGCATCTGCCACTACATTGGCCTTTCCCGGATGATAAAACACACTTATGTCAAAATCCTTCAACAACTCCAACCACCTTCTCTGATGAAGATTCAACTCTCTCTAGATAAACACATACTATAATCTTTCGTGATCTATGAACACATCCACATACACACCATACAAATAATATCTCTAGATTTTTAAAGCAAACATACAGCAGCAAACTTAAGATTGTGGGTTGGGTAATTCTTCTCATGAGGCTTAAGCTATCTAGAGGAATAGGCTATGACCTTACCTCTCTGCATCAACATACAACCCAAACCAACTCTTGAGGTATCATAATATACCACAAAACTGTCTGTACCATCTGGTAGTGCTAAGATTGGGGATGTAGTGAGTCAAGTCTTCAATTCCTGAAAACTCTTCTCGCAGGAATCTGACCACTCAAACTTAACTTTTTTAGGGTTAGTCTAGACATAAGAGATGCAATAGATGAGAAACCTTCAAAAAAACGTCGATATTAGCCAGTTAAACCTAAGAAAATCCTAATGTCTTATAGAGAAATGGGTTTAGGCCAATTTCTTATTGCTTATGTCTTTTGGGGATCGACTCTAATACCATCAGCATAAATAATATAATCGAGAAAGGCTACTAATCTTAGTCAAAATTCACACTTGCTAAATTTGGTGAACAATTGATGATCTCTAAGGGTTTGCAAGACATTTCTAAGATGATCTACATGTTCATCTTCACTACGAAAGTACATAAGGATATCATCTATGAAGACTATAACAAGCATATCTAGATACTATTTAAACACTAGGTTCATGAGGTCCATGAAAGCTGTAGGGGCATTGGATAGCCCGATAGACATGACTAGAAACTCAAAATGATCGTAATAGGTCCTGAAAGTTGTCTTTGGAATATCACATTCCCTTAACTTAAGCTGATGATAACCGGATCTAAGGTCTATCTTTGAGAAATAACTTACACCTTGTAATTGATCAAACAAGTCATCAATTCTAAGAAGGGGTATTTCTTCTTGACTATGACCTTATTTAGCTGACGATAGTCAATGTACATTCGCAAAGAACCATCTTTCTTTCACACGAATAGGACGAGAGCGCCCCATGGAGGCTTGATTCAGGCGTTAGCAAAATACTGTCATATGTAAAACATTGGGCCTTATAAAACCTTTATCTAAAATATCTTTGAGTTGCTCTTTCAACTCTTTAAGCTCGGCGGAAGCCATATGACAAGAAGGGATAGAAATAGGCTGAGTATCTAGGAGAAAGTCAATACCAAATTCTATTTCCCTATCGGGAGGTACCCTTGGGAGATCTTCTAGAAAAACTTTAGGAAACTCATTGACCACTCGAACGGACTAAATTATTGGAGTCTCAGACTTAGTGTCCTTAACTTGAACTAGATGATAAATGAAACCTTTGGATATCAACTTTCTGGCTCTATGATAAGATATGAAATGAATCTCGGGTGATACTGAATTTCCTAACCACTCAAAGACTGGCTCATCTGGGAACTGAAACTTCACCACTCGGGTGCGACAATCTATAGAAGCATAATAGGAATGGAGCCAATTCATAACAAGGATAATATCAAAATCGACCATAGCTAACTCTATCAAGTCTGCTAACTTAACTTTATGAAGGACAGTGATAGGACAATTTTTATAGATTTGTTTAGCAACAACTGACTCACCTACTAGAGTAGAAACCAAGAAGGGCTCTGGGATCTTTTTAGAATTTATCTCAAAATACTACAACTAATATGGTCACATAAGAGAAACTTGACCCAAGGTCTAACAACACATATACATCAAAATAAAAGACACAAAGCATACCAGTAATGGCATCTGGTGAATCCTCCTACTCCTGATGGGATGGTAAAGCATAAAACCGATTCTGGCGCTGACTGCTGCCAGTACTAGATGATGTACCCTGAGGAAGAGCTGGGCAACCTATAGGAGTTGGTGCACTATTAGCCTGAGTATAGGGTCGAACATCCCTATTTCCCTGTCTAGAATGCGGGCACTCTTTGATTTCGTGATCCGACACTTAGCATACTAAGGATAACTGGGCCTATCACTCACACTATTCTGAGGTCTGGACATAAAAAAATTACCCCACTGTTCCAACCTATTTTTGGGTGCAGGAGCACTGGTTGAACAAGGTGCAGGCATAGATAAATGATTCTAAAACTGTGAATGATTTCCTCCTCCAGACCTATTTTGACCATAATCAAACTGCCCTATTCTAGCATTCTTATTTACTCTTTCTCTTTCTTTCAAACTTTCTACCTTAATTTGTTGTGCGTGCATCATCAATCTAGGAAGATCCATATTTCTAATGAGCATAGTAGTCCGACATTCCTTAACTACCAACCCATATACACCGGTCACAAACTTACTTCTGCTTGACCTTGGGTTAGCCATCTAATCAGGGGCATACTTATATAATTAGTTAAACTTGAGGAAATACTCCTTCACTGTCATCTAAAATTTATTATTTTCTGAAAACTACCACATTATCTTGTCGAATATAGGAGGAATACTTCATCTTAAGACTTTAAGAAATCTTAAAATCCATAGCTTTCAAAACATATACTTTTATCTTAAGGCTTTCAACCAATAGACTGTATTAAAAGTAGGGGACTTCTTTTGGGAGGTTTTTCTAACCGACATAAACCATATGAGAATTCATAGAGTCCAACGTCTTACCCACGTTGGGGAGAGCTGTTCTACCCTTGCCATCAAAATAGAACTTCTTATCTTAAGTGATCACAATCTTAGTCATCCACGTAGAAGTGGAAATAATCTTAATACTATGGTGGCACGTAGTTTTGGGGCATGAAACCTTGGTAACATACCTATCTCAATACTAAATACTACTCCTATTCTTATGCTCAAAATCTTAAGAAATCCACTTCAAAAAAGTAGCACAAGGTTTTACAAGAAAAATCAATTATGTTTTTCTTTCTTTAAATCTCAAGTCATATGAACAATGTGGATTCTTTATCTTAGCTTAGGACCAAATGGTCAAATCTTTATCGAAAAACTGAGAATAATCTTATCATAGGGTTCTTATGGCACAAACAATCTTGATATAGCAATCTTTAATTAGGACTTAATGACCCATGCTTCAAACTCATGTAAAATCATAGCAAAACATCATGCTCAATATGCTTCTTGAAAATACTTCAACAATATCAAAATAATAAAAATAAGAATTTCAATATCATGCTTAAACTCAATTAGGAAAATCTGAAAAATCGCATTATACACATAATTATATGAAAATAGTCATGCAATTCAACATTCAATCACTCGAAATCTTATGAGCTTGAAAATAACAATAATGGGTATAAACCCTAACTTGAATTTCATGGAAAGTCATATAAAATTCAGTAAAATTGGAATTAAAATAAGTTTTGGGAACAAGGACGAAAGGATTGTCCTTGTTCAAAACTCCACATACCTCAATTGATGATGTTAGATGCTAAAACTTGAATCTTTGATCTCTATTGATGCTTTGGAGATGAATTCTTAGAATTCTTGAGTTGGAGATTCTAAATCTTGAATTACCTTGGAGAATTAATGGAGAGATTGAGTTTCTCAGAGAAGGAGATTTGATGATCTAGGTTTTTCTTTTGAGAGAAAGTGGATGAAATTAGCATAAAGTGATTTGAAATAGATTAAATCTTGTGTTTTTGATGGAAATTGACCAAAATTTCCCTATTAAGATTTTAAATGGATCTGAAAAATACAATATTTTTTGAATTGGGTGGCCACCGCGATGCGCCACTATCGCGGTGGCTCACTAGAATGTGGACAAATGGGAACTGAGTTTTCATCGCGACGCACCACAAACGTGGTGCCCTTTAGTTTGTCATTTCTCCACTGGCGCGACGTGTCAGTATTACGAAGGCTCACTGGAAATGTACAAATTGGATATTGGCCCTCTCCACGATGCAAAAATATCTCGGAGGTCCACTGGAATTTGACAATTACAAAATTTTCCTTTCCCGCAACGCGCCAAGTGCCCAAGTGGCACACTCTCGACTTAAAATGCCATAAATCCTTCACCGAGTGTCGGATTTAGGCGAATCTTATATCGATAGAAACCTTATTCAATTTCTCACAAAATGGAAAGTCTAAATCTTTAAAATTCCACATATAATAAATATTATTCATTTTTTAAGCTATCTCTTAACGTTCTTGGAAAAAATTTAAGCTAAGAAAGTTTGGGTACTACAGTTAGGCTTACTTATATTTAGATTGAGGTATATTGTAGTATAATTATTGATATCTTATAAAATTGGGAAGGGCTTATATAATAAATTTTTGAATGGTGATAATTTGAATTAGTTGGTTCTTATAGGTTATTGAATTTGCAAGATGATATGCTTGACCCTTAGCTTAGAACCCTGGGTAGTCTACTTGTAGTTTCATAAATAGTATGATAATACTCTAGTTTCTCTAATACATGATATTGGTGTTTCTCCCTAACCTTCGGATTATCTTGACCTTGCTAGTGCTTAGATAGAAAATGACCTTGGTGTGGGATTGACTTAGGAGGAATACTTGAAGAAGGTTTCCCTGATAGGCTTAGGAAGGATTAATTAACCCTTATGATGTGAATTAGATAACTTAGCCAAATTAGGGTAGATGTTAGCCTTCTGATGGTAGACTTTGGCATTCGTGAAATATAGGAGTGGGACTTGATCGACCTTAAGCTTGAATTATGAAATTCCTTAGAGACCTATATGCTAAGTGAGTGTCTAAATTATGTCGTGGAGATTATTGATGGCTAAACCCCTATTGGTTGATTATATATGTGTTTGATGGCAGGTTAATATATATATTTGATGGAATATCTTGTAGTCATGATATGGATAGCCTTGGGAAAGTGATGATTGTGTATATACTATATGAATACTCATGTTTATGCTCATGTTATGTGGTAATGCTTAATAGTAAGGTAGGGTGATACATGTTCTCTTACATCCTAATTACCCTATTATTGTGGGCTTGTATTTACTTATTGATTTAGCTATGTATATGTATGTATGTTATTACCTTGATAAATGTGAAATGGCATAATGATGCCCGATGAATCCTAAAGATGTGTTAATATGATGATAATACTTGGTGAATCTAGAAGAGGTAGTGATGTATGATTTTGCTTGGTGAATCTGGAGGACATATTAATGTATGATATTGGCCGGTGAATTCGGAGGATATGTTGATGCATGATGTTGCCTGGTGAATTCGGAGGATATGTTAATGTTATGATGTTGCTCGGTAAATCAGGAGGACATGTTGATGTTATGATGTTGCCCAATGAATCCAGAGGATATGTTGATGTAATATTGATACTCGGTAAATTTGAAAGCAGTGATGATGTTAAAATGATACCTAGTAAACCCAGAGGATATGTTGATACCCGGTAAATCTGAAAAATGTAAAGACGTTATGATGCCGTGTCGGGAAAATTTACATAAATGCATTGATACTTGCGAGGTTGGGCTTGTGGGGCTAAACCGCTTATGTACGTGGGACATGATGTCTCTTTTGGTAAATAGTTATTCATTGCTTGTCCTTATTCACTAAATAAGTAGTCTGACCCTTGTTGACCCCAATTGGTAACTAAAAGTAACTTATGCCTATTAATGGGTTAAGATTAATTGGTATATAAAACCTTGTGTAGAACTAAACACTTACCTAGCAAATCTATTCGATTTGGGATAATGGTTATGTTATGGAATTTTGCCTAATAAAGTGGATTATGTGACAACTAGTTATTTCAAATAAATGATTATGACTTGTAGGCTAAAAGCCTAGTGAACTAGTTGGTAGACCTTACTTACTTAAAATATGGGAACTAGTCCTTAAAGTTGTAATATGCTTAATGATAATAGACTTAGTGTTGCATGATGAATCATTAGGTCGACTTCTAATGTGTGATGATGAGGTGGTTTAATTGGTCACTTATACCATGGAAATGCTAGTTAGAGAATGGCCTTAGGATAGATGAATAACGAATAATATGGGTAACTTTTAGCCATTCCTTAATTGATGACTAGTACCTATAAGACTTATAGTCTAGTGGCTTATGGAAATGGAGGTTAACTTCAATAGACTAAAACTTGGAGTTTATTAATGAACTAGAGATTTAGTAACTATATAAATATGCTATACCAATATTGGTTTTGTTGTGATTAAATTATGGTATGGATATTGGATGTGGTTCTCGATAATAAGCCATGGTGGGGTTGTGCTACCCACAGCTTCGTCAAGTGAGGAGTAGTTTTGCTTTATTGTATTATTCGTTGATCTTTTGGTGTACTCATCGGTGGTATGGGAAGCCGTGATGAGTTATTTGTATTGTATTCTTTTGGTGTACTCTCCGGTGGTATGGGACGCCGTGATGAGTTCTTGGTTGTGTTATTTTGCGTGTACTTCTCGGTGGTATGGGACGTCATGGTAAGTCTTGTGTTTTATACTTCAGTGATGTGTATGTGTTGAATATTAAATGACATGATTGATATTAGGTATGTGACTTTATGCTTCCAAAATGATACTCATTTGATATGACGATTATGAAGTCTATTGAGATAGTATATCGTGCTATTGCCTTAGTAGTATAGATATTGTTACAGTGATAGTGGAGAAGATTCAGGTTCGATCCTATACCTTAACTTTAAGTTATTGTCTTACTTTATATCGTCTTTATATTACAATTTAGCTCAGTCGGCCAATAATGCCTACTGAGTACCCGTGTTTTTGTACTCATACTTCACTTCTGTACCTTTTTGGTGCAAACCTAGGTTCTCATTGCCATCGTTGTTCTAGTTCGTACCGCATTGACTATTTGGAGACAGGGTGAGCTCTTGGAGTTCCAGTTGCCCTCTTTCCTCTCTATCTTTATTTGTCTTTTGCTTTCGAGACAAATGTATACGACTATCTAGGATAGTTTTGACCTTGAGATTATAAATTCCTATTATCATGTTTAGAAGCTCTTGTATTAATACTATCAGGTCATGGGATTTGTGTTTGAATATTTGTTGTCTTTAGTTCTAAAACGTTGTTGTTTATATATTGTATCCTTATATAGGGTCCATGTTGGACGTTCTCACCAAGGTAACCAATTGCATTAGCTCCAGTTTATGGTATCAGCTTACCTACCGGTGGGATGTGGTAGATGCTATCATGACTATGAAATTGGGTCGTGACATATATATATGTATGACCATTGTGGATCCTGTTATGGCATTACGATTAGGGAAATGATAATCATTGTTAATAATTGCATGAATCGGATAGGTTATGGCTTGTGATGTAACCCTGTGACATGTGAGTGTGAGATACTATTTAGTTTCTTTTGTATGTTGAATCCAGAACCAGTCTAGTTAGTCTTTTCTAAGTTGTAGGATAGACGGCTAGGAAAGGATCATAGTCCATTTTTATATTAGTCCACTTTTAGCCTAAATGACCTTCCATTTGTGAATAAGTATCCCTTGATCCCTATTTTGAGACTGTATAGCGTATATTTCTTGATACACCTTTCACCTACCCATTTATGTTACAATGAACCTATTTTGGTCCTGGTCCTCCCTGGACATTGTGCACCTCAACTCAGGTAAATCGCCTAAGTTGAGGGTGACTATCACAGGGGTGTGTAATGTAAAGTGGGTATAAATAAGGGTAAAATAAGAGAAAAAGAAAATAAGGAAGGATGTGGTTGCAAAAGAAAATGAAAAAGAAAAAAAATTATGAAAAAAATGAAAAAAAAAAAAAAAAAAAAAAAGAACAAAAGAAACTGCATCCAACCTAAATATGCAACAAAAGAATAAAAAGGGAGAAATAAGGGTGGAACAAAAAGAAAAATTGATTGATAAGTGGACCACAAAGTGTAGTTCCAAAGACTCTTAGTCACTCAAAATGTCCATACGTACAATACCGCCCCCCCCCCCAAGCCTACATTACAAGCTGAATAAAGTCCTATAGTAATCCTAACCTGACTGTATGAAAGCTAAGGTAAAAAAAATAAGGGCAAGCCTATGGTATTTGATGCAAATTGTTGGAACTTCTCTTGTAAGTGCGGGTGACTCTTGATACGCTCCTATAATGACATGCATGATTCAATTGAGTGATTGAGACTTCATTGTTGAGAGGGAACATGGGTTGTATTGCTAGATGCTTACTTATGTGGGTAGTGTAACTTGTATAGATGCATGATTATTTATTGCTAATGTAATGCCATAGCTTGATTCCTTTGTATCACATTATTGTGCTTCATAGACACTTATAGTTGGTTTTAAGGTATTGAACTTGGAGAGGGTAATGTGTTTTGAGATAAAATTGATGATTGACTGCCATAAATATCTTGGGTTTATCTTGGTTAAGCATCGTTGTAATATTTTGTTATGTTTTGTAGCTTGAGGACATGCAACATTTTAAGTTAAGGGTCTAGATGTGCTAAGGATTCATAGCACTAATGATGCTTAAACTTGGAGAATATGTGTACTTAAGGTTATTTTGTTGTATTTGATGTGTTTTTAGAGTGATTTTGTAGGAAACTAGGTGTTGGAAGCTAACCGGAAGAAAACAAAATGAAAAGCCAAAACTTAACAATTTATTGAGGCCCCTACCCACTGTCGGTACCATTTACTGGGCATAGGTGAGTCCATAGGTATCAGAAAGTGATTTCCAGAGAATAAATTTAGGGCCACCACCTATGCCCCCCCCCCCCCCCTACGGCCCCCAGGGGGGGCTATAGGTGGCCACCAATGCAAATTTCTCGAATCATTTTTTAGTTGTTTCTTAGGATTTCCATGTAACCTAAACCTACTCCAATGATGTTTTTAGTCATTATTATGTATGTTTAGTCAAGTTTTCCTCATTCATGTAGGATTTGAATTCTAGGGTTTCCTTGTAATCCAAAAATACACTTTAGCCATTTTTAGTAAAGATTTCAAGTTTACGCCCTTGGGGGATACCATATACTCTTGAAAATATCTTATTCTTCTTGGCTTGTTTTTTGTAAGTTATTCAATTAGAGACTTTGGGTTTTCTTCATTCATTATTTTGAGATTGATTCTATGATTTTATCTATGAATTCCATGAATTATCTGGCAACTATGAGCGGCTAATTCCCTTAGCTAGGGTTGTGGCAACCCCGACGGATTAACAAAGTATAAGAAGTACCAAATTTTTCTAGATAAAGATTCTTGCTTGTATTGTGGTTTTCTTTAATTCTATTTATTTCTTAGCGGTGACCAAAGTTAAGATCTTGCCTATATCACTAGTTGTTTCACAAGAGAAGTAGAGAGTAGGAAAATAAAATCACAACAGTAATTTGGAGATTAATTGTCGATCTAGGTTGATCAACATCATCTACAAAAGATGATTATTTTTCATCTAATAACTTGAGACTCAAAAGGTGATAGTTAACTGGGTCTAGGGTAAAGGTTAGTAAAATGACATCCTGAGACTCAAAAGGTAAAGGGTAAAATTTGTCAATGAGTCCACAAGACAGTTGATGGTACATAACTTATCAGATTCTGCATGCAAGGTATTGGAATAATTCAACAGTGCACAATAAGTCTAAAGAGTTAGAAGCCAGGGAAAACGCAAGCCTAGTGTTCATATTAGATTGAATACAACCTCAAGCATCCAGTTCTTGTTACTTTTTAGTATTTCAGCAAATCCCCTCTTTTTTACTTTTTTGTACTGCCTGGTGATTTCAATAAATTCTAGCAAGATTTCTGACGTATTCTCTTTGGGATCGACCCCAACCTAGTTGGGTTACTATATTTTGAAAGTGACCGTTTTGCCCTTTAATTGATGGTGTATTTTAGGGGATATCACTGTCCATGAATTCTAAGTCATCTACGAACAAGAATAGGATCCCTAGGCTCGATCGGGACCCTTATCTCGTGTAGCAGAAGCACATGTTCTAGTCATCTGCAAAAGAGTAAAGTCAAGGAAATACTTCTACAAACCAACTCAGACTCTTAGCACAAAGTGAGTGAAAGAAGTGAAGAACTCCTAAGAATGTCTCATAGCCTCCCGAAGATAGGAAATGGATGTCATCGTTCTGATCTACAGGACTCTTTTAGATACTTGCTCTTGTACCGACAGTACCCGTGAAACTTAGCCTCTGATACTAATTTGTCATGACCTGATTTAGGAGTCATGGTGGCACTTATAAATTTTGCTAGTAGGTAATCAAACTCATAATCTGTAGCTCACGCAATGGGTTAATTCGATAGGAAAATGTCCAAACATAGGCAAAAATGAACAACACACTTATTAATAAGCAAAGTGTTCTAAATAGATAAGAACATTCAATACAAGATATCACTCCACAACCTGTTAGAGCCTGTACAAGAGCATTTAATAATAATACAACTCAAAGACTTAGAATAGTCAACAACATCTATCTCGATAATAAAAGACTTAATATCTAAAGATAGAAGGAAATAGGTGACTCCGACTCCAAGAGTTCAGCTATCTTCAAAAATATCAACATAGCACGATCAATGACCAACAACGAAAGCTAGCACTCGAATCCACACTAAAAAAGTACAGACGTGTAGTATGAGTACTAAAACAACGGATACTCAGTAGGCATCATCGGTGATTGTGCTAAATCAGGATATAAGTATGATAAAATGTAAGATAGCATAACTAAGCCAAGGTACAGAAACCAACCTGAAATCATCTCTAATACTATTGTACATAACACATAATATAACCATAATAGCGATATAACATAAAGTATCAACACATGTCAACATCATCGTGCAATATAAGTAAATAAGTCAGAATAATAATGCATCACAAGACATCGCACAAGCAATTACAAACTATAAAATTGGCTCCCATACCCCAATTGGTGCAAAAACTAAATAACTCATCATAGACTCTCATACGCCTGGATAGCAGACTCAAAGATAGAATAAAGCAACCATTCACCGCTTATAAATATCCAACTTATTATTTAACCATCATTCTACAATTTATCATCAATCAGTCATTTACCCACAGTTCACAATTTACCAACATTTGACAATGTAACAACATCCCATAATGTTATCATCATTTAATAACCTTATCATCGATACTAACTAGTCACCATTCATTGGCTAACTATATCTTATTTACTAATTGATTTAACAACTAGTCATCATATAACTTTCAGTCTTCATTTAACAACTATTCACCACATATCCGTGAATCGCCCTTTATTTGATAACCAATATTTATCCACTAACATCATTTATTAACTAATCATCCTTTATCAACTAATCCTCGTTTAACAACTAGTCATGATCAGTCACTCAAACAATATCCACCACTAATCCTTATTTATCACTAAGCATCAACTAGACCACTTTATAATGATTTATCACTTAATCAACAACTATCAGTAATCCTTAAAAGTCCACTAATTATCATTTTTACCACTTTCAAGCTATAACTGGCATCTCTAATTCGATATCATACCAAACTACATATAAGGATATATACATATATAGTATCCATATATAGGGCATATCCGAACTCGAACCTGTAAATTTACGCATGGACATATCAATATAATTATTCTCCAGCCTTGTTGGGTATCATTATATCATCATAATCATCCTCCAACCTTGTCAGGTATTAATATATCATCATAATCATTCTCTAGCCTTGTTGGGTATCAATATATCATCATAATCATCCTCCGGCCTTGTTGGGTATCAATTTCAACATTATCTTCCAGAATTTAATTGGGTATATATGTATATATATGTATATATTAAATATCGAAACTCGAACCGGTATCCATATCATTATAGTTGGTGGCAAAGTCAATAGCATAAGTTATTATATAATCAAGAATCGCGATTTCAAGTATAATTAATAGCATAACTTCCCATAAAATCAATAAACATTACTTCTAACATAATTCATGGCAGAATTTATAATATCATCAATAGAGATGTTTTCTAGCATGATTACTAGCATAATTTCTTATCATGATCATAATCATAAGCAATATCATGAACAATAACTTATTAGTATATTCAATGACTTATCATTAGCATAAAAGATAGTTTATCATTTGAATCATCGGTAGTCATCAAAGTATCATTTACAGCACCTTCACAGAGAAATCTATAGCATTTTCACTAACTTACTATAACATGATCCATAGCTCATCATAGGATAACCACAATCTAACCAATTAGACCATGATCATTACTTCTAATGTCATTATTACCATAATCAATTACCATGGTTCCTTAATATTGCCTCAAAAGGGTATTCTCTAGGTATTCTAAAAGCGTATAAGGATTTCCAGATAACTAATCATCAATCTTGACTTAAGGTGGGTCAAAGAGACTACTTTTAAATCCCCAAAATTTATTCTAAGTCAAATTTTACTCCAGACTAGGCTAAGGTATCTAAACCCACTATTAGATGTATAACAAGTAACAATTATCCCTAAGGTAGAGATTCTTCTCAAAAACTTTAACTAATTCAAATAAAAACTAAAGGAACTTTTAATAGTGTAAGCAACTAAGGCTAATTTATCCACACTTAGGCTTTGCCATGCTCCTTAGCTCAAGTTTTCGGTACTCAGAATTTCCCTCAACCTGTGACTCAACAAAAACAAAAACTATGTAAAGTAAAAACTAAAAAATGAGAATAAAACATACCTACTTAACTTGGGCTGCCTCCCAAGCAGCGCCTGATTTAGTGTCGTGGCACAACCCAACTACAACTTAGTCGTTCTCTTTCCTTCTCTTTCTCACACTTGGTCTCCATCTTCATACTCTTTCCACCCCTCTTGGGTGTAAACTCTTAAGTGCAATAAATTTTTCAACTTTAACCTTTTCAGGCTCATCAATTTGCATTATGTCTGGTTGTGGTGGTTTTGGCTTAGGCAGCTCAATGAGGTAGTCCGAAAGAGGCCCTTGCTGGATTAATCACCCCACACTTATCCCCTCAAATAATAGTAATCATGCATAAGTCCTTATAGTGGGATAGTATGTTTAGCGGTTTGTATACTTTAAAGACTGCCTCATTATCCTCCAACCTCATTTTGAGCGTACCCTCTCTTACATTAATCAACGCTCCTCCTGTTGCTAAGAATAAATGCAGTAAGATAATTGGTACGTATTTGTCTACCTAAAAATCTAGAATAATAAAGTCAGTAGGAATAACAAATTTACCAACCTTTATAAGTACATCCTCTATCACTCCTTTAGGATAGGCTATGCTCTATTTTACTAACTGTAGTATCACCGAACTCAGTCTAGGCTTACCCAAGCCCAAACATATTAAACAAATATAGGGGCATCAAGTTGACACTTTCCCCTAAATCACTCAAGGCGTGGACCATCTCACTATTACCAATTTGAATAGGGAGAGTTAATTTCCCTGGGTCCTTCAGCTTTTTTT
>NC_061115.1:210315430-210355863 GCF_002878395.1 Capsicum annuum | reverse complement strand
CCTTATTTGAAACCATATCCTTCAAGTACTTAGTATACTTTGGCATACCCTACAAAACAACTAACAGAGAAAGATTAATGTGAAGCTCTCTGAACGTGTCAAAGAACTTCTTAAAACATGCATGCTCCTTTACTTTTCTATGCTTGTGAAGGAAAGGAAGTTATGGCATTTGCTTCTCTACTTCTGTAGAAATTTTTTCTTTTGATTACTTAGATTTCCTCAAATTTTCAACAACTTTTTCAGATACCTGTGGGGGAGTCAAATCTGCATCTACCTCCTTAGTTGCCTTTGGAGGTTCTTCATTGAGCTCTTTACTACTCCTCAAAGTGATTGTCATTACTTGTTTTAGATTTTCAGTATCTGCTGGCAAACAACCTTGAGGCCTGGTATTTAGTGTCTATTGAAACTACCCCCACTACAACTCTAAGATTCTTACCGTCGCTTGCTGATTCTTTAATTCTACCTGTTGACTTTTCATGTCTGTAGCCATTTGTGCTTAACCAGCTAAAAATTGTTTCATCACCTCCTCCATGTTTTTAGTTGACTGATTTGGTGAAGCCTGTTGTTGTGGGGCATTCCATGTATGAATTGTTGGTTGAGTCTGCCACTTCATGTTATAGACATTACCATAATTACTTTGAAAATTGCCCACATACATTATCGATTTTGGATTCACAGCATACATAGTGTTGAATGGACACTGTTACCGCAAATTTCAAACCAACCTGTAGCTTATTGGATTGCATTCACTATGGCTGTAGACTGTGCTACTCCAAACTTTAGATTGCTTATTTGATTTTGCAATGCAGATATGGTAGTGAATTGTTCAACCTCTAATACACCTGCAACTCTTTTTTAGCACTCCTTGAATCTGAATGCCATTCTAGATTTCCTTAAGCTATGTGGTTCAATAAAGTGTACAGCTCATCATATGTCATCTCAAGATCTTGACCACCTGTAGCTGAATTGTAACACCCCAATTTTCTGAACCAGAATGCTACTCGGTGCTTATGATCTCGAAGGACCACAAACTAACCCATGACTGATATTTGTACCTGTATACTACAATATATAACGTAATAACCAAACACAACTGAAGTTTGAATCAAATCTGCGCTAACTCTGAAAACCTCTAAATATTGTCTGAGTAAGGATTTGAAGGAACATGTCTCTAACTAACTCCGTCTAGCAAAACTGAACTGAAATAATAAATGAAATAAAATAATATCATCCTCGAATGGATGAGGACTCACTACAACTCTGTGAATGGAATGCTACTGTTGATCTAGAACACATACCTCTGAACCTATGGTGTAACATAAGAAAAAGCACCATAGCGCAAATGCATCAGTAGGTCTGAATGTACTGAGTATACGAGTGAGGTAGGCTAAATTCAAAGGGTTATATGCATGAATAATACTGACTAATATGAACGTGAGAATACATACATACATAAGCAACTATAACTGAACTCGAGGTGATACTGACTATTGAGTCTGAATACTGACGACATGACTTTACTGATACTGAAATACTGAATAGACTGATTCCCGTTTCTTCTTTTAGGAGGCATGTTCTATAGAAGAAAGAGAGAAATGAATTAGACTGAGAGTGACTTGAGATTACGCTCACTGGCACGACATGAATACTGAAAGAAGGGAAACTGTTCCTAAAACATCTCATAGACTCCTGCACATAAGTATGGTGTGCAACACACGCATATACAAGACTATACTAGATGCGGTTTTCAGACTTCCTAAGACTCTAATGAACCTTTGGCTCTGATACCAAGTTTGTAACACCCCGATTTTCTGAACTGGAATGCTATACGGTGCTTATGACCCCGAAGGACCACAAGCTAACTCATGACTGATATCTGTACCTGTACACTACAATATATGATGTAATAATGTGGAAAAACATGAACAATAGGCCATAAGGTTCAACTGAATAAAATATCTGACAAACATAATATTCATATCGGTGGCAAATACCCAAAAACAACTGAAGTCTGAATCAAATATGAGATAAATCTAAAGACTCTAAATACTATCTGCGTAAGGAGTTGAAGGAACATGTCTCCAACTAACTCCATCTAGCAAAACTGAACTGAAATAATAAATGAAATAAAATAATATCGTCCTTGAATGGATGAGGACTCACTGCAACTCTGCGACTGGAATGTTGTTGTTAATCTGGAACACGTGCCTTTGAACCTATGGTGTAATATAAGAGAAAGCACCATAGCATAAATGCGTCAGTATATCTGAATGTACTGAGTATATGAGTGAGATAGGCCAAATGCAAAGGGTTATATGCATGAATAATGCTGACTAATATGAATGTGAGAATACATACATGCATAAGCAACTATAACTGAACTCGTGGTGATACTGGCTATTGATTCTGAATACTGACGACATGACTTTACTGATACTGAGATACTGAATAGATGAATGACTATTTTGGACAGTTTGAATTATGAAGAACTGGTCTGATTGACTATGTCTAACAGTCCTAAAATTAAATACTGATAACATAAGCTATGACAGCTGACATAACTGATATAACTGTGATGATCGACAAGACCGATGTAACTGATACTGAGCAACTGTATTTAACAGTCTGAGTTTTGATGGAACTATCTGAGTTCCATTCTATATGGAGTAACTAAATTTGAGATCAGTCCTATCTAGTGGGTAATCTCTAAATCTGATGATTCTGATACTGATTAACTATAGTTGAGATCAGTCCAATCTAATGGGTGATCTTGAAGTCTATTTATAATGATAAGGATTGACTGTCTCTAACACTACTGAATCTGTACTACTGAACTAAGTTAATTGTATCTGACAGTCCTAAATCTGTAACTAAAACTGTGGGATATATTCATCTAACCGACATGCCCCATGCTAAGCTGACTGGGGTACAATCTCTGCCCTGACTAGAAGGGTGTCAGTACCGCCCCACCAGTAAAGACAACTGTTGTGGAATCAGTTCTAATCTAGCAGGTGACTCCTGGGATCAGTCCTATACATATAAATATACTAATGGGTGACCCCTGAGTATGCCAGTCCCATCTAACGGGTGACATCTCGTACCTATACTGCCTACGTAGTTCTGGAACTTAGGGATTGCTTCTAAGGATCTCCGTCATTTCTAGCGGGGGAGTCCCCCATCCCTAGGCTCACTCGGTGCTGAATCCTACTCCCATCTGAAAGACACGGAACTGGATAACTGAGGTAAACTGAATAACTGAACTGAACTGATTAGCTGAACTAATATTGATTAACTGAACAGATACTAGTGGTATTGTTTAGCGGAGCTAAACTAAGTTTATTGAGTTCCCTTAACTGAAGGAACGTACTAAGTCCTGAGGACTGACTGAGAGTACTGAAATTACTGAGATCACTAGGAATATTGTTGTTACTGAGATTACTGAGTACTGAGGTTACTGAACTACTGAGACTGCTGAGATTTTTGAGTTTTCCTGAGCCACATAACTAACTAAATTCTATAGATCATGGCTTGACTGAGAGTATCGCGATAACATGACATGGCACTAGGCACACAGCTATATTATTTTAGGTACAAGTACCCCTAGGACTCGATGGAAGGAAACTGACACACATGACTGACTTGATCATAAGAATAGAGTCCACAATTCACAATATCATAAGTAGGGGATTTCATACTACACTTGGTTCTCAACATCTTATACATGGAAGGGGATGCGCACAACATGTATATACTCGCGTTGCTTCAATATCATGCTCATTCCATATCACAATAATAACACACAACAATAACGTGGAGTTCATGTGGAATCATAAAGAATAGAACATGGGCTTGTCATTTAAGCACTATTAAGTCATAAAAACATGGATTCTATCATTCTTGGAATTTCATCAAACACCTTACATTCACAACTTTGGGCTAGGTGTACTTATCAATTTGACAATCTTAATCCATCCAAAATTCATGAGTTTCAACTAACCTACTCACATGCTTCATGAAAAACATATCAAGATACAACCTTGAATCCAAACAACAATCATCAACATGATTATAGCCATAAAACAACAAGAAAATCACAATTTATAATTTAAAACATGATTCTTGAGCTCCATGGATGAACACTACGCATACCTTAAAGCTTGATCTTGAAAGAGATCTAATGTTTCTTGAAGGTTCTTGAAGAAATCCTTAGGCTTGTTCTTGATTTTTTCTGACTAGGGTTTAACCCCTTTGGGGGAGAATGTTCTTGTTATTGAGGAGATGATCTTGAGAGAAAACCCTAATCTTGTGGTTGAGAGTGTAGGAGAGAGCTTTTTAAGATGTTTAACTAAAGAGAATGAAATATAATACGCTCCTTGAGGGTAATAAGTCGTGGGAAGTAACAGAAAAGACCAAAATACCCTTGAAAAAATGTCCCTCAATTGCTGGAAAAAAATAGCTGACAACTTTCGTGACAAGCCGTCATACTGGTGATGGTTGTCATGAATTGTCATCACAAAAAGGTGAAATCTTGGTTTTCTGGTTAAGGTTGACGACATTGGTAATAGGTCGTCACGGGTATGACGGCTTGTCACAAAATATCGTTGCTGGGGGTGAAAATTTGCCCAGGGCTGACGACATTGGTGATAGGCCGTCATGGGCGTGATAGCTTATCACAAATGTCATCACTCAGTTTCCCAGTCTGACATGCCAGAGTAAAATGGGCATAACTATTTGCTCCGATATCAAATTTAGGCAAAATTGGTATAGTTGGAACGATAATTCAATTATCTATCTTTTGGTAGGGCTCAAGAATTCATAGTATAACGAGAGATATGCTCATTCGAATTTGACTATAGAAATATCCTTCCCAAGAATTCAATCAGTAAGGAATGTTTTGATTCATTTGATAGCTGGGAATTATTTGAAGACTTAATATACATCTAACTTGCTCATAAAACTATAAAAGAACCATGATGTACTATGAATGAGCTTGAAACATGGCGCTAACATTGGTTTGGATTTTTCGGGGTATTACATGAATCTAGCAATATTTTTGTATTGTGATCAAGAGCCTCTAAAAAAGTATGAGAAAGTACCTCATTAAACTATTGATGGTGTGGACAGTCCCGAAGAAGTGCTTTGTAGCTCTCCCAAGCATGATAAAGATTCTCATCTGGCTTCTGTTTAAAGTACACTACCTCACTGCAAAGTCTCACAATCTTACCAAACAAGAAAAATCGGATAAAAAAATTTTGAGCCATGTCATCCCATGGTGTGATTGAATTTGTCGGCTCCATATTCAACCATTTTTTTTACTCCCCCCAATAGTGAAAAGGGGAACAACGTCATCCTTACATAATCTACATTCACACCCGTGGGAATGAATGTATCACTGATTTACAGAAAATTTCACAAGTGAACCTCTGGATCTTCATATGAAAGCCCTGTGAACTGTCCACTGCTAATCAGAAGCTGTACCATATTCTTTTTAAGCTTAAAATTGCCTCCAGCTGCCGACTTCGGAAACAGGGAGGTAAAATTGGTTGAAAGTGGGATTTCCACTTCTCTGACTATCCTGCAGGTTGCTTGTTCTTCAGCCATTAGAGCTATATTTTCTTGATCTTCTTGGAGTTTTAGAATTTGAGGGAGAAGGATTGCTTCTCTTCTTCATTGATAGAAAAGTTTCTCAGGTTCGGAGCTTGGTTCAACCAAGTCCTGATCCCTTGCTATCTGACTACTTTGTAAACCTATTTTCTGCAAATATAAAACCAAGACCAAGCATAAGAACATGAAAGAAATCTAAAAGTAAAAATAAAAATAGAATAGTTGTCAAATTATAAGCCCCCAGCAACGATGCAAAAAACTTGACAGTGCCCAAGCACACGCAAGCTTACGTGGTCTATCAAGTAGTAAAGTGGCCTTCAAGAAAGACAAGTATCAATCCCATAGGGACTTGATCTAATAACGATACAATTCTAGTTCACAATTTATATTCAATTGGTGCAAGAGTAACCAAAAGAGAGTTTGTAATTGTAACTAAAGAAAAGTGAACAGTGCGGAAAATAAAAGTCTTGAAACAATCAATGGAGTAAAGACCAAGGTCAAAGCACTTCGAACAATCATACTATGTTATTGAATTTCTTTCATTAACTCGCTTATCTTGGTTGTTGATTCGTACGGTTAATTGCATGATCATGATCTCCCGACCTCTAATCGTTTACCTAATATGGACATTACAACTAGATCGATGAGTGGAAATGTAATAATCCAATTAAGTTCTTTAAGCTATAATGCTACGTATGAATCAAGTTAGGACTCTAAGTATATCCCTGTCCTAGACACTAATTTGAATTCATTATTTTATAAAAGAATACAAACAACACTTTGTTTATCTCTATGTTCCATCTCCCTACTCCCTCTCCCGAGATCAAAAGGTAGACAATTGATATATTTTTTGGGTGATCAATCCATCAAATAGTTAAATCAAAGATGAACAAACAACCAAATATGACGAGCAAATTAAACAAAATCAATCCAAAATAATAATACTCATGTTCTTGGCTTTAACCCCAGAAAGGAGGTTTCTAGCCACTCATAGTCATCATCATGATCCAAAAGGTAGAATACATGATATAATCTAAAAGAAAGCTAAAGGAATAATGTAAAATCTAAAACAAATGTGTAGCAGCAGCTCCTTGATATTGCAATACGTTACAAGAAGATGAATAACATGTACAATGTTTTATTTATAGGTATAGGATAAGCCCAATCCATGTAGAAGAAGGATTGTGAACTTGGCCATGTTTGAACTAGGGGTTGCGCCGCACCATTTGCTTGACTTGACTAAGTGTTGTGGCGCAATAGGTGCTTGAATTGACTGAGGGTCATGGCGCACTGCTGGTTTGAGTCAAATAGGGGTCGCGGCACGACCCTATCGTGATACCTCACTGGAAGTTACATCCAAGATTTTGGCTAAGTGTTAAACATCCCTCCTTCTATCCCTTGTATTACGGTGTATTTTCCAACGGGATCGACTAGACAAGAACCTAGCTTAAGCTGGTAAAACTAGTCTCCTCGATTGAACTCTAAATGACTCAATTAAGTAAAAACTTGCTTGGAATTCACTTTGAACATTGTAATCACGTACTTTTACACTTACATACACATTTATATCATTATCAACCCATATCGCATACGAATCATCCTCAAAATAAGGTTAAAAAAACTAGAATAGTGACACTAGAATGCATAAATATACCCAACATCAAAAACTCAATGAACCGCTAAAGTGAAAACTTTTAACTCACTCCCATGATTGAGGGGTGAGGTGGTCGTTGTCAATAACCCAACTAGAGTTAGGTCGAATCCACAAGAAACGAATTATAAATTTCAAGGCCTATGGGTGCTCTAACTACTAAAAGGTTACCTGGAATGATAATAAACAAGACATGTAAAATAAGATGGGGGGATTGGTTTGTAACAATTTTTGACTATCAATGCACGAATATGACACTTTTGATTTAAACTCAAGAATAGAGAGGTCTTGGGATTATGTCTACCTAAGGGTAAAGCATGTGGGTTAATGATGGTTTAACATGAAGCTTAGTTATTGACCAAAGGATAGGCTAGGTCGAAAGTCATTATAGTCAATCTTTTAATAAAACTACAACGATTTCACCCATTGGATCTTTCGAGCACCTAACAAGTGTACGATTCGTAATCATCCAAAACCTCAATCAAGCATCCCTATTTCTAGGATGATGATCTTGACATGATTTCATGTCAACTACACTTATTTCTAAGGTTGCAAAAGGTAGTAAACCATAGACTCAATTGTCCACCATTACCTTGTCCCCCTATAACCTTCTTTCAAGGATGTTATGGGTTACCTCAAGTTCACCTTCATCCCTCTTTTGAGGATGAGGAAGGGTTTTTAGAGTTTGGGGTTTTATCCATCAAACCCATTTGGAGATTTGGGGTTTTCACCCATCAAATTCTAACTCATTAACCCAAGCAATGGTGGAATCCATACTCAACAACTAAAAATCATGCAAACATATCAACACCTATACACAATTACACTTTAGTTCAACATAATCCCAGAACTAAATTACTAAGCTACTCATGAAGAAAGTAAAGAGAGATATACCATAAGGATTATCCAAAACATTCATTCTTCACAAAATTACCAAGAAATTAAGCCTCCAAGAGTAGTTACAAACTTTTCCTATTTAGGGTTTCTTGTTTTTCGAATCAAAACTATCTATGAGGTAAGTAATACCCAAAGAAGAAAGGGGTTTTGTCTATATATGATTTGGGATTCGTCCATGTAGTTTTACAAAACTGCCCTGGGGCATAATCCCGTTGAACCGCGATCGCGCAAGTTTGACTACGATCGCGGCTACGTGACCGTGGTTGTGTTCCACGACCGCATTGTGCTGACTATCTTGACTGACTGCGACTATGTACTGAGGACCGTTGTTACGGTAACTGAGGCTGATATGGTCCAGGTCTTCAGCTGCACTCTTTCTTGCTCCTTTTTATCATTTTAAGCTCCATTCCACATCTTTTGATCTCTTCAACTCTATGTCTGCAATGAGTGGAGCTTAGTGCATTTACTCATAAATATGTCTTATTTATTCATTCAAAACAAAATCGTGTGCACGAATGTTTAGTACGAATAGGTGGTAAAATCACCACTCATCAACACCCCTAACTTAAGACCTTGCTTATCCTCAAGAAACACCACCTTTTTCCATGAGACAATTTCATATGCATGCCCTCATTCTATCACCCAATGATCATGATGACTTAAACTTGATTGCCACCCCCTAAAGCTTTTCACACATGGGAAAATAGGCTTTTAACGACTCTCCTCATCAAAAAATGGAATAGTGAAGAATGCAATAGACTTTGAGGAGCAACCATGTAACAACTACTAACACTCTATAAATGACTCACATATTGACTACAATCAGGCTATACTCCCATTTATCTCATTGTATGAAAGATGACAAAATCACCCACCTCAATGAGCTTACATGCCTACTCACAAGAAAGAAAAAATTCATACACCTAGTTACCAATCATGAAACAAGGAATTTTAAGTGAAAACACTCACTCTCAAGAAATTCTCCATTTTAACAAGTACCATGACATAGGCTTGCCCCTATTTTCTACCATCACCACAATGACCATACTTGGTTGGGAATCACAAAAGGACCTGTTGAGCTTGTAATGTAGGTTTAGGGTAGGGTAGGATATTAACTTGGGATGATAAGTCTAAACCCTCCTTGAAATTCTACATTATAGTCCTTTTATGCATTGTTATTTTGGCCACTTTTTTTGCCTTTACTACTTTGCGTACTTTGCCCCTTTGCTTTACTCACACGTTTTTCACCTCTTTTTTTCACTCTTTTTGCATGCATTTAAAATTTATGCTTTTCATTCTTTAATGGATTTTCTCTTTCTTCAAAGAAAAATACTTACTTGTTTAAGCTCATAGGCCCTTTCTTATGACTTTATGGCTCAAATACATTTCTCTCTCTTTCTACCACCCCCAACATAGGCTTTTAGCCTCAATTTGAATTCTTAAGTTCAAAGAGGATAGGGTTCAAGAGAGGATGAATAGAAGGTTCACGGCTTGTAATGCGTTTGCCAAAGAAAATTCCAAAGGCTCAAAAAGGGTGACTAGGGGTAAGGCTAAAGTGGGCTTCCAAAATCACAGGATGGCCTATGATAATTTTACCAATCAAGCACAATCAAAATTTAGCTTTGAAAGACTAATGGGGAAAATTCTAGATGGTACAAGTACACATAAGATGAAGACAATAAAACTCACACACATGGCATGCGAATGTTGTCAAGGGGGTTCAATTGTTCTACCCGCTCCAAACGAAGATGTAGTATTCACTATTTTTCCGAAGTCAACTTTCAGAGTCATAGAAAGAGGGAAAGTTTCATAACAACGTTGCTCACGTCCATGCCTTTGAATTTTATAAAATTTTTGGACAGAAGGGGTTGTTTGCTTTTGTATCTGCACCATGCATAATTTGCTAATAATGGCAACAACCCAAGCTATAGTCTTACATTGCGAACTATAGTATGGGCGAACTACCCATATAGTTACTCAGACTTCACCAATAGATATGAATGCAATCCCAAATCATCAATGCTACAGGTACTCAGACTTTTCTTGCGTTTTATGGCCTCGAAGTCACGGGTACTCAGACTTCCCCTGCACCTATGGTTAGAAACCCAATCACGATAGAAAAGCATGTCTATTAAAACTAAAATAGGGAGACAAACTCATAATAGAGTAACTAATCCATGAAAATGCGGGCACCATCAGAGTGCTCGAATATTACAACCAAAACAATAATTTACCAAAGAGGCAGAAAAGTACATAGAAATGTCATTAATACAAGCCCAAAATCAAATGAATGAGGCAACACCCCCAGCTTAAAAAAGTTGCAGTGTCCCTAATGCAAAAATAATCAAGGATAAAAGGGTTAAGGGTGCTCCCTGGAACCACATCAAGGGCTAACATCGCTCTCAAATTTTATATCACCCTGATTCTCCTTAAGATTGGATCAATTCCACTGTTGAAGACTTGAAATGGAGTATGTAGAAAATGAGAGGGAAATCAAGGGATAAGTGATCAAAATAACCGCGATCACGACCAAGTAACCACGATCACGATCACGCAGATAACCATGATCGCGCTTGGATGCCGCAATCGCAGTAACTGAGAGCATTTCTGCTCCCCTGTTTTCCCATTATTTTACGGAGAAATTTTAACTTATTTGAAAAGAGTCGCCACTTAATTTTGAAAAGGAATTAAGAAACCTTTAGAGAGTTACTTCAGACGATCCAAAACAGAAAAATCATTTTAAATTAGAGATTCTAGATAAGCGGTTCCTATTAATGTTTTAAGAAGGTGTTAGGCACCTAAAACGTCTGCTAATATGCGGTTATCCGGACTATTTGAAAATCGTCTTTGATTAACCTTGAAAAAAGGTTAATTTTTGAAAAGAAAATAATTTTAAGAATATTTTGGTGTTTATGCAAAACCAATTTTTAGCGACTTGACTAAGGATTTAACTAGATTCGCAAAGCACGTAAAACAAGTAAGAAAAAGGGAAAGAGAAAAGGGGAGAAGTAGTGATTTAGGCTTTTAAGCCCAAACTGTCTACCCTGTCCTACCCAAGTTGGCTCGAGTTTTCACTTCACCTGTATTAGATACAACTTTGGCTTCAAGGCCCAAATGAATGACTAAATTAATAAACACATAAATAAATAACTGAAAATAAATAAAGCAACAATAAATAAAGAAAAATAAGACTCTTCGAGTCTCTTAATTACTTCAATAAGGATGCCTTTGGATCCATTTCTTCTTCCATCTTCTTGCCTTGGTATGCCTCATGATCGACTTTTAGACTTGGTTTCGGAGTTGACTCGATAGAGATGATGGGTCTCAAGATCCCATGATGAATATGCGAAAGGGAAAGAGTCCATGTAGGACTCAAAAATGGATTCATACAAATAAAAAAATGAAGGATTTAATACATGTTCAGAAAAATGAATTATTCGGACAACAAAGAAACATGAATCAAACTCATATATAAGAAACAAATATGGAGGCCACAAGGACCGGTAATGAAAGTTTAGACAACAACCACAACATACCCCGTATATTGCCACCAAGTGGGGTCTGGGGAGGTTAAGCGTACACAATCCATGCCACTACCTCACATGTGAGATAGAGAGGTTGTTTCCGATTAACCCCCGACTCAAACTAGAAAAGGAAAATTGATCTTTAAAATAATCTGCACAACTGAATGTTGACAGATCTTTTCAAGAATAGTCCACTAAATGTCTCTAGGTGAATTATAAGTATAGATAACAAAAAATTTTCTTAATAGGCATAGAGAAGGATGAATACTACTGTTTTAGAACCCAAATTCCAACGAATAACAGATATATACTAACATGGTACTAAACAAGATTCTCTCCGAATGGTCCTTTTATTTGAGTCGTAAAATTTCTAACACAAAAAGTTCTACTTGAGGTAAAATGCACCAACAGAAGAGAGTTATACAAAGCCGCAGTTGAACCTAGATCTTTCATAGAAATGAGTCACAGAACAAGAAAACTAAAGACAATGATAGCAGCAATCTGGAATTCAAAGCCTCTAGTCTATAAAGATATCCTAAGTCTAGTTTTAACATGGCTAGTTAGTCAATTAGATTATAATCACAGAAGAACTTGGATTTTTCACTTATATAACAGTTGAACAGCACTTAACGAATCCAAGGTGGTACACATCAGTGCATAAAAAGCAAACTGAGATATAGTTTCATGGACAAGTCTAGAAAAAGTCTAATACTTTAAGGCTTCAACATATAATATCGAAGGCACGGTATATCAAGAACAAAATTAACTTGTCAAATCAAACAGCTAGATAATGAAAGACGGATAACAACTAAGTTAGGAAACAACTTCCAACGGGTGAAATTTAAATTGTTTGATGACCTCAAGCCAACATGGACTAAACATAAAGATAAACCCAAAACATCAACAGATTCAACATAAAAAACCTATAGTTTGCCAACACCAATCTACAGCGAACATCCCAGCCTCAAGACATTAACCAAAGCTACTACTGCTACAATCATTACGACACAATAGAAAAAGGAAGAATCGAGTACTGACCGGTTTTTGGGCAGCAAAATGGGATAATGAGCTTACGTCGAGATACACCTCCATCAGAAATTAGCATTACCAACTCAAGAACCTCCTCCGATTGACCAACCAACTTTCAAAAAGAAAAAGGAAAAAGAAAGTTTTCAATAAGGAAACTATTTTGATCTCAAAATTTTCTTTCCCCTCTTTTAGAATCCAAAAATTTCAAACTCCAGAATTTTCAACCCTAATTTTCAACTCCCGAATTTCCCCTAAGTTTTTCCACCCAAGACTTTCCAACCCAGAAGGGAAAGAAAAGAAAATCCCCTTTTCCTGCTCTAAAGAGAGCTACTTATAGAAGAGGATTGAGGGTTCATTTTTGAAATTCAAAAAATCAGGACCATAATAAACTGTACCTCTATTTTCATTTTCTTGAACGAAATTTCAAAAAGTGGCCAATAGAAATTGGTAGAAAGGGAATAATCTTCATAAGCCAATGAAAATTTTCCATCTATGTACCAATTTGTACTATGGTACCTGAGATTCACGGGATTTGAAAGTTGGGGTGAGCCATCTCACCTATTTCTAGGAGTTTTTCTTGAATTTTTGTAACTAACACATGCCATCTAGGCGGGTCAAAGTCGTGTCGACTTTGGGAAGCTGGTTTTCGCCAATTTTTGGGTTGAGGATGACGGGCCGGGTTGATTTGGATAGATATTGGCTAGAACATGGTCTTTGAAGTTGGTGGTTTTGAGTTGTTAGGATGGTTGAGAATTTTTCTTGTTATGTCCAGCTTTGCTGCTTTGGAGGAGAAAGGGGGGAGAAATAAGAGAGTTGGGCCAGGTCGGCTGTTCTTTGGGCCTGGGGGTTGGTGTTGTTTTATTTTGGGCTGGCTGGTGACGGGTTGGGTCGGATTTGGGGGTTATTTAATAACCCCAATTAAATCTAATTGGGTTATTAAATAATCCTAATTAAATTTAATTAGATTATAATAATCATAATTAAATTTAATCGGATTAAAATAATCCCAATTAAGAAATGGTAACTTTTGGGATTAAGCTTGAATTACAATTTAAATGACTTATTTAAATTACAACCAAATCGAATGTCTATTGGTCAATTGCATCACAATTGGGCCAATTTGATTTCAATTAAGCTCATATTTAATTCGTTCGTTAAACTGAATCGCAATCTGATATCAATCAAGTAACAAATTAACCTTGAGTTTCTTAATTTGATAAAAATCCAACAAATATTCCTCCCAATAAAATATTTTGAGAGCAAATCATATTTAAAACCAAGATTTTCTCCATTTGAATTAATTTTCAAGTTCAATCAATAAAAATCTAATTTTGATAAAATGTTCATTTAAATAACAAAATTTATACACTCTCGTATATATAAAAATTTGAAACATGTATAACCGTTAATTAAATGATAAAATCGAATTGAATAAGTAATTTAAACCAGCATTTATTTGAACAAAATAATTGTTGTGATTTTATTTTAAAATTGAAGAAACTCGAAATTAAATTGGATTGCAGAGGGCAAAAATTAGGTGTCAACACCCCTGTTTAGTTCTTTTTCATGTTACACCTATTTGATCCCTGTTTAGTTTGTGATGCACATTTTTACATACTTACCTCTTTCAAAACTTACCCAATGCACTCAATAGTGCCACACGTGCATGAGTTATTTATATGCAAAACCTAGTATTAACACTACAAAAACATAACAAATAAGGATACGATCCACTTTCGTGGCATTTGTGGGTTGCCTCCCACATAGCGCCTTAGTTATCGTCGTGGCACGACGTTGTTCTTTTTCATATTTCAGGGGAGTTTTGTAAGTCCCCGCTTATCAACCTCTCCATCATCAATTTGTTTGGTATCCACTTTTGCTATATTTTTCTTCCTTTCTTTGTCTTAACTTTGGGATAACTCTTCCTTTGTCTTCTTACTTCCTGCACATATTGCCAAGACTTGATCATTGCTTTCTGGATTGACAATTTTGTCACTAGGGGGACTGCTTCTAGGCTTAGCATTTAGTCGTATGAAGATTTTTCCAATTTGGGTCTTGAATTTATTAATAAAAGTAGAGTAGGACACCACAGTTTTAGAGAGTTGAGAGAAGTCCCCTTTTAATTCCCAAACTATTTTGTCCGTACTTTCTAATCTATTTAAGATTCTTTCTAGCACATCTTCGGTCCTGAATATTGTTAGATCAATTAGGCTTGACTCTTTGTTATAAACCCAGTCATGATGGGGTACAAAATGGAAATAAGCATGTTCGTGATCCCAAAAAGTCTACCACCATCCCGGTTCATCCAAACTTGATTTTCACCTTGCCATTGATTGGCCGAGTGAAAACTCTTCCAATGGTTTGGCAAACAATTGATCTCTTCATCCAAATTTTTGGCTTCCTCACCATAGGTTCTTGACGCTGTGACATTTCTCATTTTCGCTTGTGCACCCATAACATATTTGGTTAGGAGCTCAATTTGGGTCAAAATCTATGCCATAGTCTCATCTTGTTCCTCATCCCGCTTTCTTTGTTCTATATTGACCATGGATATAGAGGGAGAACTATTCAAGACTTTGGTGCCTTGGGTATGCCATTCCCGATTTTGTTTAGTCACCGCTCTCAAAAATTTCGTAGTCGCATGGAAGTGTAAGTTTAAGAGAGAACCTTCTGCCGCATTGTTCACCATAGTTTGGTTCCAAGGGTCTAGCACCCGGTAGAATATTTGGAGAAGTATCTTCCCCAGAATCTCTTGGTTTAGGCATTTGGCTAACTTTGTATTAAATGTCTCCCATACTTCATGAAGTGGCTCTCCACTCCTTTGTCTAAAGTTGATTACCTCATCTCTGACGTGGTATACCATGGGGGAAAGGGAGTATTGATCCAAGAACATCTTTGTAAACTCGTTCCATGAAGTGATTGAAGCCGTAGGGAGTGAACGGTGCCACAATAATGCTTCGCCTGTTAGTGAAAATAGAAAAGATAGAAACGAAAGGCTTCTTGAGTGGTGTGTGAAATGTTGAATGGTGCACACACCTCCAAGAAATTCTTTAAGTGAACATATGGGTCCTCATACGCGTGACCCCCATACAACACCTTAATTTGCAACAAATGAAGCATAAAGTTCATCATATGGAGGGTCTCGGTCCCATGAGATGGGATACGGGTTGCTCCCGCTTGGCCCGCACCTTTGGTTGGCTCTCTCCATCAAGGAGAACATAAAATGACTCTACGTCATTAGTGCTTTCACTCATAATTCTGTTCACGTTAGGGTTACCTATAAGAAATCCAAAAACAACAAATATAATAAAATACACCACCCCGAATATACCTAAGTTAGAAGTACACCACACAAGAGAAATCTATATTTCACTCTCTGGCAACGACGCTATTTAATAACGCTTGACTCACTCCAATGATTGAGGGGTGAGGCGGTCGTTATCAATAACCCAACTAGAGTTAGGATCGAATCCACAAGGAGCGAATTATAAATTTCAAGGCCTATGGGTGCTCTAATTACTAAAAAGTTACCCGGAATGATAATAAACAAGACATGTAAAATAAAATAAGGGGGGATTAATTTTTAACAATTTTCGACTATCAATGCACGAATATGACACTTTTGATTTAAACTCAAGAATAGAGAAGGTCTTAGGATTATGTATACCTAAAGGTAAAATATGTGGGTTAATGATGGTTTAACATGAAGCTTAGTTATTGACCAAAGGATAGGCTAGGTCGAAAGTCATTGTAGTCAACCTTTCAATAAAACTACAACGATTTCACCTATTGACTCTTTCGACCACCAAACAAGTATAAGATCCGTAATCACCCAAAACCTCAATCAAGCATCCCTATTTCTAGGATGATGCTCTTGACATGATTTACACGCCAACTATACTTATTTCTAAGATTGTAAAAGGTAGTAAACCATAGACTCAATTGTCCACCATTACCTTGTCCCCATTTAATCATCTTTCAAGGATGTTATGGGTTACCTCAAGTTCAGTTTCATCCCTCTTTCGAGGATGATGGAGGGTTTTTAGAGTTTAGGGTTTTCACCCATCAAATTTCAACTCATTAACCCAAGCAATGGTGGAATCCATACTCAACAACTAAAAATCATGTAAACACATCAACACCCACAGACAATTACACTTTAGTTCAACATAATCCCAAGACTAAATTACTTAGCTACTCATGAAGAAAGTAAAGAGAGATATACCATAAAGATTATCCAAAACATTCATTCTTCATAAAAGTACCAAGAAATTAAGCCTCTAAGAGTAGTTACACACTTTTCCTATTTAGGGTTTCTTGTTTTCGAATCAAAACTATCTATGAGGTAAGTAAAACCCAAAGAAGAAAGGTTTTTCTGCCTATATATGATTTGGGATTCGTCCATGTAGTTTTACAAAACTGCCTTAGGGCATAATCCCGCTGAACCGCGATGGCGCAAGTTTGACTGCGACCACAGTTATGTTCCGCGATCGTATTGTGCTAACCATCTTGACTGACCGCGACCGCAGACTGAGGACCGTGGTCGCAGTAACTGAGGCTGACATGGTCTAGGTCTTCAGCTGCACTCTTCCTTGCTTCTTTTTATCATTTTAAGCTTCATTCCACATTTTTTTATCTCTTCAACTCTATGCCTACAATGAGTGGATATTAGTGTTTTTAATCACAAATATATCTCATTTATTCATTCAAAACAAAATAGCGTGCACGAATGTTTAGTGAGAATAGGTGGTAAAATCACCACTCACCATAAAGCACTGTTTTTATCTTTCGAGAAGCCTTCTCAAGATACCAAGCTATGATAAACACATTCTAATCATCAATACGATAATAATAATACTCATATTGCACAATTGTGCTTTAGATTCAAAAATAACATCAAAAACCCATGTGGATCTCTCTTATAGAAATCACATTTTTGAAAACAACCCAATGTTCTTACAATCTCAAGGAATTATTACCCTCAAAATGGGTAAAAAACAAGATGAATTGGGGATAAAATCAAGTCCTAAAGGTTTTGGGGTTTTGAGCAATAAATCAAGAAATTTCACCAAGAAAAGGGTGAATTCTTACCTCAAATTGAAAGATAAGCGCAAAAATAAATGTTACTCTAGCTTTCCAATCACCAACAAGATTCAAGTTTAAGCTCTCACACTATTTAGGAATTTCAGCTCTCAAGGAAATGATGAAGAATGGCCAAAATCGTGAAAAAGAGGTCCTTTTATACCCATTTCAGGTACTCGGGAGTCGCAATCGCGACCCCAAGGTTGGCAATCATGGCATCTCACTTCTTCCACCTGAGTCACGATCGTGACACCCCTTCACAATCGCAGTATCTCCTCTGATCGAGCGAGTCATGATCACGGTCCAAAGCGTCACTATCATGGTGCACCAACTGATAATAATAGACTTGAAAGTTCCAAGTCTCCGCCAAGACCTCGAGATTCTTATCTAAAATCCCATATATGCAAATAAAATATGTAACCATACCAAATTCGACGTTTCGAGATCAATGGAGAAATCAAATTTTTATTCGAGGTCATTTTGATCAAATGTGGATCCTACACCCATATTTTTAATTTCTCAACTTTCCAACTAATAGGTTGACAAGATCCGGGTGCCTTAGGACCTGAACCAAAGGTCTATCTAGCCTAAAATCGACATTCTGAAGTTGTTGGCACAATAAGAATTTTGAATACAAGATTGTCTTACTGAAGTTTTCAGCCCGTGGCCATTTAAAACCAAAAAACTTCAAAACAAGGAATTAACTCTAAAATCAAATGAACTGTCCGGTTACTGAACTATCAGCTCTAGCAAATCATAAATGACTTGGTATAGAAAAGCTCTAACGACAAAAATAAGTGAAAATATAAAAAATGACTGGAAGGGTCATTACAAATCATTAATTCAAAATATTGACTTTGGTCAAAGTTTTTAAATTCTAAATATTCAAAACTGAAAATCTTTCTCAAAACATTTTTAATCAACTACAAAATTATGCCACCCATCTCCACTAGTCATGAACAACTAAAGAAAGTTATGTGATGATCAAATAGGGAAAATAGATAGAAATCACAAAACATTCATGAGGATCGTTATGGAAAGCTTGTAGATACAATAATGAGAAGCAATTTAAATAAGTAATCATTCAAACTGGTTCAACATTTTGAAAATGTTATAGACAAAACTTAAACTCCTTGGCACATCACGTAGCTAACTCTGCTCCTGACTATGGTGATATCGAAGTATGTTCATTTGAGGACAAGAAAACAAAGGAGGGGAAAATTCTCTATAACGATAAATTACAATGTCCATATACCAAAATAAAAATACCAAAAGATTGATGGATAATATATTTGATCTGGCAAATTAACATGAGAGACACATAGAAGAGGAATGTGTAATAAAAGAGGAAGTAGTACAATAGATACAAACAAAAGTGATGCAGAATATAGTTTTACTTGTAAATTCAAGGGAGAAAAAACTCAAAAGTTCCAACTTTGAAACTATGCTTTATGATTCTGTCAAATTCTATTTTTTTTACATCCTTGTAAAATAAATACTATATTTTACTATTCTTTGTTGTGTAGATTAAGAGGGTGTTTGGTTAGACTTTTAAGTTGGTCAAAATGGCTTTTAAGCCATTTTTTTACTTTTGGGAGTGTTTGTCAATTTTGAAAATTGTTTTAAAAAAAAAAGAGTCAAATTTGGCTTTTTAAAAGCCAAAAGCTAAAAGTAATCCATCCTCCACTTTTTTATTTGGGCTTATAAGCCATTACAAGTTGACCAAGTAGAAGACATGTGTGCCCCTTATAATTCTCCTTTATTTCAAGATTACCTTCATGTAGCCCTAAATCGCATAACTTCTGAATTGCTCTTATTTATTAAGCAAATATGCACCGATATTTGGTAGAGTATTATTATCGACATTTGGTAAAGTATTATTATCGACATTATTGTTGGGGTTTAATTCGTTATAACTAATTACTTTTTCCTTTGCTGGTAATGATTGTAGTCATCAGTAGTTAGTTTAACTGATATGATTTGAAAAAAAATTTCTAGATTATTAGTGCATAAAGCAACTTGTGTATTATTTTCCTGCTTAATTAATGTCAAACTACTCATTACATACTATATCAAACACCGTATTGAGGAAGGTTGAGGTGAAGTTAAATTTACAAATTGTCATATTTCAGCTTCTGTGATTGAAAAAAAATTACTAATCATTATCTTGAAATTTTAAATTTTATGAGTGAGATTCTAGGACTTTGTCATGAAGTTCTACATGTGAAGTAATATAATTAAGAAGCGATCAACGATGAACAGTTTTTACGTATGAATTAAGTGTCAACTCATTATCATAGTCTCTAAGGAACTCAATTGCTATGTCAATCATATAAAATAAACTAATTGTAAATAGACACACCAACAACAACAAGACGAAAAAAGAATAGGTATGATTGAAAAGCAAATAAAAAATAATGTGAAATTAAATCAAGTAGCCATGCATGTTTAAAAAATGTATTTCCTCGGTCGCATTTTATCTGTCGCCATTTCTTTTTTGGTCCGTCCCAAAAAGAATGTCACATTTCTTTATTTGATAACTATTTAATGGTATCATTTTCATTTTATACTTAGTAGGTCCCACTTATTAAGAAAAGTCAACAAAAAAGTAAACATTAAAATAACTTTAAAATGAGCAATTTTGTATACTTTATAAAGTATCACTTATTTCTTAAATTTCGTGTCCAATCAAATGACAACACACAAAATGGGACAGAGGTAGTAGGTTATATTGAAACTGAATTAAAATATATAATAATTTTAATTTAAATTATTTTAAAAATAAAAATTAATAATAATCAACTCTACATATTGTTAATAATTTTAAGGATATTTTGACAAAAAGAAAGTGTTTAACAACACTTATTTACCAAATACATTAACAACTTTTTTCAGTTTTAACACTTTTATTTAAACACATAACTGCTTATTTTAAAAATAAATTTCAACACTTTCAAAAGCACTTTTGAAGAACTTTTTAAAAGCAATTTTTTTCGACGTATCCAAACAGGCTCTAACAAAAGGTCGGAGGCCATTGTCAGATGACAAATTTAATAAATAAATTAAAAAAAAAGCAGCTTAACTTAAGGAGCATTGGGTTAAAGGAAAAAAAAATAGAAAATTACATGTCATAGACCCAAATATGGGTGACTTTAGATTTTTGACTCCAATAAGAAAAGTCTTCGAAAACTAGCCTTCCTTTCATTTTAAGTATTGTACAAGTACAATTTTACCCTCTACACCTCAAATATATTTTTAAACTTTTCATACTCATTTGTCTCTTAAATTCTATTTTTTATTATTTTCACTTTTTTTACTTTTTTTTTTAATTTTATTTTCATATTTTAATTCATTTGTCTCAATCTTTATTTTTTCTTTCTTTTTTTTTTCTCAAGCATTATCTATTTATTTATTTTTTTCTTTTTATTAATTCATTTGTCTTTAACCTTTATTTTTTGTTTTCATTATTTCTCTTTTTTTTTTTCTTATTTTTCTCAAATACCCCTCTACACCTCAAGTATTTTTAAACTTTTCATACTCATTTATCTCTCATGTGATATTTTTTTTTAATTATTTTCACTTTTTTATTTTTTTTCTTTAATTTAATTTTCATCTTTTAATTTATTTGTCTCAACCCTTTTTTTTCCTCTTTTTTTTTTCTCAAACATTATCTATTTCTTCTTTTTTTAGTATAGTACAAGTACAATTTTGTCCTCTACACCTCAAATATTTTTTAACTTTTCATACTCATTTGTCTCTCAAATTTTATTTTTATTATTTTAATTTTTAAAAATTTTTTCTTTAATTTTATTTTCATGTTTTAATTCATTTGTTTCAACCTTTAATTTTTTCACTTTTTTTTATCAAATATTATTTATTTCTTCATTTTTTTAATCATTTGTCTCAACCTTTATTTTTCTTTTATTTTTGGTTTATCGTTTTTTTTTCTCCTCATTTTTCTAAAACATTATTTTTATTGTTTGCTCTTATTTTTATTTTTTCAATTTTTTCAATTCTTCATTTTCCTTAATCTTTATTTTTTCTTGATTTTTTTATTTCTCTATTTTGTTTTATCACTTTTTTCTTTTTTTCTCAACTTCTATTTTACTTTTCTAATAAATAAAAAATTGAATAATCCGCAAAGAGATCTTCTTTTTTTGACATCAAAGTAAATTTAAGAGCATGAAAACATAATGTGGTAGAATCAACCCTTGCTCGTGAGGAATAATTTGTTGTTTGAAAATTCTTGAGCTAAGTCTTGCCTCTAAGGCAATAGTTGTAGAACATCTCATAAATGAAAACATACCATGGTAGAGTCAACTCTTGCCCGTGGGGCATAATTTGTAGTTTGAAAGTCCTTAAGCTAAGTCTTGCCTATAGTTGTAAAACATCTCATAAATGAAAACATAATGTGGTAGAATCAACTTTTAACCGTGGGGATAATTTGTTGTTTGAAAATTCGTGAGTTGAGTCTTGCCGCTAAGACAATAGTTGTAGAACATCTCATAAATGAAAATATAATGTGGTAGAGCCAACTCTTGCCCGTGGGGCATAATTTCTTATTTGAAAGTTCTTGAGTTAAGTCTTGCCTCTAAGGCAATAGTTGTAGAACGTCTCATAAATGAAAACATAACGTGGTAGAGTCAACTCTTGCCCTTGGGGCATAATTTGTAGTTTGAAAGTCCGTGAGTCAAGTCTTGTTTCTAAGGCAATAGAGGTAGAACATCTCATAAATGAAACATAACGTGGTAAAGTCAACTCTTACCCGTGGGGCATAGTTTATTGTTTGAAAGTCCTTAAGCTAAGTCTTGCCTCTAATACAATAGTTGTAGAACATCTCATAAATGAAAATATAACGTGGTAGAGTCAACTCTTGCCCGTGGAACATAGTTTGTTGTTTGAAAGTCTTTGAGCTAAGTCTTGCCTATAAGACAATAGTTGTATAACATCTCATAAATAAAAACATAACGTGGTAAAGTCAACTCTTGCCCGTGGGGCATAGTTTATTGTTTGAAAGTTTTTGAGCTAAGTCTTGCCTATAGAGCAATAGTTGTAGAACATCTCATAAATGAAAATATAACGTGGTAGAGTCAACTCTTCCCCATGGGGCATAATTTATTATTTGAAAGTCCGTGAGTTGAGTCTTGCCTGTAAGGCAATAGTTGTAGAACATCTCATAAATGAAAATATAATTTGGTAGAGTCCACTCTTGCCCGTGGAACATAATTTCTTGTTTGAAAGTCCTTGAGCTAAGTTTTGCCTCTAAGGCAATAGTTGTAGAACATTTCATAAATGCAAACATAACATGGTAGAGTTAACTCTTGCCCGTGGGCCATAATTTATAGTTTGAAAGCTAAGTTTTGCCTCTAAGACAATAGTTGTAGAACATCTCATAAATGAAAACATAATTTGGTAGAGTCAATTTTTGCCTGTGGGGCATAATATGTAGTTTGAAAATCCTTGAGTCAAGTCTTGACTCTAAGGCAATAGTTGTAGAACATCTCATAAATAAAAATATAACGTGGTAAAGTTAACTCTTACCCGTAGGAAATAATTCGTAGTTTGAAAGTCATAAGTCTTGTCTCTTCAATATAGTAGTGTCAACTCTTATCCATGAAATGTAGATTGTAGTTCGAAAGTCATAAGTCTTGCCTTTATAATGTGATAGTGTCAACTCTTGCTCATGAGATGTAACTTGAATGGAAGAAATAAAAAAAAATAATAATAATTATAAAAATTGCAAAAGAAAAGAAAATGAAGAAAAACATTAAAAAAATAAAAGTTAAAGAAAATGTAGAAGTTGAGAGAAAATAGAAAAAAATTCAGATTGATAAAAATAAAGATCAAGAAAATTTTTTTAAAAAAGAAAAAAAATCAAAGAAAAATAAAATAAAAAATTCTTTATAGAAGTAGACGTTGAGAGGTATGAAGAAAAAAATAAGGATTGAAAAAAAAAGGACAAAAAAAGTAAGAAAAAATAAAAAATCAAAATCATATAAAAGAAAAAAGAAAAACAAGAAGTTGAGCGAAAAAAAGAAAAAAATAAGAGTTGAAGAAAATAAAAAAAATAAAAAATAAAAATAAAAAAATAAAAATTATAAGAGATAAATATAAATTTATTATTCATATTGAGGAGTATTTGATTAGGGATAACTTCGTTTAAAAAAAAAATTAGCTAATAGAATCTTTTTATTTAGCACTAAAATTTGAAATCCCATTCAATTTGGATCTATTTTTGTGTCAACTAAAAAAAAAAAAAGTACTGCTTCTGTCCTTTTTTTTTTTTGGCGTTCCTTTAACGCTTATGCAGACACATGTTGTAGCCAATCATCCTCTTACACTTCAGCATAAGAGCTGACATGGGTCCTCTGTTCACCCACTATGTATAATGATGATGGACTAGCTTATAGGAGTAGCCTCAGGCGTTTCTGTTAGTCTTTTTAGGTAGAGCGTAGACGCAAATAGAGTAATAGTGAATAGATGGTGAGAAAGCTGGGGGTAATGGCGAATAGTGGTTCAATTTTCACTACTCTTTTAGTAGTTGTAGTAGCTCTTCTTGCTGTTTCAGCAGAAAATGAGGGAGACAAGATAGTACAGTCGAAGGAAGAATTTGTGTGGACTTTGGACCATACTAACTTCTCTGATATTATTTCCCATCACAAGATGATCGTTGTAGAGTTCTATGCCCCTTGGTAATTACTCTTTCCCTAGTTTTATTTTCGGTGCAACCGTTTTTAGGTTCATCTCATTTTCCTTTATTTTAGTCTCTGCTTCTTCGTTTCATGGAGAACCACAACTACTGCCAAAGATTTTCTTCTTTTGTATTACCCTTTTGCTTTTTGTAGTGTGATTCCTTTTGAAGAGTAAGGTGTTAATTAATCGAGCCAAACCAACAAGTCTAGTTTTTAATTGATTTCAAGCTGAGGTTTTGACTTTCTTCTTCTTCTTCTTTTAAGTTTCTTTTTGTTTTGCTGTACTTCGATCTCAGTCAGCAACTGTTACATTTCTTTAGTTGTATATGATATTTATATGGGAAAGATTCTCTCTCTTTTTTTTTTTTTTTAATTTTTATTTTTCGTGTTAAGTCATGTAGAATATATTACTAGTATTTAATTGATTTCGGATTAATTTTGCAAGATTTTATTTCAAGCCTAATAGGAAAAAAATAATTAATCAGGCAGTTGACTATACGTAATCAGTGATCTGCTTGTCTATCATATTTTTGAGCTTGGTCAGTTAATTATGACGAATCAAATGTTTCAACTGTGTTCAACGAGTTAAATAGAGTGGAATTAAAGATCTTTCTGGTGGTAATGATTCTCCCATTGATCATTCGATTGCATCTTAGATACAAGTGTGGGTTTTTGCTTGTAACTTGTAACAATTAATAGTAAATGCAGATTGTTCTCGTGACTATTGAGAGGATGAAATTGTTGAAGCATCTTGAATTAACGTTTGCAAACTTTTCTTTTGGTCTTTGAAAAGTGTGTGTTTCTTGATTTCTCAATTCAGATCTGAAGCTGGAATGCTCAAGGCTATCAATCCTAATGGATAGACTGGGATGTTAGTAAAGTAGTTAACTGCCACAAACACTTTTCGCTCTCACTACATGCTTAAAAAAGGAAGCCCAGTGCCCTAATCTCCTACTATGCATGGAACAGACTGTTTCCTGGCTCGAACCTATGATCTCCTGGTCACATCACCAACTTTACTAGTTACGCCAACTCATAGTAAACTTTACAAGAATACCATGAGTTGCAATTTCATTCAGAAATAATGAAAAAATATAAATGAATACCTTAATTAAAGATCATTTAGTTTGGCTTTTCGGGAAGTAATCAGGTGGTAAGTACCTGTCAACTCCAATCTTAAGGCTGTGGGTTTGAGTCACTAGGGGAGCAAAAAAATTAGGTGCTCCTTACGAGGGGTAAAATACAACAAAGAAAATCAGGTAGACATTTTGGGAGTATTTGGGATGTAGTTATATCAAACAGGCATCCGCATGGCTACATTTGTGAATTTTGCTATCCTAAAGTCTTCGTTGTAAACAGAGTCAACTGTTTTCCTTCCATTTTCAAATTTATGTCCTGTAAATGGACTTTATAATTAAGAATATGCTGCGATTCAAACATGAAGGATGGACAAACAAGGGTCATTGATTTAGATCTCAGTAGTTGAATAACTATCTTGCGAGCATAAACTCTATAAACTAAAGAAGATTAATTACATGATTATGCATTATTCATGATCCAAATGTCTAAAAGAAAAGTAGATGTTTAATTGCTTATTCGGGATGTCTATGGTATATATTCTTCAGGCATGTAGGTTCAACTTCATGTTGCCTATAATTGCAATATTTTGAATTGGTTACAGTGCTTTTCATGGCTTAAAGTATTTTTAGATGTCTTTGAATATGATTATATTTTTTTCATTTTCCCTTTAAAATTTAGACTTGATTGTATATCTTCTGTGTTATAGGTGTGGATACTGCCAGCAACTTGAGCCAAAGGTACTAATTGAATTGCTATTGTCCTTATTTAGAATGACCTATTTTTAGCTTTATCAATATTTGCTATGTAACAGATTAATAATAAAAAGTCTTTGGTATTTTTTTTCCTATCATGCCAGTACGAACAAGCAGCTTCGGTGTTGAATAGTCACGATCCTCCAGTAATTCTTGCTAAAATGGATACAACAATTCCAGAAAATGCAGCACTTGCAAGAAATTACACCCTTAACGGTGTTCCAAATATTAGGATCTTCCGTAATGGTGGCAAGACAGTTCATGAGTATAAAGGTACTCGTGAGACCGAGGGTATAATTGCCTATTTGAAAAAACATGCGGGCCCTGCATCTCTTGAAATCAAATCAAAGGAAGATGCTGCAAACCTTATTGATGGAAAAAAAATCGTTGTCGTAAGCATTTTTTCTCTCTAACTCAACTTTTCATTTCTCTTTTTGCCTAATTACTTGTTTATGGCTAAAATTGACATACTGTATATACAGGCTGGCATATTTCCAGAACTCTCTTTAGAGAAGATCCAGAACTTCACAGCTCTTGCTGAAGATCTAAGAGTAGATTATGATTTTGTTCACACACTTGATGCCAAACTCCTTCCTCGTGGTGGGCTGGTTGATAAACCATCTATTCGTCTATTTAAGCCATTTGATGAACTCTATGCTGACTTCGAGGTATTCTGATTCTTGTGTTTGACCTGATCAATTTGAGTGAACTCTCTTCCTTTTCCAATAGTTTAGCTTTGAAGGTTTCACTTGGCGAGTAACAGTGTAGTTATATATACATATTATCCCAGGATTTTCAACTTGAGGCAATGCAGAATTTCATTGAAGAAACTAGTGTTCCAATCATGGCTATTCTTGATGACAATCCAGAAAACCAGCAATTTGTCAACCACTTTTTGCATAGTCCGGGGGACAAGGTACTTAGCTTCTTAAAATTATTTATTGCAAGACATGATCATCTAAAAAGATGTGGAGAAGAACATCTATTGTAATGGTTTTGCATCTCTATCATCATCGTTGTATCCCTTTCTCCTTGGGGAACACTGATAGAAAGTCTGATCGATGGGATTTCATTGTGTGCTTCTGTGCTTTTTGACTGTCGTAACCTACATCTTTCCTCTCACTGTCTTTGAGTGGATAAAAATTGAGAAGTTGTGATAGCGCACTTTAATGAGGCATTAAAATGCTTTGGTGGTATCAATATTGAGAGATCAATGCGACTAGATACTACTAGATGAAGTTGAATACTAAGTTGCGCGGACTCTTCACTTTTGATGCCGCACCTGTGTCGTATTCTCCAAAAATACACTACTTTTAGTGAATCTGACACGCACCCGCTGACATTTTTGAAGAGTCCGAGCAACATAGGTTGAATATCCATTGGATAAATTATACGCATGCAGATCGATACTTGTTATTTCTGTACTGAAGAATGCATGAGATGTTTATTGGCTACTGTTTGATTGTCCTTTCAGTGGAGCATAGAAGCTTAATCTAATGTAAGGAGAGATATTTATATGAAAGATGATTCTTAGTATTTACAATTTTTTCCTGGGAGGTAAAAGGTTGATATAGCTTATCTTTTGTTATAAGGTAAATGATATTATTAACAATGGGAATGAAAGCTCCCGTTTACAAGAGGTATACGAAAAAGTGGAGAATTTGCATCAAAACATGATTCTCTACAAAAGACACCCAATCATCTATACAAGAAGAATTTCAAGGGTGCACCAAAAAAGCTATCAAAGAAAAAAAAATTATTTCTAAAGTGTTCAAACTCATTGCACCCAAGGGTGTGGCCTAGTGGTTCAATTCCCAGCAGTTTCTTCTCATCTGTTCTAGCCTTGGTGGACAGTGTTACCTGGTACCTGTTGCTGGTTGGAGGTGACAAGTATCCCGTGGATTTAGTCGAGGTGCGTGCAAGCTGGCCCGGACACCACGGTTATAAAAAAAAAACTCATTATCGATTCCCTCAAAAGTTCTCATATTTCTCTCTTTCCATACGACCCACATAAGAGGTAATAGGGCAACCTTCTATGCCTTATGTCGTTTACATCTATGTCTTCCATCTCAGCTGTGTAGGACATCGTTAACATTACCCGACATTACCCATTTTCACCAAAATAATTTAAAACCACCCTCCATAAGCTCGATGCCACTTTGCAATGCACCAATATATGATCAACTTCTTTACATGAATACTAGCACATAAAATACCAGCTAAAATGAGTGATGTCTCTTTTTCTTTTAGGTTCTCGACTGTCAAAATTGCTCCCCTCGTTGCCAATCATACCAAAAAGAATAGCCTCCTTATGTGGAAAAGGCATCTGCTTATCCAAAGTGAACAAACCATCACACCTCAAGGCACACCTCCATGAGTCACTTAATTTGTGCCTAATTTGATTGTAAAGTAACTCCAATAACCTTTGGAATTCTTCCATCTCCCAATCCGTAGATTTCTCCTACATGTGAGGTCCCAAAGAACTTCCCTTCATGCTCCTCACGGATCTGGTGGACTGTCGACCCCCTATAGTTTGAAGTTTTGCACATGTTCGGGAAAGACGAACCTCAACAGGTTCTCCCCATACCATTTGTGACTCCAAAAACTTTTTGATGTTAAGGAAAGACAAACCACAACAGATTTTCCCAACACCATTTTTGATTCCAAAAACTAATTCTCCTTTCATCCCTCGCCCTAAAGGTGGTAGTGATCATTAAAGTCTTCCCATTCCTTCAGAATGTTACTCCAAAGTCCACATGCTATAACCAAATAGAACAATAATACCTATAGTCGTCCACCCCATTTCTGATGTGCCATATTTTTCAACCATTACCTTCCTTCACAAGGCGTTTTCCTCCATCCCAAATCTCTATAACCACTTTCCTAGTAAATGTTTCTTAAACACCTTACGATCTCTTACTCCTAAATTACGCCATCGTTGGAGTTTTAACAGCCTCCCAGTTAACTAAGTGAAGCTCTCTAGCACCGTCTGCTGTATCCCATAAAAAGTTCGTTTGAAGCCTTTTCAGATTTTTTGTAACTCTCACTGGTGCGTGCAACAAAGACAAGTAGTAGGTAGGAATGCTTAAAAAAGTGCTTTTGTGAGTACTTTATCGCTTTCGCTTTCCTGTTAATATCTTCTCAACCCTTTCAATTACAATATTCCACACCGCATGGTCCTTATGCAATACTCTTAAGGCAAATGTAAGTAAGTAGTAGGCAGAGAGCCCACAGCCCACAGTTCAATTGAACACTTGAGCTAGCTCTTCAATATTTTCCACCTTTACCACAAGGAAAATCTTGAAGATTGGTCTTGAGCCCTGACACAATTTGGACCCATCCCAAAACCTGCTTTAAGTATGTCAGCTGACCCAATTTGCATCACAAAAATGTGTGGCCCTTACATTACTTTGCTCCCAAGTGAAGCCGAGAATCCCCTCAAGCAACCTTCCTTGTCCGCCCTATCCATCAGTTTACTCGAGGTTTCCATAACAAGGATAAAACACATAGGGGATAGTGGGTCCTCTAGCCTCAGGCCCCTCGAGCTCCCTAAAAGCTACAAGGTTACTGTTAACAAGGACAGAGAATCTGATGGGGGAAGTTCACACTCATCCATCTCTTCCATTTGTCTTATAAACTCCTCTGCACCATTATCTAATCACGGAACTCTCAGTTAACGTGGTCAAAAGCTTTCTCCCAGTCCAGCTTGCAAAGTATGCTTGGATCTCCTTTTCTCTTTCCATTTTCACAACTTTATTTGCCACTGAAGTTGCATCCACAATCTCTCGTCCTTTCATAAAAGTATTTTAAGATAGACACAGTCTCATCTAGTATAATTTTAAGTCTATTGGAAAATACCTTAGATAAGATCTTGTAGATGCTTCCCATTGTACTAATAAGTCTGGAGTCTCTAATGCATGAAGCTCCCTCCTTTTTCGACACAATAGCTATGAAAGAAGTGTCGAGGCTTCTCTCAAGTTTACTAGACTCATGAAAAGCCTCAATAGCCACTTGCTCCAACACTGCTTAAACAAAGACATCGAAAACTGTCACGCCAAGGGCTTTGTCCCAGCACAACTACTAACCGCCTCCCTCACCTCCTCTTCCCTAATATCCATCTCCAACAACACACTCATCTCTTCCCCTATGTGAATAAAGACAATCCCCCAGTATGGCCTCAACTCACTTCCTCCTTGTACAAATGCTTGTAAAATCTCACAATTACCCTTTGAACCACTTCCGGATCACCTACCTCACCCCATTCACCTGAAGTCTATAAAGCTTCTTCTACGGTTCATAGATGCTACCCGATGGAAGAATTTAAGGTTAGAATCCCTTTTTTTTTTTTAACCACAACGCCCTCAATTTTCTCCTTCAAGTTGTCTCCTGCACTATTGCTAACTCAAAAATCTCTCTTCATCTCTCCGTTTATCATCTACTTCCACTCCTCTTGCTCTTTCAACCATTTCCCTAACTCCCCCCGCCCCCACCCCCACACCAAAAAACTCATTCATTAATTCTTCATTTTCACCCCTACTGATAAGAATTGGGTTACGTTGATAAACAAGAAAAATAACACGGAAGCGAAAATCCTGAAGATTAAAGACAAGAAATTAAAGATATCAAATAAATCCCTAATTTCGAGATGAAGTGCTAAGAACCCTAATTGGTCTTAATATTCAAAATTAGTGGATTAAGACTAATTATGATACTAATAAAGTTAATTCAAGAACTTAGATCCAAAAGTGATCTAGACCCCTATTTCGAAGAAATTAAAGACAACAATTAGTATAAGACTAATCACCTTCTTTAATTAACTTTCATAGAAACCAAAGATACCAAGTTAAGAATTAAATCTTACCCTCCTAAAGAATCGTTCTTATAAGATTGCAAGATAAATTTCGCCACACACAAAGGTGTAAATAAGAGAAACTCTCAATTAATAATAATGTAAGTTTCCAAATTTACTCACAACCCATATGGGCCCAATCTTCTTCCTTTTGGGCTTGGACTTGAATCATGAAGTATGTGTAGCACTTTGCCCATTCTTCTCCATAATTCTTAGGCTCGTTCTTGGGCTTTTCTTCCATCATAAGCCTCTTCTTGATTTCACATTGAAACCGAGGCTTTGACGAAGGTCTTCTTAGGGCTTCAATAGCATCATCACTGCCCATGGAGCTATCACCTACCCTGAAAAAGACCCCTTGTCCCACTCTTTTATATATTCCTTTAGCTATTTTAATTTCTTTGCAAGTCGGAAAGGTATATCAGATACTTCATAACCTGTCCACCCGTCCTTGACTCTATCATTGAAATTTGTCGCCTTATGCCACATGTTCTCAAAGTGGAAAGGCGCTCAAGGATATCTTCTTCTACTTCCATCTAACATGATAGGCATATAGTCTAAGGTCAGTCTGGGAGTGGGATCTACGACACATTTGGCACTAGCTCCTTTACTAGTGAACGCTATGAATCTATCCACCTTGATTTTGAAATGTATACCTTCGCTCTGACCCATGTAAACCATTTACCTGTCAAAGGAAAGTCAACAAGAAGATGATTGTCAATAAACTCAGACTCGACAATGCAAAAAGAGATGGCTATTAATCTTTGACTTTGCATGGCATAAATTAGCTGGAAGTCATATGAATTTTTCTTTTATGTTAAGTTTTTCTGGGTTAAGAAAGCCTGTGTTTGCACCAACCACACAAAACATACTATTTTGAAAGGAGTCTTGATTTCCCAGATCTGTTTCCAAGGCCAGTTGTTTCCCACTAAACTATTTCTGAGAGTAAAGAAGGCTGACTTCAGTCCAGTATATGTAATCATTGATCCTTGGTGCTATTTGATTTTGCAGATTTGTGTTTTTTTCTTTTCGACTTTTGTTCCAAAAGGTTTTGCTGTCTTTCTTCTTAAAGTCACTCGATGTTAAAAAAAAAAATGCTGCACTTTATTTAGCAATTTGTATCTCCTTCTTGTTCCTCTCTAACACCTAAGATTTTCTATCAATATTTCGAATTTGTAGGTATTTCTATTTCTCAACTTCAGCACTGATCTTGATGCTTTCAAGTCCAAATACTATGATCTTGCAGTCAGTTACAAGGGAAAGGAAGCAAACTTCCTCTTGGGAGATGCTGAGACTGGTAAAAGGGCCCTTCAGGTTATTTCTTCCTCCTCAAATCAATCTGCATAGATTACTTAATTTCCCACTGGGAGAGAAACGAGAGTTGAATATGCACTTTTCTTGGTTGCAGTATTTTGGATTGGACACTGATCAGGCACCTTTAGTCTTCTTACTTTCCATGGACGGCACAAAATATGTTCAGAGACATGTACAACCTGATAACCTTGCATCTTGGTTGAAGGATTGTAAGGTAATGACTTGAACCTGATTTCTATGTTTTCCTGTATTCTATTGCTACTCAATCAAACATCAAGTATCTTCTATTGTTTTCGTTATGAATGTGATTACTTGCTTTCTTATTTTTCCAATCTGTTTTTCTTTCTCCAATTTGTTTATATCTTTTCTTGTTTGAATACAGGATGGGAAGTTGAAACCATACTTGAAGTCACAGCCTATCCCAGAAGTTAACAATGAACCTGTTAAGGTGGTGGTTGCGGAGACTCTTGAGGATATGGTGCTCAATTCAGGGAAAGATGGTTTGTATCATTCATTGAAGCAGAAGAAATTTAAAAATAGTTATAAAGTGGAAAGCTAGACTGATATGTCAAGATTCTGTTATATTTTGTTTATCTTGATGTTGATTTGGTCATAGTGTTCCTCTCCCAACAGATTTGTTTCCTTTCCGGTTTCATCTTCTCTTCTCTCACTTTATTGGAGCATTAGAAAAGTGAGTGCAGTGATTCTGTTGCAGCGTATTGTGTAAAGGAAGTAATACATTTTATTCTTTTTTCCCTTGCAGTACTGGTAGAGTTCTATCGACTTGGGTGTAAATATTGTGAGGAGTTCACTCCAGTCTTGGATGAAATAGCTCTCTCATTTGAAAAAGACCCTGATGTCCTAATTGTTAAAATTGTATGAATCTCCTTGACCCTTGTCTATTTTCTCTGCCACTTTTTCTATTTTCCCGTATTTTTTTATGAGATTACTTTTCTCATCTACCATGTTATCTGCTTTAGGATGGGACAGAAAATGATATACCTCGTGACCTGTTTGAAGTTCAAGGATTCCCAACTTTATACTTGAGATCTGCAACCGGTAGTTTGTCAAGGTTTGACGGCAATAGAACAAAAGAGGCCATTATTGAATTTATCCAGACAAATAGGGGTACCCCTGCTCCTTCAAATTTTGTGAAATCTGATTTAACAGTATCAGAAATGGCACAAAAAGAGCCAGTGAAGGATGAGTTGTAAGGAGGTAATGGTCTTTAACTTCTTCTTTGTCTAAGAGTATCAACATCAATTATTCTTTTGCATTTTTTGGGCCACAGGATTGTTGAGATCAATCAGTTAATTAATTGTGCAAGCAGTTAGTTAGTTAACAATGTGCATCCTAGTTAGTTAGTAGCTTGATTCGCTTAAGAGTAGTAGTTAGTTAGTTATCTTAATTGATTAGTTGAAACTAGTTGTCACTTGTTTCTATATAAATAGACTCTTATAGCATAGTGAAAGTCAGTTTTCTGATTTGCAAAAATATCTTCTCTCATGTTACGGTTATCACAACCGTGAGCTCTGCTTGATCCATTAATGGAGGTTCACTATTGTTTTAGCTCAATCTCTACATGGTATCAGAGCCAGGAATGGTATTTTTGCTTAACCTCTGTTAATTGTTTCCTCATTTTTTTCCTCTGTTTTGCTCCCCTTCCTTGATTTTGCGATCAATTTCGCTCTTCCTGCTCTTCGATTTCACTTTCCATGGCTTCCGAGACTTCTACACATTCTGATCTTCATCCACCTCCTACATGAGGAAACATTGATTTTTCAAATCCTATTTACCTTCACCCTGCTGAAAATGCAGGATTCATTCTCTGACACGCTGTTTTTGATGGTATTGGTTATCGTTCCTGGAGACGGGGAATAATTAGGGCATTATCAGTGAAGAACAACTTGGATTTTATCAATGACAAATCTACAATACCCACTGAAGATTCTCCTAACTTCAGTCTTCGGGAAAGATGCGACAACACGGTGACCTCATGGATCCTAAATTCATTATCATACGATTTGGTAGACAGCCCACAATATGTGAATGATGCTAGAGAACTTTGGCAGAAACTCGAGGATCAATATGATCAAACTAATGGCGCGAAATTGTACCAACTATAAAAGGAAATCAATGATTTATCACAAGGAAATTTGGATATCACTGCTTACTATACAAAGATGGAGAAGTTGTGGGAAGAATTGAACACTCTCAATGCTATCACAGCCTGTTGTCAATGCTCATGTCTAAGGCCAGTATGCACAAGGTAGAGCAAGACAGGCGTTTGATTCAATTCCTCATGGGATTAAATGAAGTTTACATTGCTGTGCGAGGTAATATCCTCATGATGAATCCATTCCCTACTATAGCTCAATGTTTTGTTATTCTAATTTGTTGGTTTTTTAAAAGAAGATGGGGCAGCGAAAAAGGGGTTTAAAATGGCTCTCTTTGGATTGAAATGGTTTTCAAGCTTTCAATGAGCTTTTAACAGCTTTCAATAATTTTCTTAAGCTTAGGAGGGCTTTAAATAGCCAACATGAAGCACATAATCTGCATTATTTGAAATTCAAAATCCTAAACTATCTCAACAAACTAAACAAACGAACAAATATTTAAAATTTAAATTCATCGTAAAACTAAATAATTTATTAGACTAAAAATTACTGAAGTAACTAAATGCAAAACTTAACATAATTCAAGAGGAAAAATAAAGAGAAGTTAAGCCTCATAGTCAACTGGATTTTGGATCTACTTCATTGAATGTGCATGGTACAACAAATTTGGGTTTCAGAACAAATTATCAAGGAAAACATATCTCTAATCAGTTCACTGGGCAGAATAATACTAAATCTAATGCTAGTCAGGATCACCGACAAAACTCTACATCCTATAGTAACAATCAGTTCAACAATATTGGAAGTAATTCTGGTGGTTATAAGGCTGGTAGATCCCATATTTTCTGTGACTACTGTAAAAAGCCTGGTCACACTGAAGATAAATGCTATAGACTACATGACTTCCCACAAGACTTCAAGTTTACCAAAGGGAGAAATTCAGCTTCTGCTTCACATGTTTGTGGTATTGATTCCAGTACTTCAGATGGAAATAACCATGTTCTGCTTAACAACCAAGATAAACCCCAAGGAACAATACAACCGGTTGCTCAGCTTACTGAACAACCTTCAGCCTTTAGATACAAGACAAGACTCCAACATCACCAATGCGCAGTAAACTTTGCTGGTATTATTGCTTGCCACTCACTCATAACAATAATAGGAGAACTATCAAGTGGATGTGACTCATTATGCGTTGACTCTTTGGATTTTAGATTCTGGGGCTTCCCACCTTATGACCTTTAATAAAACTTTACTAACCAATATTAAAACTTTACCTTATCCATTCCTAGACGTTACTAACCAATATTAAAACTTTACTTTATCCATTCCTAGTATTTTTATCAAATGGTTACAGAGTCAAAGTCACTGAAATTGATGATGCCCTCATCAGTCCACTTCTGACCCTCTGACCCTGTACAAAGTGTTGTATGTGCCTAGTTTCAAGTTTAACCTCATATCTGTTAGCTGCTTAACATCTCAACACAAGAGCATGGTCAGTTTCACCAGTTTTTGTTGTGTTTTGCAGGCCCCTTCATTGAAGAGGCCTTTGGAGATTGGTAGAGCCAAAGATGGACTATACTACCTTTGCTCCAAATGTCACAACAAGCATCCAAATGTAGCTGCATATTGCAAGTCTTTTTCACCCCTTATTTTTCCCTACCTGTCTGATTCTTGTTCTAGTTTGTCCAGTCTTGGTTGTGGTTCTTGTAAATACAATAAGCAAAATGTATCTCATCATCACCTGGTATATAGTTCACATCCTGCATCATCACCTGGTATATAGTTCACATCCTGTAAATAAAGGAACTTGTTCTGTCTGTCGTTCTTTAACTTCTACGTCTCATGGAAATAACAATGATCTTTTATGGCACTTAAGACTAGGCCATGTATCCTTTGTGAAGATGAAAGGGATATCCTCACTACCACATTTGTCACCTAAACAACCCTTCATTTGCTCGATCTGTCCAATGTCCAGACAAACTAGACTTACCCTCCCAGAAAAGACCACCACTACAATAAAACCTTTTGATAATTTGCACGTTGATATGTGGGGACCATATCATACATCTACTCATGACAATCATAGATTTTTTCTCACACCGGTTGATGACTTTACTAGATCAACTTGGACTCACCTGGTGAGCAACAAAAGTAATGCTCTACATGTCATAAAATCTTTCATTTCCCTTGTTGAGAATCAATATGCAATCACTGTCAAGATTCTCACAATGGTCTTGAATTTGTTAATAATGAAACAGAACTACCTTCAATCCAAGGGAATTGTACACCAGAGAACCTGTTCCTACACACCACAATAGAATGGCGTTGTGGAGAGAAAACCTAAATATCTCCTAGAAATATCAAGAGCCTTGTTGTACCAATACAAACTACCTCTTTCATATTGGGGAGTGCTTCTTGACAGCTATATACTTAATAAATAGAATACCATCCTCAGTTTTAGGCAACAAACGTCCATATGAGTTATTGAACCAAAGACCACCATTGTATAATCACCTCAAGGACTTTGGATGCTTGTGCTATCCCACCATTCTCAAAGGACACAAATACAAGTTTGAACCAAGGATCACCACTCACATATTTGTAGGATATCCTTTTGGCGCCAAAGGTTACAGAGTATTAGACTTAACCATAAAAAGATTGTCTATTTCTAGAGATGTTGTGTTTCATGAAGCTGTTTTCCCCTTTGCATTATGTCCTGATAACTCTTCTTTTCCCTTCGTTTTAATGTCAGTAAGGTCCTACTTCAACAATACTTCAAACTTGAACACTAACACACACTCCACTGGTATTAGTCATTTGGATACACAGAGGATATCTCTGATTGTGTTGTTCCAAAGTCTGTTCACACTGAAACACCACTACCTGATCATTCGAATATTTCTATACAAATATCACATATTTCCACATGTGAAAACAGTGATGATATATCATCTCATCAACCTATGTCACCACCTCCAAATACACTACCTGTTGCAACCCAATCCACCTGAACTAAGGAGGTCATACAGAGTTCATACAATACCTGCTTATCTTCAAGAATACACTTACACATTACCTGGTCTTCACACCAGACCTACTGTTCCATCCACTAGTACATCCAAGTTTTCTTTTTTCTCACCTATAGCATCCTTGCCCTTAATAAGTAAATCCACCCCATTCACATCACTTACGCAAGATAGTCAAGAGACAATGAGAAACATTTCACTTGCTAGTGAACCCTCTTCTTATGAGGAAGCAGCCTTGAATCCTGCATGGCAAGCTGCCATGACCCAAGAGTTTGAAACACTTTATGCAAATCAAACTTGGGATTTAGTCACATTGCCTGCTAATAAGAAAGCTATAGGTTGTAGTTGGGTGTATAAAAATCAAACATAAAGCAGATGGAAGTGTAGAAAGGTTTAAGGCAAGACTTGTAGTCAAAGGTTTCACACAACAACAGGGTGTTGATTACACTGAAACGTTCTCACCAGTGGTGAAAATGACAACCATCAGAACCCTATTATGTTTAGCCATAAAGAAAGGATGGCCACTTTATAAATTGGATATTAACAATGCATTTCTGCATGGGGATTTAAGGGAAGAAGTCTACATGGAGTTACCACCAGGCTTATTGGTTGATCAAGAAGGACTAGTTTGCAGGCTAAAGAAATCACTATATGGTTTAAAACAAGCAAGCAGTCAATGGTATGACAAATTGACTGAGTCTTTATGCTCAAAAGATTTTGTGCATTCAGCCAGTGATTATTCCTTATTTGGGCAAACTATACTTTTTCTTAGGACTGGAAACTCTCTATACAGCTGATGGTGCCTTGATCTTGCAGAGTAAGTTTGCTACTGATTTACTCAAGTAGTTTGATTGCCTGAATTACACAAAGGTTTCATCACCCTTGGATTCTACAATTAAACTACATCCAGATAAAGGAAAGAGGTTGATGTCTGATCCTACAGTTTACGGGAAACTGGTAGGCAAAGTAAATTTTCTCACCAACACAAGGTTGGACATTGCCTATAGTGTGCAACATCTTAGTCAGTTTATGCATGCTCCCAGAGAACCACATTATCAGGCTGCACTACATGTGCTCCCAGAGAACCACATTATCAGGCTGCACTACATGTGCTGAGATACCTCAAAAATGATATAACCTTAGGACTCTTTCTATCTAACAAAAGTCAGTAAGTGGTTACATTGTTTTCCTTGGTGATATTCCCATTAGTTGGAAATTCAAGAAGCAGTCTACCATCTCACTTTCTTTAGCAGAAGCCGAGTATAGATCTCTCAGAAAGGTAGTGGGAGAATTAGTCTGGATTGACAGATTATTGACAGAGTTACTGAGTGTCCTTCCAAACCTATTTCTGTGTATTGTGATAGTGAAGTTGCAATTCATATTGCAAGGAATCCCGTGTTCCATGAAAGGTCCAAGCACATAGAAGTTGATTGCCATTTTGTTAGAGACAAAGCTTCATGATGGACTTATCAGTTTGCAACATATCTCAACCACACAACAATTAGCTGATATACTTACTAAAGCTCTTGGTGGTGTCACATCATTCTATACTTGGCAAGTTGTCAGTGCAGTCCACAACTCCCAACTTGAGGGGGGTGTTGAGATCAATCAGTTGATTAATTATGCTAGCAGCTAGTTAGTTAACGATGTGCATCCTAGTTTGTTATTGGCTTGATTAGCTTAAGAGAAGTAGTTAGTTCTCTTAATTGATTAGCTGAAACTAGTTGTGTCACTTGTTTCTTGTATAAATACTCTTACAGCATAGTGAAAATCAGCTTTCTGATTTGCAAATTATCTTCTCATGTTACGTTTATCACAACCATGAGCTCTGCTTGCTCCATTAATGGAGGTTCACTATTGTTATAGCTCAATCTCAATAGGAATATTTAGGAAACTTAATAGTTAACCTACATATTGGAGAAGAAGAATAACAAATGCTGAGAAGTAAACTATCCATCAGATGAATTATGAATGGTTTTGGACATGACTTGAAGGGAAAACATCTCTTGATTTTTTGGTTCTAGATTTCAGGATTTTCAGCTTGCGTATTGAAATTGAGCTTCTTTTACTCTATTTGCACTGTTGTAGAAGTGAGACTTCCCCAAATTACCCTTAGCTCTTAGCAGTAGGTATTTTCAACAACCGACAAGGAACAAAACAAAACTGAATAAGATGAGTTGTGAAATCAAAGTTGTTATTTGACATTCTAAATTGTATTCGGATTCAGCTTTAATTGCATGAGCTGAAGGGATCATCTCCAAAGGCATCTAAATTTGCTTTCCCTTTTTTTTGGCAGGTTTATGAAACCCACATTGATCATAGTGCAGCTTTCTTTTGTGTACCGATGGCGGTGTTTTCTCTCCCCTCTCATCCAATTAGCCCGACCTCCCTGCCTTTTTATTCTCTTTTTGCCTTGGTTAGCTTTCAAGAGGGTTTCAACCCTTCTCCAAACTTTTTGGTTTCTTGATGGCAATAAACGGGCTGCATTTGCCCACGCAGTTGTATCAATTTAGTGGCAATTATCAGTCTCCATAAACTTGCTTACTCTGCATTTTTGTTTGATTTGCTAACATTATTAACATTAACAGAATTACTAATTCTCCTATATAATAAGTCACGGAGTGGCAGGTGAAGCACACACCACACCATCGACATCCTGCTTGCCGTCATTTGACGTGCTTGCTCTATAATTTTACTATATCATCCCTAATTAATTGTTATATGTCATTTATGTATTAAAAATATTAATTATATTTAACAAATAAAATAAGACATTTATTACATGTTGCTTAAGCTACTTCAACGATAATTTTACT
>NC_061115.1:210311585-210312430 GCF_002878395.1 Capsicum annuum | reverse complement strand
TGCAATTGTGATGAAATGATGTACAAACTCCAAGCGCAATTCGAAGACCTAGACCTTGATATTAAAACTCTCACCGCTGAAAATATTCTTGAATTACTTAAAGAAGTTTCGGACGAAAGACTTCGTGAGAAAATCCTTAATCTTGCTACCCAAAAAACTTCTGCTTCTTCTAGTACGTCTAGAGATAACACTTTCGAAAATCAACCTATGTCTTATTCCTTAGCTGAAGTAAATCGACGGCTTGCTATAAGTAAAACTCCTGGTAGAGACACCACTTTTGACGATTTAAAACTCGAAGTTGAAAAACTCAAAAGGGAAATTATTTCGCTACAGCAAAATCAGATGGTTACTAATCATCGACTTTCAAAACTCGAAGAAACAACGAAATTTTCAAAAGAAAAAGAAAAGGATTTTGAAATCTCAAAAAATTCAGAGGATACTTTTCACCTTGAAAATTATAATACCGAAAATTTGAAAAATGATTCTTTGTAAAGTTCAGTTGAGAGAACCTTACTTGGATTGTCAGAAGAATCATTTTCATCCGCAAAGTTGGAGCCCGTACACCTGAAAAGAAAGGGCGATTTTTGCACAATTAGAACAACTAGACACATGGGCTAACAAAAAACTGTTTGATCTCTGACAGGCCCCTTGTTCGGGTAAAAGATTTACCATACAGTCAGAAACTCCAAAATTTCTTTGTTATTTCAGTTGGTGCTTCGGTTCGGTTTTCCGACTTTAGCTTAATCCGATATTATTGCTTGGTCTGGTAGGCCGCGGCAAGCCGCGGCCTAAGAGATCCTGTAAATTATTATTATTATTATTATTATTATTATTATTATTATTAT
>NC_061115.1:210200505-210311485 GCF_002878395.1 Capsicum annuum | reverse complement strand
TATTATTATTATTATTATTATTATTATTATTATTATTATTAAATTGACAATTTTCATCCGGCAGCAGCTGGGCCTTCCTCAGCCTTACTCCGAAGTCGGCCAAATTCCTCTGGAGTTCATCAAACTGCCTTTGAAGTTCCTCCTAGGACTCGATATGAACCTTTTTGTACGAATCTGGATCAGCCATATTAGTATTGTTTGTAAGTATAGTAGAATGAACGAGTGAGTGAGGAGTGAGAGGAGGTCGGAGGGACCTATTTATAAAATGATTGAATTGGAAGGGACTGGACTTAGTCAAATAAAAAGCCACGACTGTTCATATCCCTTAATTAAATAAAACTGGTGCCTTTTAGAATATGTAAATTAAAAAAAAAACAGATCTAAATACAATATTTTATCTTTTTCTTGTATTTCGAAAAGAGAGATTGACAATCTGTTGCAAAATATATACCACCTTTCAGATAACTTACAACATATGGACAATCTGTTGCAACAGATGGATATATCAGTTTGCTTTTCCATCAGCTGTGGCGTTTGTTGCACTTGCTAGTCATCTGTTTATTCGATTTCATCGAGAACAATCGATTTTTCTAAACACTTCTTGGCCAAACTCAATTTTCAGTCTTGGATTGATTCTCTTTTTTTCTTTGCATCCTTCAATCAAATTAAATATTTGCTATTGGATAAAGTATGCAGGTGGAGGTTGTCCTGACAGCTTCTCAAGGGTTATTTTTGTCATTTCAATGAGGATAAATAGGTCATTTTCAATTTTGGTTGGTACATCTGTGTTCTCAGAATTAGAAATACAATATTTATTCTATGATAAACTTCATTTTGATGGAAGCGTTGGTTTTCTCTTACTAAAAAAAAACAAAATTCATTCTCAGAATTTTCTTCTCCTCTAATAATCTTCTTGTTCTCAGATCTTCAATTTATACAGTGTAAGTTTTTTCGTTCCTATTTTTTCTTCTTCAAATTTTAGAAAGATTCAACTTTTCGTTGTTGTAATTTTGTTTGACCATATTGGAGCATTCTTGAAACTGCAAAAGATCAATTATTTTTGATAATTTTAATTTGAAACGTTAATTTGGCTGATTGTTCACTTATTTCCTCTTCGTCTCGAATTTTTTCTTTACGCTTTAGATTTCGTTAAATGGGTTTACAAATTTTAATTCTCTCAAAAATAAAAATAATCATAGTTGAGGAATCGCACAACAATTGATTAGTTATATGTTGGATAGAAAAGGCTATGCTGCAATTTGCTAAGCCATTTGTTGAAAACTTATTTTTCCCTTCTTTTGACGGGAAACGCGACAAAGATCATCATCAGAGAGCAAGGAGTGCAGGAAAAAACTTGTATCCCATCAATATGTCTATACCATGACGAATTAGAGGGTGAAGACTTTCTATTCAGAACCAACTTTGACGAGATGGAAAACTAGAAGTGAAACGTTAATTGTATTGCTTTATTTCTCTTGTTATAGGAATGAGATTTTACAAAAAGTTTCATCTTTCCATTATTATATTCACAAGTTAATATCATTTTAAAGTATTTTTCTGTACTTTCTGGAAATTATTTAAAAAATTAGTTACAAGCAGTCCTCAACAACAGGGATAGAAAACTGAAAGTCCTCTACTTATGATTTTCCTTCTATCGTCGTCAAATTTAGGGGTAAGTTGGTCAGTTTTCATTATTTTTGAAATGGTATTTTACTTCTTATATATCTATTGTGATATCGAAAGCTTGAGCAAATTAAAGCAGTTTCAAAATTCCTAAATTGTGAAAATCAAGTTGTAGGATGTAAGTTAAGTAGGCTATTGGTTTAGGGACATACATATCTTCTTGTGCTATCCATGTATGACAACTTCTTATGGGAAGATTCATGCCCATATATATCTGAGTATATTCTTGATTCAATCTAACTAATTGTGTATACAATTGTCTTTTCCATATAATATTTCTGCATATAATTCTTACTTTGAATTAATGGTGTAAAACAAAATCAAATGAATTTTTGTTAACTTCTCTCATCTCTATATCTTTTATTTTCTATATCCTTTGGACTCCAGGAAGGAGATATCTCTAGCTTTATAGGATAAATTAAAGTTTTAGATCAGTTCATACTTGTTTATATAATTATATCCGAGGAACATCATTTCTTCAAGTAACTTTGCAGTGCTAGAAAACACTTAAGATTTTCATGTTTGAAGTTCTAAATTACCATACTATGCAAGCATTTTCGTTATATCTATTTTTATTTTCAAGTGGACTTCACTATGGAGAATCTGGAAAGACAGCATTTGCACTTTGTCTAGCTCACGTTTTCTAACATGCATTTGAATTTTTTTCTTCGAATTATGATAATATTTGGTGTACCATGACTAACAAGTCATTCCTGGATTTATTAAGGTAAGATTTTCATGGAACCAAGCTTTTCCGTTGTCTTCAGTATTTGAATGGTGTTTTATTCGAGTTGTTGTTGAGCTTTAATGTGATAATTATTTTGGCATTAGAAGAAGTACTATTTTGGCATTAGGAGTTGCTGATGTTTGAATTCTAAGATTTATATATTACTTAATAATTTCTGTCTAACATTCGATTTAATGATAGAGTGCTCCATTAATAGTTCGCGATGGTGGAAACATTTAAGTTCTTTGGTATTAGTAGCTCCTAGTAATTTCTTCATTTCTATACATACAAGTTTGTCAAAACAGACATAACATAACGATACACTTGGAAGCTCCATATCAATAAATATGATATTATCTGCCTTGAAGCAGAATGAGCAAAACATTCATAGTTTCCTCCCGGGATGAAACTTGAAGATTGCCTTTATGTAACAAACACCTACTCATATCGTCTACCTCAGGTTAGTTGTTGATTTTTTTATGGTCTGAACTCATTGAAAATAACTTTCTTAAATTTGAATTAAACTAGTTGATTTCAGGGACAAAAATAGCGGCAATCCACCAATTATTTAGTTTGCTATTAACGAATTTTAAGCCACTTCAATTATGTGCAAGAACTTGATAGAAAAATGAATAACTCTTTGCTTAACAAAATGTGGTGTCTAATTCTTCCTCTGATCTTATGTCTTTTTTTTTTTTTTAAAGAAACAAAAACATTTTTGAGAGATAAAAGAATAGCTCTTTGCTTAACAAAATATCGATGTCTAATTCTTCCTTTGATCTTATGCCTTCTTTGTTTTCTAAACATTTTTGTTTGTTATATTCACAAGGTGATTTACTGTTGAGGATGATAATACAAGAGATAACATAAATCTCAAGTTAATTATATCATCACTGTACTTCAGGCGACTCAGAAAAAACATAAACTTTGGTTCTTTGAAACATTTGAGTGATGTTAAAAGCTTGGTTTAATAAGCTGCATAAGGTATTTTTCTACCTCTCTATTTGATCAATGTAATTTTATTCTTTAAATACAACGACTGTTGGGGCTCATTTTATTTTTATTTTGCTGAAGATAATGTAACGGGAACCACATAATTTCAATGTTAAATTGCTTCCATTTTGTTTATGTATGCATTAGTTCATGTATGCCTTGACTTATGTTTTATGGTGGATGATTGAAGACATCATTTCTATTTTATGTTAAATGATTATTCTTAGCAGCAAACTTGCACTTATATAATTGAAAAGTGGATTGTATGATATCACATTCTGTTGCCGATGGCAAATACAGGAAAGGACTATGATGTTGTTTCTGAAGTGCTTAGTTTGAGGTTTAAATATGTGCTTATGGACTGGTGAGTAGGCTATGAACTTGCTCACGTATAGATAAGAACTCTTTATTTTTATATGTCATCAGAACTAATAGTAAATGTAGCCATTTCATTTGAATGCACTATGTGTTTGAACTATTAAAACCAAGTGAAGACCAAGTACTTTGTTCTTTATTTTAGTTATAGTTAAGGAGTCAATATCTTAGCTTTAAGTCTGTGTTTTTGTCTAGGGGTGTCTTGGACTAAACTATGTGGACTTTTCATATTCGATGCCACGTCCGTGTCAGTTTATATAAAAATACATTACTTTTAAAAAATGTGGCATACACCAGTTGATATGTTTGAAGAGTCCGCGTAACATAGACCTTGGACATTTTTTCCTATCTAATGATGCAAGATGGTTTTCAAGTTTCAGCTGCATGGACATAGTTTTATATTTGTCATCTTGATGTTTTAGTTTTGTTCCATGCGTTCTAATTTAGAAAATGGAGGAGATAACTGAGGTAATGATAACCTGAGTGCAAGGCAGAATGTGATTACTACTAATTAGTTCTTGATGATAGTCTGGTTTGTTCTTTGGATCAATACATACATGTTTGTCAAAATAAACATTTTGGATATATTTTTGGTTTTAGTAACTCCCAATAATTTCTTCATTTCTATACATACAGGTTTGTCAAAACAGACATACACTTGGAGTCTCCTTTCTGTAAGTTGCTCAACTATTGTCTTTCCTTGAATAAAGTTTACTTGAAACTGTTGTTCCTCTTTTTCCACCAACCATAGTGGAAAAAAATGGTAACGACGATCTTGTTCATTCTCTTTAGATTTCACGTCATGTATATACTTAAATATCTCTATGCCCAATTAAGTTGGCTGAACTATCCTATCTGTCGATATTTATCCTTTTTTTTTTTTTCTCAATTATTAGGTCCTTAGAATCACTATCCATTTTGAATTTTCTTAAATAGGTCCAGAAGAACTTGTGAAATCTCATCAGTAATGTCACTATGGTATTCTACATCTGTGAATTCATCTGAATAATCTTTATTTACATAAATTAGGTGATCAGGCTGTTGTTGGTTTATGGGTCCTCTCATTGATACTGATTGTATCTTCTTCTCAATGCAACAACATTCATGCTACTCCATGCAGTTCCTGTTATTTACGAAAAGTATGAAGATAAAGTGAATCCATTTGTTGAGAAAGCAATGCCAAAGATCAAGAAACAATACGTTGTCTTTGATGCCAAAATTTTGAATAAAATTCCCATAGGGCCATTAGAAGATAAGAAAAGAGATGTATTCATGTACCTGTTCATTACTTGCTTCTGTTGGTCTAATATTATATGCTATGGTATTGTTCTTTTGATCTAACAATATTCACCTGAATACTGACTTGGTGATGTAGCTCATGTAAATTGAGATGCTGAAATAGGGTGGATGGTGAGATCAACATTTACCTCTTGTGAATTACTGCCTTGGCTACCCCACTAGTAAAAAAATAGATATCTAAAGGATTTGGAGCATATTTGATAATGCCACACAAGAATCAGATTTGAGTGTTACTGCATGAGATTATATCATGAGAAAATCACACCACATAAATATTTAAGATTCTATAATACATTACATAAAAATATTTTTTATTATTTACCAAACGTAGTTTTACATTACAAAATATAGCAGATTTGGAAGTTCAAATGCTCAATGTTTTTTGGTTTAAAATTGGGGATATTGTTTTGGAATTGATCCTCTTTCATACAAGTCGACCAAAATCAACATTTCTCTCTTTTCTATAACTCTTTTATCTTTTCAGATTTTCTTGACAAATTTCATCGTCGTCGCCTTCTTTGTCTATTGTTATACTAGATGGTCCAGGCTCTGCACGGGCATGCCTATAAATTTATTGTACAGAAGAGATTCAACACTTGTAAAGGAAATCTCATTGTTGTTTTATAATAATATTGCATATTATATATATTCATTTGAGGAACGTCATAAGTTAGATTCTTAAGCTTGCTAGAAAGATAGAAACTTATACAAAAGATGGTGCTACAATCGGGTAACAGTTGCACGTGATAACACACTTGATCTGGGTAACACTGGAAAAAATCATAAAGAAAGTGAAAATAACCGATAGACCGTAGAAAGATACGTCGTTGCTGACCTGATTTCATGACGTCTATAGAACATCCTTTCAGAGAATAAAATAAAAGTATTTAAGAATATACATAAGAATTAGAATCAATTAATTAAGGAAAAGAGCTAAAGCGACATGCTGACATGAGGACGATTGAAATATTATTTTTGACATTAAATATTTTTTGTAGAGCTTGCACAAACTCTATTTCATTGTAACTCTACCTAAAGACAAAATGAAACATAAAACACGTAGAAGTTTAATTTAAACTTATGATACCTGATCTTATTTGGTTGTTGTTGGGTTGCTTCATTATTTTATGATATTTTCTACCTACATGGGCTCGTTAATATTTAAATTGTAGATTTCCAATCACTTTTATTTTATATTTGTTATGATGATGTATGATATGAGTTTAAATGAGAAATGAACATTCACATAACCAAGCCCAATTTATTTGGGGTCAAGGCACAATTATTGTTATAGTACTTGCATTATTCAAACTCTATCTTCTACACCGTAATTAAAAGTACAAAATATCCAAAACAAACCAGAGTGTCCTACAAAATATCCAAAACAAACCAGAGTATCTTCACCCGACCGCCAGCTAAAGTCTAATAAATAAATCACCTTTTCACCCTACATAAATACTATTTTGAGACGTGTCCCTGCGTTATCATATGCTGCAAAGTATTAGAGATTAACCTTACCCTAGAAGGAAAATTTCAACAATTCATACAATATAAGTTAACATCAAAACACCATGAAACACCAATTAGGTATTTAAAAATCAACATGAAGAGAAAAATTTCTAAGGAACTTACTCTCCTCTGAATGTATTGATCTCCAAAAAATATGGTTAGCACTGTTTAACATTCCAACAATAAAGTTGCATTGATTAATCAATGTTAATCAAACTGATCTAGCAAATATGCTAAATGGAAGCAGGTGACAGTGATTTATTTCTTGTTGCAAGCATCTGCAAAACTCATACCACCAACAACATAACACATAACTACTTGGATCAAAATCTATTCACGAAATAAGTCTTTTCTCAAAAATTCAAAGGTGGATTAACTCAATTCCTTGTGAAGTTAAGTTCGATAATACCCTTTTATTCAAACATAAACTTTAGTTTTCTAACTCTTCAACTGTGCAGATTATGATCCTATAAAATTGTAAAAATAAGTTTTCATCTTAGTTCCTCCCATGACATGTCTCAAAAGGAAAAAAAATAGAGCTAACTTTAAATAACTGTGAAATCAGCCTCAACAATCAAAGATCACTTCAATAATGGCATCAGAAAACAACTCAAAATTTGAACAACTTTTCAAAAACCAACTAAAAAACGATAGCTCAAAAGAAGTTCTATGTATTGAAGTATTTTCAAGATAGGGTCTTTTTAAATTTCACCACATGCCCTTCAAGCTAGTATCAAGCTCAGCAAAAGGAACACAAATACTTTCTTCTATTTACATATTCAGATAAGAAGTTTTTTCACCTTTGAATCTGATAAAAGTTTCTTCTATTTCCATATTCAGATAAAAAGTTTTTTCACCTTTGGATCTAATAAAAGTAATCAAACAAAAATAGGATTCTATATACATAAGTTCATTGATGACGCCCGCAGAAATTAAGTACCAACTGAAATTTTAAGAGCATCTTCTATTATTAACAAAATTATTTTGTGCACTTAATACATTAACATCCTATCAATTAAGTACCATAAAAAAGTGGAGAAAAATCTTGCATTGTGGTAGTATTGAAAAAACACAATTCATCAATAGTTGACAAAGACTCCCAAATTGTTCAATAAAAAAAAAAGAAAAAATCAGAGCTTGTTTTCTCTTGAGCAGAACTCCATTTCAATTAAGTAAAATTAAAGGCACAAGACAAAGGCCAATGAAACTTGCAAAGATTCCTCTGTAGAATCTTCTGTGGAAGATGATTCAAATACATAGGGAACTTGATTGTGCAAACTATCATTTATAACAGGAAACTCTCTTAGCTTGGCTAGTCTTGGCACAAACCACCACAACTTTTCCATCTTCTAAGGCAGAGAGCTAATTAAAAAGATTCGTAGATTCACAAAGTATGTTATGCTAATCAGAATTTGTTGAATTTACTTGGTGAAAGTTGATGAATATGAGAGAATTTCACCAATAAATATAACAAATAACTAACACAAGATATAAATACTAGAGAACCGAGAGATAAAGAGTTTAGAGAATTATAATACTACTATATTCAATTTGAGATTGATAGATTCTTGTATGGTCTAAGTTGAAATAATTTAATTAGGTCTGCAAATTGAGAAACCATATTACTAAGATAATAAATTTTAGGATACGTGCATACCTATCTCTAATTTATCAACATACTGATCTTTTCTGGAAATCATATTCAAAATTTGAGGTTGTGAACTTTTAGTGCAATATTTAGCAACATGATATAACTCTTTAGTCATTGTTGTACTCTCCTGCAATTGAATCTATCATTATATCCTGTAGAATTACCCATTCAATAATTTCATCTTTTATTCTATTCTCTGTATTTCAAGTTGTTCTCCTCAAACTTAATTAATTCATTTCTAGTAACTAGAATTTTACTTTCCGTTGTTGCATTTTTTTCCGAAATAGCAAATTTGTACATTCGAGTTATAATTTTACTATGAAGTTAGATGTTGTTTAAAGTTTCTTTTCTTATTGATTATGAAAAGTAGAAAAATTTTATGCTCGTTTCAATCTTAATATATATTAAGATATCATGTTCACTTTTAAAAAGCAAAGCTTGAAAATAGTTTTATAGTGTTAGCGATTATTTAGCTCTCCTTTAATATCTTACTAATCCTCAAATCCCAATAGCAACAACAAATGTGATAAATTGCGTTAGATACTAAGTTCACAAGTAATGAAATAGGTTATATAAGACAATGTCTACAAAGTACGAGGCTCAGATCCGTGGTTCTAATTGGCAGAGAGATATAAACCATGCCAAGACTACAATAGAACCTGTTGCATATAGAGAAGCCTCAAATCATACACTGTAAGGGTTTGCCAAGACAAGATATGCATTAGCATGTCTCAATGCCAAAAGAATTTATATCCCAGATAAGATATCATCACTGCCTCTTTAACTAAGTCAACAAATTTTCTCAAGAAACAATTTTGTTTTCAAAAAAATCAGTTCACTATAGTAATAGTTGTGCGCAAGAATTCAATTCATCGGCTTCATATTTGAGCAAAAATTAACTCAATCATCCTAAAGTAGAAATGTAAAACCACAGATTTTGGCCTCTAAAAATTTCTTGAATTTTGTCATCACAGCCCAGAAAATGACAAACATGACGAGTCGTTATCATTCATCACGGGTTGTATAGATCCAGTCGTAGCTTAACTAGTGAGGATTTCCCATGTTTATGTCCTAACCATGACTAAGACCCTATGAGTCACAAGGTGTGATCATGAGTCGTGGAGAGGGACTCGTGACCTTACTAAGGTGCCCAAACTTTCTTTACGAGTCATGGTGACGACTTATGGCCAGTGAGCATGAGTTGTTACGAGATCCTTAGCCACTGGGAGTTATATTTCCTGCATGATTTCATTACAGACATTGCGGTATTTTTCTTCCATCCCATTACTTTCCACAACTTAAAACCTTTTCTTTAGCCTTATTTCCATCAATTAAAATAACATAAACACTCTATTCTCTCTCAAATTTTCCAAGCAAGAACAATTAGAGTTTTCAAGAGAATTGGTCATCTAGGCTTCAATTGGGGTTTTCTCTCTGAATCTCTTGGTGTCCACAAGCATGCATATCTTCCCTAACTTGATTTTATATAAAAGTATGTGTTTAATCATGATTTATACTAATTTAATTATTGGGTTTTGAATGATGGGTTGGGGGTTTTGAATGGTTGTTACTTGATTGGTTTTCCCATGATTTTGGAATTATTTTTTTATGCTTTACATTGTGGTTTTTGAACTAATTGGATGCAAAAGCATGGTGAATGGAATGGGGGTCATGGATTCCCCTAAAATTATAATTTTTAGTTTGGAATTGGTATCCACTTACATAATTGGTTTTGAAATATGTACAATTACATGATTTTGCTTATTGTTCTAAGCTATCGCATTGCATTAATGGATAAACGGATAAAAATAGTTTTGAAAATAGCCTCATTAGCCATGGAATGCTTTTAAAATTTGAACTTGGGGGTCGTGGATTCCCCCAGGTTGATGGATAATTGGAATGACATAATTCTATAAGCTTGCAAGCATAATTAATTGGTATGACGGTACCAACAGTAAATTCCTAAATGGATAACTACTTGGTTACTGGATGGGAATGTGTAAATGATTTTAATTTTGGCTTAAAGGGGGTAATGTAGCTCATCGTGGAAGGTCGAGGTCCTGGGGGACCGATACTGAAAACCACATTTTCTTGTATGGGGGTTTTGGTGACCGTGTACATAGTTCATAAGTTGTATATTTATTTTGGAATGTTTGGAGCCTCAGTGGCTTTGGCCCTTCCTCGAATTTTCCTGATTTGTGCGGCTAACACGCACTGGGACCCTTTCAACAGAGAGAGCTGAACCCATATAGCCAGTGGATGCCCTTAGGATGGATAGAGCTACACAGTTCAAGATAATGCTTTTAAATCTCATGTTTTAATCCTGTACCCTATCCGAACATCTTATATATATGTATATGCATGTATGTGAACATATACATTGAGATTGATTTTGTTTTGGAAAATGGTAATATATTATCCCTTTCTTAAGTTACATGCTAGCGCTCATCCTGTTAACTGTCTTTTGATGCTACATTATTTCATGATGTTAAGTCCTAGGGGTTCTTCGATTTCTTTGTGCAAGATTAGGTGGTTCTGGTTCGTTGTCTGGTTTGCGTTGAAGTAGTGAGCCTCCCTCTTCCGAAAGACCGGACATTTCATTACTTTCTTTTATGAGTATCAAAATCACATCGATTACTTTTATATTCTGGATTCCCTTTTTGTTCAAGGTTGGGGGCATGTCCCGACCTAACTTAGTATTTTAGTTTAGAGGTTTTTTTGGATAAAGTGTGGATGATTATTGTTTATTGACTCGTAGTTCCATTGAGTTACATTAACTATTTCATATTTATATTCTTGATGTCTTCCGCTGTTTATTTGGATTTTGTGTTTTAGTTGGCTAGGCTAAGTAGGGCGGTCTCCGGCACTCGGTGGGCTTGAGATACCCGTCACAACTAGGCTCCGGGTTGGGTCGTGACAAGATTGGTACTAGATCCTAGGCTCAGGTTCGTTGGGTATCTGCAAAGCCGTGTCGAGTAGAGTCCCTTCTATTGGTGTGTAGCGCGCTACACTTATAAGGGGGAGGCTATATGACATTTAGAAATGTTTTCATTTCTTGTGTTTTATTTATGGCTGTAGAGTCTAATGTCATGAAATTCCCTAACTCTCAATTTGCTCACATTTCAGATCATGCCTCCCCGAAGATCTGATGTTCATAGGAACTCTACCGTGCCCTCTGTCCTACCCGAGGATAATGTAGATAGAACTCAACCTACTTATAGAATGCAGACTCGGTCTAGGGTAACTGCTCTCGATTGTACTGCCCACAAGGAGTTCCACTAGTCCACACTAGTCCTTCCCAGGCTGGTTGTCATGACCAAAATCGAGGCCCTGGCCATTATGGATATCCCGAACTGTGCAAGCCCGAGCACCCCTATTCTATCTGGTAATCATACACAATGTTCATACAAAATAAAGAAATGCTGAAGATTAATAAATGGTAACATGGTCACTTAATTTAATTCAAGATAACATACCCAACACGGAGTTTGTGATTCCTAATAACTCTTAACAACCATTTGTGAAATCACTAACAAACAGATAACCAACATCATTTCTAAAACAGATAACCAACATCATGTCTTAATCATATTCTAAAACTGGGAAAAGGCCCCCAGTAGACCATAACAGGTGAACTAATAGAAATCTGCACAACAAGCCTTCCAGAATAGAGAAGGCTCACTAGCTAATATCTTTGACGCGAACCGATTTACTGCTGGATGAGGCCACGGGACTGTGCCTCGATCCTGAGATATAGGGGGTCAATATATATGTATTGGTATATGAAACAACTCAAAATAACATATTTTTGATACAAAATAATTGAGAGCGTTTATCGACACATTACACATAATTTCGTAAAACAAATGGGCATTATTTAAAATCTTCAAATATTTCCCTTGAAATCATGACTCACGCTTTATCTTAATTCTAATATAGATGGTACACCCTACATTTCTACAATCCCACGGGCTATATGGAATCCGCCCTTAACTCGGAGGCCAAGCCCCCATCCAAGTGTGCCGCATGAATTGGGTCCTGATTTCTATTCTAGTATACCAGAGTCTCAAAGAAAAGTATACATTGGCCTTATCCAATCATATCACCCGAGTCGGCAAACTTGATTTCCAGAGATGAGCCCTTACACTCAAACACTTTCTTTGGGTAACCATCTACCTCTTTTTAGGCCCAATTTTAGTTCTTTAAAACCATTCTCCATGCAGTCAAAATATTCATCATTTATTCTGTTAAGGGCATACTATCACCGGGTATCATCATACCCTGACTTGCAAGTCCATATCCTGACAAATTCACAACCACTTATTTTTAAAACATGAACATGACCACCCAAGATTTACAACATCACAATAGAGGTGTTACTTTGAAGTCTCAAGAAATCTTAGACATTTTTCATCTATTTGCAAGATTCAAAACATGTGGTGATCATGTTAATTTAGTCAAACACATGCAATTCTCTTTCTTTTTAAACAATGATGTAGTTGTAGCAAGAAACTCCCTCTCATCACGTATAAATCATGTCAAACACCATAATATTTAGAGGATCACTTTTAAATCCCAAAATAGGCATTCTAAATCATTCGTATTGAATATATAAACTTTACTCCGCCACAAGAGAGGGAATTCATACACATGCTATCGATAAATCTTACAAATTACACGAAATATATATATATATATATATATATAGTTGTAACTTAATTTCCATGAAAAGTAATTCATGACCCATATACTTTAATCAAAACAATACCATGATGCATACTTTCCGAAGACAATATAGAAAACTTCATTGTAAATCATAGCTGGGGATTTCTTTTTAATCTTGATAAAATACTTAAACTTATGCCCAACGTTTTTAGAGTAGTCCCACATATCTTATGTTCTTTAATTCGATGAAAGAAACCCTAGCCTTGACTCCTTTCTTGATAATCTTGACTTAGTAGATGAATTCTTGATCTATGGGTTGGAAGTTAGGGTTTTGTATAGAGATATTTTGAGTGGTTTTGAGCATAATATGACCTAAAGATGTTTTAATTTCATGTTATGACGGAGTTTGGATGAGGGTAATAGACTAAAATACTCCTCCTGACACAGAATTTATAATAAAATGCAAACTAGGCACTCGACGCGTTAACCGATGCAACACATTGATATCGCGTTGGGTCACTTTTTTATCGATGCGATAATCGATGTGGTGCATCAACTTTGCATTGGTTCACCGCTTCACCGACGCAATAATTGATGCGGTGCGCCGACTTCGCATCGGGCCACTGTTTCCAACATCTAAACACGCTCCGTCCTTTGTCCAAAAAAATCCAAAACTTCTCCAAACCACCCTCCTTCCATCCCCGATCACGAATCAACTTTAAAAACCAAGCCTTAAGGTCAAAAAAATTGATTTTGAGACAATCCAATTTCGAGAGCTAAAAATGAAGTTAAGTCATTCTTGACGCTTAGAAAGATTTCTAGTTTCTAGCCTCTCAAATATGCTACTAGGTGAGATACAACACTGAATTTTTTTTGCGGGGTGTTACATTATCCCCCTTTGGGATCATTCATCCCCAAATGATGGCACGGAACACAAATAGGAATGATTAGTCTCACTGAAAAGAAGATAAAAAGAATAGGGAAAAGATTGTACCTTCTATATCGTCATTCACTGGATCAAAAAGATTCCGGTATCTTGCACGCATATCATCCTCCGACACCCAAGTAGCTTCCTCCACCTTTTGGTTATTCCATAACACTTTAACCGGCGTTATTTATTTGATTCTGAACTTCAGGACTTGGCGATCTAGAATATTAACGGGTTCTTCTTCATATGACAAAGAGTGCTTCACATGGATTTCCTCTATACGTAACACCAAGGAATGGTCCCTCATACACTTTTTCAACATAGACAAATGGAACACGGGATGTACAGAACCCAAACTTATGGGCAAATCTACTTTATAGGCAACCCCACCTATCTTTTTCATAATCTGGTACGGTCCTATATAACGAGGACTAAGCTTCCCCTTCTTTACAAAACGCATGACTCCCTTCATAGGGGAGACTTTGAGAAATACCCAATCACCATCCTCAAATTCCAACTCTCTTCTCCTAACATCAGCATAGGACTTTTGATGACTCTGAGCTGTCTAAAGTCATTCTCTAATGATTTTCACCTTCTCTATTGCCTGATGAACAAGGTCAGGCCCAAATAATCGAGTTTCATCCACTTCATACCACCCGATTAGTAATCTATATCTCCTCCATAGAGTGCTTCAAAAAGAGCCATCTTAATGCTGGCATGATAGCTATTATTGTAGGCAAATTATATCAACAATAAATGATCTACCCAACTACCCTTGAAGTCAATTACACAAGCCCTCAACATATCCTCAAGGGTCTGAATGGTGCGTTCAATTTGCCCATCGGTCTGAGGGTGGAATGCAGTACTCCAGTTTACCTGGGTACCTAAACCCCTCTGAAAATATCGCCAAAACTGTGAAGAGAATTTCATACCTCGATCGGATATAATAGATACTGGTGCCCCATGCAAACAAACTATTTCGTCAATGTACAGCTTGGCATAATCATCTCCCAAATAATTTGTCCTCACAGGCAGAAAGTAAGATGATTGGTCATTCGGCCCACAATCACCCAAATGGAATCGTATTGGTTTCAGGACATCTGAAGCCCCGTGATGAAATCCATAGTGATCATCTCCCAGTTTCACATTGGCAAGGCTATATCTTGGGAAGTACCACCTGGTCTCAAGTGTTCCACCTTTACTTGTTGACAGTTCATACCCTTGGAAACAAAATCAGCAACATTACGCTTCATATTATTCCACCAATATATAGTTTTAAGATCATGATACATCTTAGTAGAGCCTGGGTGAATAATATACCTAGAAGTGTGAGCTTCATCGAGGATCTTCTCTCGCAAACCATCCACATTTGGTACACATAACCTACCTTGATACCTTAAAATACATCACCGCTAATTTCAAATGCCATCACCTTCTGTTGACCCACATCTTTCTTAATTTGCAATAGGATGGAGTCTTCTGCCTGCTTTTCCTTTACTTCAGCACATAAGAAAGATTTAGCCATTTTATGAAAAATTACTCCTCTATCTTCAGAATCCAACAGTCGAACCCCTAGATTTGCTAGCCGACGAATATCTTTCACTATTTCCCTTCTTCCGACCTTAACATGAGCAAGATAGCCCATTGACAACCTGCTAAGGGCATCAACCACCATATTTTCCTTGCCTGGATGATAGTGCAGGCTCATGTCATAATCCTTTAACAGTTCCAACCAACGCCCTTGTCTTAGATTCAGTTCTTTCTGTGAGAAAATATACTGTAAACTTTTGTGGTCAGTAAATATATCAACGTGTACCCCATAAAGATAATGCTGCCAAATTTTAAGTGCAAACACCATGGCCGCCAACTCCAAGTCATGAGTAGGGCAATTTCGCTTGTGCAACTTCAACTGTCTAGATACATATGCTACCACCTTGCCATATTATATAAGTACAGAACCAAGTCCCACCCGGGATGCATCATAGTATACAACGAAACCCTCTGTACCCTCAGGAAGAGTTAAAATAGGTGCAGTAGTTAACTTATCTTTCAATTTCTCAAAACTATTCTCACAGGAGTCAGACCACACAAATTTTACCTTTTTTTATGTCAACCTGGTAAGCGGTGCATCTATGGAAGAAAAACTTTCTACGAACCTTCTGTAATACCCCGCCAAACCTAAGAAGCTTTGAATGCTAGTTGGAATCATGGGTCTGGGCCACTTTCTCACTGCCTAAATCTTTTAGGGATCAACCTTAATTCCCTCACTAGACACAATATGCCCTAAGAAAGTAATACCAAGTCAGAATTCATACTTGGAAAATTTTGCATACAATTTATGCTCTTTGAGGGTCTGAAGGATGATTCGAAGGTGACTGGCATGATCCTCCTTGTTTTTAGAGTAAACCAAAATGTCGTAAAGACTATGAAAAATAGATCTAAAAATTGGCGGAACAGCCCATGAAAGTTGCAGGGGTGTTAGTCAATCCGAAAGACATGACTAAGAACTCATAATGGCCATATCGGGTTCGGAAGGCTATCTTGGAGATATCAGCCTCCTTAACCTTCAACTGATGATACCCCAAACAAAGATATATCTTTGAGAAACACTTAGCACCTTGAAGTTGGTCAAAGAGATCATTAATTCTAGGAAGAGGGTATTTTTTTCTAACAGTAACCTGATTTAGTTCACGGTAGTCAATACACATATGGAAGGAACCGTCTTTATTACTCACAAAGAGTGTAGGTGCACCCTAAGGAGAAATACTAGGACAGATTAAAACCTTGTCAAGGAGATCTGCTAATTTCTCTTTCAACTCTTTAAATTCCACAAGAGCCGTCCTATATGGAGGAATAGAAATAGGTCAGGTGTCTGGTAACAGGTCAATGCCAAAATCTATCTATCAAGTGGTATCCCTGGGAGATCATCGGGGAAGACTTTCGAAAATTCATTAACTATGAGAACAGGCTGAAGATAAGGACTTTTAGTATTAGAATCTTTTGCCTGAATCAGATGATACAAACAATCCTTAGATATAAGTTTCCGGGCTCTGAGATAAGAGATGAATTTCCCCTTAGGTTCTAAAGAGTACCCCTCACGTTCTATTACTGGTTCATTCAAAAAGAAGAAAGTGAGTTTTTAGGTTTTACAATCTAGTGTGGCATAGCACGAATGAAGCCAATCCACCCCTAAAATGGCATCAAAATTAACCATATCAAGTTCTACAAGGTCTGCCATAGTATCACGGTTATAAATAGTCACAACACAATTTCTGTACACTTTCCTAGCTACAACAGAGTCACTAACAGGAGTAGAAACAATAAAAGGTTCCAAAATATTTTCAGGCTCAAAACCAAAACTAACTGCCACAAATAGGGGCACACAAGACAAATTAGACCCGGGATCAAGCAACACATACACATCACGGGAGAAAATTTATAACATACCCGTGACTATATCGGGTGAAGCCTCTGCATCCTAGCGATTAGACAAAGCACACAATTGGTTACGACCGCCTCCGGTAGCAAAAGTAGCGCCCTTGGGAGGTGGTGGTGGCACCGTGGAGTTAGCTTGGGGCCTAGAACCTCCTTTATTTCCTTTAGTAGTGGGGCAGTCCTTCTTAAAATAACCTGATTTACCACAATTGTAATACACACGCTCCCCATAAATACATCTTCTTGAACGATTCTTCCCATAATTTCTACAATGAGGATAGGTTTAAAAGGTGGAGCCACACTCTCCTATGAATTAGCACCCTGCACACCAGGCCCATTGCCAGTCTAAAAATTCTGAAACCGTCAATCAACTAAAAGTCTGGGCGCGGGAGAGCTAGCTGAAGATTGAGCATTACTCCAAAACTTTGTCTGTGCCTACTTGTTACCCTAATTATTTCCTTTCTGTTGCTGACTATTATTTTGATCTGCAAATTTAGCCCTCTTGGCCTGTATACCTTTCTCCCTTGCATCCTCCACCCTTTTCTTCTGCTCCTTCACCTGTTGCATATGAATAGACAACCTAGAGAAATCCATGTCTTTATTAAGCATCACTCCTTTTCATTCAAATACCAAGTCATCCGAGAGACCCGATGCAAACTTCCTCATATGGGCCCTTATGTTGCCTGCCAATACCGAGGCATAACAGGTTGACTGGTTGAATTTTAGGATGTACTCTTTGACGCTCATCTTTTCCTGTTTCAAATTCATGAATTCTTCAGCCTTGGACTCCCTCAGTTCCAAGGGAAAGAATTGCTACGGGAAAGCTTCCACAAAATCGCCCTACACCGACGGCTCAGCATCACCGCCCTTTGAATCCTCCCACTTATTATACCATTGACTTTTTACTTTCTTCAGTTGATAGGCTGCCAACTCCATACCTTCAACCTCATTCACGTACATGACTCTAAAAATCTTCTCCAACTCATCAATGAACCCTTGAGGGTCTTCTTCAACCTTCATTCCAGTGAATATGTACGGGTTCAGTCTTAAGAATTGACCAACCTGAGTAATTTTAGATGAACCAGATACCGAACCCATATCTTCAGACCAAAGGGTTTGAGAGGCTACCAGTTGTGCAATCATATGTATGGACTATCTGAACTCAGTATTCGAAATATCCCTCTAAGAAGACTGGAGATGGTTAGCATTGGTCCTTAGAGCCCTCAGTGGACTGGTAGGGACTGGAGGAACTCTCGGAGTAGGGAAAAATTTTAAGGGGTGAGTTTTGTTAGGAGTTCGCATCCCATGGGTTGGACGGACCTCTTCCGCTTGGGTACTCTGTTCGTTGTTTCTACGGGAGGCATAGTAATTTTATGAAATAGAAGAAATCATTGATTAGGGGACATATAGACTCTATGGCATGAACTAAGTCATGAAAGAAGTGAGATATTCCTAAACATCTTGTAGCCTCCTGCTTATAAGTGTGGTATGCTACCACCCATAAATAGGACTCTACCCAACGCGATTTTGTAGACACCCTGGGACCATAAACCGTGCTCTGATACTAAGTTTGTCACGACCCAAACCGAGGCCCTGGTCGTGAAAGACATCCCAAATAGTGAAGGCCCAAGCGCCCTTATTCTATTTGGTAATCATACATAATGTTCATACAAAATAAAGAAACGCGGAAGATTAATAAACGGTAACATGGTTACTTAATTTGATTTAAGATAACATACCCAACACGAAGTTCATGAATCCTAATAACTCTTAACAACCATCTGCGAAATATCTAACAAATAGATAACCAACATCATGTCTAAATCATATTCTAAAACTAGGACAAGGCCCCCAGTAGACCATAACAGGAGAAATAATAGAAATCTGCACAACAAACCTTTTGGAATAGAGAAGGCTCACCAACTGCTATCTTTGACGCGAATAGGTTTACTGTTGGATGGGGCCATAGGACTATGCCTCGGATCTTGAGATATAGGGGGTCAATACATATGTACTGGTATGTGAAACAACTCAAAATAACATATTTTTAATACAAAATCATTGATAACGTTAATCAACACATTACACATAATTTCATAAAACACATGGGCATTATTTAAAATCTTCAAATGCTTCCCTTGAAATCATGACTCACTCTTTATCTTAATTCTAAGATAGATGGTACACCCTACATTTCTACAATCCCACGGGCTATATGGAATCCACCCTTAACTCGGTAGCCAAGCCTCCAATCCAAGTGTGCCGCATGAATTGGGGTCCTAATTTCTATTCTAGTATACCAGAGTCTTAAGGACAAGTATACATTGGCCTTAGCCAATCATATCACCCGAGTCGGCAAACTCGATTTTCAGCGATGAGCCCTTACACTCAAATGCTTTCTTCGGGTAACCATCTACCTCTCTTTACGCTCAAATTATTTCTTTAAAACCATTCTCCATGCATTAAAAATATTCATCATTTATTTTATTAAGGGCATATTATCATCGAGTATCGTCATACCCTGACTTGGAAGTCCATATCATGACAAGTTCACAGCCTCTCATTTTTAAAACATGCACATGACCACCCAAGATTTACAATATCACAATAGAGGTGTTACTTTGAAGTCTCAAGAAAGTTTAGATATTTTTCATCTATTTGCAAGATTCAAAACATGTGATGATCATGTCAATTTAGTCAAACATATGCAATTCTCTTTCTTTTTAAATAATAATGTGGTTTTAGCAAGAAACTCCATCTCATCATGTATAAACCATGTCAAACACCATGACATTTAAAGGATCACTTTTAAATCCCAAAACATGCATTCCAAATCATTCATATTGAATATGTAAGCTTTACTTCGCAATAAGAGAGGGAATTCATATACATGCTCTCGATAAATCTTATAAATTACACGAAACCACACACACACATAAGTATATATATATATATAGTTGTAACTCAATTTCCATGAAAAGTAGTTTATACTTTAATCAAAACAATACCATGATGCTTAATTTTTGAAGACAATATAAAATACTTTATTGTAAATCATAGTTGGGGATTTTCTTTTTATATTGATAAAATACTTAAACTTATGCCCAAGGTTTTTAGAGTAGTTCCACACACTTTACACTTTGTGTTCTTCAATTCGACGAAATAAACCCTAGCCTTGAATCCTTTCTTGATTATCTTGACTTAGTAGATGAATTCTTGATCTATGGGAGGGAAGTTAGGGTTTTGTATAGAGAGATTTTGAGTGGTTTTGAGCATAATATGTCCTAAAGATGTTTTAATTTCATGTTATGACAGAGTTTGGATGAGGGTAATAGACTAAAATACCCCTCTTGACACAGAATTTATAAGAAAATATGAATTGGGCACCTGACGCGTTAACCAACGTGATGCATCGATATCGCATTGGGTCACTGTTTCATCGATGCGATAATCGATGCGGCGCATCAACTTTGCATTGGTTCACTACTTTAGTGATGCGATAGTCAATGCAGTGCACTGACTTCTTGTTGGGCCACTGTTTCCAATATCCAAACACACTCCATCCTTTTTCCGAAAAAATCTAAAACTTCTCCGAACCACTGTCCTTCCATCCCCGATCATGAATCAACTTTAAAATCCAAGCCTCAAGGTCGAAAAAATCAATTTTTAAACAATCCAAGTTCGAGTGCTAAAAATAAAGTTAAGTGAAGTTAAGTCATTCTTGATGCTTAGAAAGATTTCTAGTTTCTAGCCTCTCAAATATGCTACTAGGTGAGATACAACACTGAAATTTTTTTTAGGGTGTTACACTAGTGACACTCATGCTTAGTCACCTCAGGGGGATATCTCCAATGCAAAGTTCCAGCAGTCTATTCATCTACTTACCCAATTGATGGCCTCTCAATATTGTTAGTCCGGTCCTGTTGGTTATATTGCCCCTTCATTTGAGGTTACCCGAGTTAGGCAGTTTATGAGGCTAAATCCCATAACCTTTATAGGCTCTATGGCTGAGGAGGATCCTTAAGGATTTATTGATGAAATAGAGAAGATATTCAGGGTGGTGCATGCTACTGATATCGAAGTTGTGGGCTTTGCTACATATCAGTTAAAGGATATGGCATATCAGTGGTATGAGGAGTGGAATCAGTTGAGGGGTGAAGATGCTAAGCCGGCATCATGGGATGAGTATTTTGGTGCTTTCTTGACCTTTTCTTTCCACAAGAGTTGAGGAAGGATAAGAACGAAGAGTTTGTGAACATAAGGCAAGGTAGTATGAGTGTGAACATGTATGCCCTGAAGTTCTATAAGTTGTCTAGGTTACTCTGGAGCTGGTGTCTAGTATGAGGGATAGGATTAGAAAGTTTGCTTCACAATTGTCATGTGACTTGGTATTGGAGTGTAAGGCTGTAAAATTGAATAATGACATGAATATCTCTAGGTTTTTGGTTTATATGTAGCAGGTAGAGGATGAGAAGAATAGGCGGTGTCATGACCCGAACCAAGGTCTAGACGTAATGGGCATCCCAAGTCCAACCAAGATCGGCGACCACGCCTTTAACCCAACCTAACCGCCTTATACATCCAGATAGACTGAATTTCGAACATATAGTAAGATAGCATTATTGTTCACATCAAGACTCTAGGATAGGATCACGACAGTGACCGACCCAACCGAGTCTAATCGTACTAAACCCAACCATCCATACCATACCAAACCAAAGAGAATATCAAAACATAACATGGCAATCAATCCCAAAATGTAATACGATGGAACAATGATAAATTATGTCCGATGATGCTAGCCTCCTAGATTATTCCAATGCCAAGGAAAACACCAATATTGATCCCACCCATACCAACCCCAAAAAGTACCACAAAGCCTCTATCCAAAATAATACAAATATCCAGTTGGAACATGCCCCCAACTGTGGCCAAAATTAATATCCAAAATGAAAACAAAATGTCTAAGAGTATCCATCATGAAATGGAGCCTTCTGGAAAGATGGAAGCTCACCACTTCAATCCAAATGCTGTCCCCAATTCAATTAGTATGTAGGAGGAGTCAAATGGACGGTTCCTGCATAGCGTGGGTATATAGCCTCCAGTATATGGGTTAGTGAGTGTCCGTTAGCATGTATCAGGATAAGGATAAAGTAATTCCATTTAAACAACCAAGTAAAACCATCCATTAGGCATACAACCATACATATATATAAGTGTCGAGAAAGGGAATCCGTATTTACAATGAATTTAAAACCTTTTTACCTGGGCTGTGTAGCCTTGCCATTTAACCACACCAATGGGCCGTAGGGGTTTAGCTCCCCCTGCTGAAAGAGTCCCAGCACGTGTAGCCGCACGGCTAGGAAATATCCCATGGTATGACCGACCAGTACATCCGTCCAATATAAAATGTGACACTCTCATGTAGCCATCAAAGACCCCTCATATTGACAAATATGAGTTTCTAGTTTTGGTTCCCTAGAACCTCCAGCTTCTATGGCTCAGTTACATATCCTGCCATTAATTTCAAAGTTAAAACCATATCCAAATAATCCAATTACCATTTATTAACCAAGGCCATTTATTAGTGGTATCGTCATACCTACCATACTTGCAAGATTTATCCATAGCCAAACCATTTAGGTTAAGGGGACTCTCAAGTGCCCTATCCGTTTACCATATTAACCTCTTGGGAAACTTTCATGTACTCCACAAGCAAAGCCAATAAGCCTTTAACCTTTGTAAACCATTTATAGCATAAGCTGAAAAATAGCAAGAGTTCCATTTAAAGAAGTCAATGCAATGAACATATTTTTATAAGCATTTTATCAAACACCTTGGGAGTGTAATATAACCAAAACCAATTCCAAAGACCATTAAACCATTACCATACAATCCAATTTTCCAAAATCACCATTAATGCATATAAAAGAATAATTAAATCATAGGGAACCATTACTAAGCCATTATAAACAAAACCCTAATTAATATTTGAAAACCATAAACCATGCAATATTGAAACCATGAAAACAACCATAAAATCCATGCCTTTTTAGAAATAGTAAGTAGTGAAGAGACACATGCCTTAAACAGAGAAAGATAATGGAAGAAAATCACCAAAGCAATCCCCAAGTTGAAACTCTAACTCTCTTCCCCCAAAAGCTCTTGAGAGTTGCATGTTTAGGAATAGTTTTCTATGTGTTAATGAATATAATAATAGGAAAAATAACCTCCTAAGCATATTGGAAGTCGTGGGTCATAATTAGAGTAAGTAGGAAAATGTACAGAATACCCCCACTTAAGTCCCTTAAAAACCTATTGCAGGGATACGACTGACCCTCTTATGAGTCGTTCCCTTCCTTACGATTGGTTCCCACCAGTCATACCCAGGCCTTATCCTTTGATCAAACACTGTCCAGTATATGACTCATCCAACCAAGCCATAACCTCAGCATACGATCCGTACCTATGATCTATATCCCTGGCAAAATGAATTACCAAGAGGGTTAAACACTGTCTACCATACAAGTTCATAGTACGACTTGTATCTAAGACTTATTACTCATGCCCTTAAGTCGTGACCATTCCAGTGATCAAAACCATCCCACCAACTAACACTGGTCAGCTTACGACAGGACCATACCATTCGTACCCTAGCATACTGCTCATATCCATGAGTCATATTAGGTCCGGAGAATGGTTTTCAAGGAAAAATTTCTAAGGCCAAAACCCAGGATGTAACATTCTCTCCCACAAGGAACATTCATCCTCAAATGACCAACAAGGTAGAGGTAAACACACACAGAGTCATTTGCATTATCAAATATCCTTTTAACAAAGTTTGAAAACAAAGAAGCAAAGATATTAATCTTTCCTTTAACAAACTCAAAAAATGAAGATGTGTTCAAGAACACATACCTTCCACACGAATACAGAAGCAGAATACAAATGGGGATACTTGGGTTTCATATCCTCTTCCGCTTCCCACGTTGCTTTTTCCACCTTATGGTCATAAAACCTTAACCGAAGCCACATCCTTGGTCCACAACCAACGAACTATCCTATACAGTATCTCAACTAAGACCACTTCATAAGACAGAGAATCCGAGATATCCAACCCTTCCAAAGGAACAACCAAAGATAGATCGTCAACACACTTCCTTAACATGTAAACATAAAAGACCGGATAAACCAAACCCAAAATTGCAGGCAACTCCAACTCATAAGCAACATTGCCCACTCTCTGCAAAATCCTATAAGGACCAATAAATCGAGGATTGAGTTTACCCTTCTTGCCAAACCGCACTACTCCCTTCATGGGAGACACCTTTAGGAACAACATATCCCCAACCTCAAACTCCAAGTCTCTATGCTTGACATCCACATAGGACTTTTGGCGACTCTGAGCAACCTTAAGCCTATAATGAATCACCTTCACTTTCTCCATAGCTTGATAGACCAAATAGGGACCAAACATATCTGCCTCACTAAATTCAAACCATCTGATAGAAGATCTGCACCTCCTACCATACAACATCTCAAAAGTAGCCATACCAATACTATAATGATGGCTATTGTTGTAAGCAAACTCCACCAAAGGTAGATGCTCAACCCAACTACCACCATAATCAATCATGCATGCCCGAAGCATGTCCTCTAATGTCTGAATAGTTCTCTCCAATTTCCCATCTGACTATAGATAGAAAGCAGTACTCAGACTAACTTTAGTCCCCTATCCCTTCTGGAAAGACCTCCAGAAATAAGAGATAAACTATGTACCATAATAAAAAAATAATTGAAACAGGTACCCTATGGAACTTCACAATCTTTTAAAGATCCAATTTTCAAACTTTTTCATCGAAAAGGAAGTCCTTATCAGCAAAAAGTAAGAGACTTGGTCATCTTATCCACGATGACCCAAATCAAATCAAAATAATTTCAAGACCGATGAAGAACGGTAATGAAATTTATATTGATCATCTCCCAATTCTATTCAGGAAACTCTATTTCTTAATGCAATCCACCAGGTCTTATGTGCTCAACCTTAATCAGTTGACACACCATGCACTTGGTCACGAAGTCAACCATATCCCTCTTCATACCATTCCACCAATATATTTTCTTAAGATCATGATACATCTTTGTCGAACCAGGATGGACAACATAGTGCGACTCATGCGGCTCATCCAAAATCCTTTGTCGCAACCCGTCAATATTCAGAACACACAACCTCCCTTGGCACAACAAAGTACCATTACCACTAATATCAAACACTACCACTTTTTTTCCACCAACGTCACTCTTGATTTTTATCAAGATCGGATCCAACATTTGCTTCTTCTTAATCTTTACACCAAGAGATAATTGAACCACTTCTTGCCCTATCAAACCACCGTTTTTGGAATCCAAGATATGAACTCCAAGATTGGCCAAGAAGTGAATATATTTCACCAATTCTCACTTTCCTTCCTCTACATCAGGCAAACTCCACATAGACAACCTGCTAAAAGCATCGACAACCATATTAGCCTTACTTGGGCAGTAGTGAAGACTTATATCATAGTCATTAAGAAGCTCAAGCCATCTCCTTTGCCTGAGATTAAGTTCCTTCTGCGTGAACATGTACTAAAGACCCTTATAATCCAAAAAATATCCACGTGAACACTATACAAATAATACCACCATATCTTTAAAGCAAACACGATCGCCAACAGATTCAAATCATGAGTAGGATAATTCCTCTCATGCACCTTCAAATACATGGAAGCATAGGCAATCACCTTCCATGCTGCATCAAAACACAACCATGCCCTACTCGAAATGCATCATAATAAACTAAAAACCCATCATTGCCTACCGACAAAGTCAAAATTAGAGTCGACATTAACCTATCCTTTAATTTCTTAAAAATCCTCTCACAAGTATCCGACCAAGAAAACTTAACCTTCTTCTAAGTAAATTTAGTCAAAGGAGCAGCTATCGACAAAAAATATTCCACAAACCACCTATAATACCCGGATAAATCGAAGAAGCTTCTAATATCGGATGGAGTCGTGAACCTAGGACACCCCTTCACCGCAACAACCTTTTGATGATCAACCATTATCCTCTCACTAGAAATAATGTGACCTAAGAAAGTCATAATATTCAATAAAAACTCAGAGAGCTTGGAAAACAACTGCTATTCCTTTAAGGTCTGCAACACCACACAGAAGCGATTAGCATGATCCACCTCACTCCTCGAATACACCAGAATGTCATCAATAAACACAATAAAAAAGAGATCTAAATACTGCCTAAACACCCTATTCATCAAATCCATAAATGCCGCTGGAACATTTTTCAATTCAAATGACATTACCAAGAACTCAAAATGCCTATATCGAGTACGAAAAGCTATCTTAGGGATATACACCTCCCTAATCTTAAGCTGATGGTACCCAGAATGAAGATCTATCTTGGAAAAGAATGGCACCCTGCAATTGATCAGATAGATCATCTATTCTTGAGAGAGGATACTTATTCTTGACCATTACCTTGTTTAACTTCCAATAGTTAATGCACATTCGAAGGAAGCCATCCTTCTTGCACACGAATAATACCGGTGCACCCCGCAGAGAAACACTAGGATAAATAAATCCCTTATCCAGAAGATCCTTAATTTTCTCCTTGAGTTCCCTTAACTCAGCCAGAGCCATTCTATATGGAGGAATAGATATTGGATGAGTGTTTGGAAGCAAATCAATACATAACTCTATTTGCCCATCTGAAGGAACACCAGGAAGATCATCTGGAAAGACCTCTAGAAACTCATTAACTACTGAAACTGGCTGCAACGAAGGACCTTCCGTGTTAGAATCTTTAACCCAGACCAAGTGATAAATACACCCTTTAGAGATTAAACTTCAAGCTCTAAGATAAGAAATAAATCTTTCCATAGGAGCTAATGAACAACCCTCCCATTCTATTTTTGACTCACCGGGGAACCTAAAGATGACCTTATGAGTCTGACAGTCTAAAGATGAATAAAAAGTATGCAACCAATCCATACCCAAAATTATATCAAAATCTACTATTACCAACTCAAATAGATCTACCAAGGTCTGCCCGTCACCAGTTGATACCACACGCCCCTATAGACCCATTTAATAATGATCGAGTCTCCTACCGGGGTATAAATAGAAAAAGGATCCAAAGTAATTTTTGGATCAAAACCAAAAGACATCTATATAAGGAGTACCATAAGAAAGAGTAAGCCGGGATCAAGCAAACAATACACATCATGGGAAAAGATCTATAATCTACCAGTAACAACATCATGTGATCTCTTGGATTCCTACTGGGATGCCAAAGCATAGAACCTATTTTGACCAATAGTATAAGCAGGAGCAGTAACAGGAGCAGATGCTACACCACCAGGTATAGAAGAAGAAGATGAAGCCACTAGAATCTTATTCGCCCCTATAGCAACCTTATTAGTTTGACAATACTTTAGCTAATGGCCTACCTAGATGCAGTTAAAGCACTTATCTCTACATTCCTCATAGAATCCCTAATGAGGACGACCACAGAATTGACAAGGAAGGCATAAAGAAATAGACTGACCCTAGCTCACCTGAGATTGGGCAACTTGAGCCAAAAATTATCACCACCTTGGTGATGACTGTCGCCCGACTGCTGTGGGTAAAGAGCACTAGAAATAGAGAAGGAAATAGAACTTCCTTACTTATTTTTCTGCCACTTGCCACCATCTCCACCTCCTTGAGACTCCGCATCACCTAGATTAGAAATTCTATCCCACTTTCCCTACTTATCCATAAATTTTGATTACTTTCTTTTCTCATTCTCAAAATGATGTATATGAATAGTCAACCTAGAGATGTCCCTATCCATAATGAGCAAAGCATTCTTGATCTTTAAAATTAGATCTCTATTCATTCCAGAAGCAAACTTACTCATTCTCGACCTCATATCAGCTACCATATTAGGAGCATACCTTGACAACTGATGAAAATTCAAGGTATATTCCCTTATAGACATCCTCCCTTGCCTGAGGTTTACAAACTCCTCCATATTAGCTTCCCTCAACTCTTGAGGAAAGAAATGATCCATAAAGGTATTAGAAAAGGTCTCCCATAACCCTTCATCTTCTATATCACCCTTATCTCTTTCCCACTCCTCATACTACTAATAAGAAATATCTTTGAGCTGATAAGCCGTAAAGCTAACTCTCTTCACATCAAAATCCTGCATAACCCAAAATATCTTTTCCAGTTTATCCGAAAAGCCTTGTGGGTCTTCTTTTACCTCCACTCCCATAAAAATAGGAGGACCTATCTTTATAAATTGACCAAATCTTGTGACCTCAGTAGACAAAGCACTAGCCACACCCCGCTCAGCCTAAAAAGCGACCATCTGAACAATAATATGAATAGACTAACGAAACTCCATGTTTGTCACATTACCCTGAGGGACCTAAGGAGAAGTAGAAGGAATAAGAGGAACTCCAACATAATAAAGAATAGGACCATGAGATCGAAGATGTACTCCAGACATAGGATGTACCTCTTCAGCATTATCCTAAGATGATGCAGAAGGATTCCTTTGCATTTCTGATCTAGGAGGCGTGATCTAAAAGACAAATAACCAAGAATTAGTAAGGATTATAGGATTGAAAATTTTAATAAAGTAAAACATTTCTAAATGTCTTGTAGCCTCTCTTATGAGTATGGCGCAATACACACCCTTAAAAAAGACTCTACTCGACATAACTTTGTGGACTTTCCAATTAACCATGAACTTAAAGCTCTGATACCAACTTGTCATGACACCAATTAGTGCGTAGACATAATGGGCATCCCAAATCTAATCAGGATTGGGGAAGGCCCCCTTAACCTAACCCAACCACCTTATAAAACCTTAGATGGACTGAATGTCAAACATATAACAAGATAGCATTATTGTTCACATCAAGACACTAGGATATGATCATGATCATGACCAACCTAACCGAGTCTAACCGTACCAAACCCAACTATCCATACCATACCAAACCTAAGAGAATATCAAAAAATAACATGAAAATCAATCCCAAAATGTAATACGATGGAACAGTGAGAAATTATAGCCTCCCAACTTATTCCAATGCCAAGGTCAACACTAATACCAATCTCACCCATACAAACCCCCAGAAGCACCAAAAAGACTCTATCCAAAAGAATACAAAATATCCAGTTAGGACATTCCCCAACCATATCCAAAATTAATAGCCAAAATGAAAATAAAATGCCTAAGAGTATCCATATCATGAAATGGATCCTTCCATAAAATGGAAGCTCACCACTTCAATCCAAATACTGTCCCCGAGTCAATCACTATGTAGGAGAAGTTGAATGGCCAGTTCCTGCATAGTGTGGGTATACAGCCGCTAGTAGACGGATTAGCGAGTGACCGCTAACATATATCTTAGGATAAGGATAAAGTAATTCCATTTAAACAACCAAGTAAAACCATCCATTATGCATACAACCATACATATATATAAGTGTTTGAAAAGGGAATTTGTGTTTACCATGTATTTAAAACCTTTTTACCTGAGTTGTGTAACCTTGCCGTTTAACTACACCAATGGGCAGTATGTGTTCAGCTCCTCATTCTGAAAGAGTCCTAGTGTGTGTAGCCGCACGATCAGTAAATATCCCATGGGATGACTAGTACATCCCTCTAATATAAAACATGACACTTATACGTGGCCATCAAAGACCCCTCATGTCGGTAAATATGATTTTCCAGTTTTGGTTCCCTAGACCCCCACCTTCCATGGCTCAGATACATATCTCGCTATTAATGCGCGAATAAAAAACATATCCAAACAAATCCAATTTCCATTTATTAACCAAGGCAATTTATTAGTGGTATCATCATACCAACCATACTTGCAAGATTTATCCATAGCCAAACCATTTAGGTTGAGGGGACTCTCAAGTGCCCTATCCGTTTACTATATTAACCTCTTGGGGGACTTTCATGTACTCCTTAAGCAAAAATAATAATCCTTTAACCTTTGTAAACCATTTAAAATAATTATAGTTTCATGTATAAGCTGAAAACAAGCAAAAGTTCCATTTAAAGAAGTCAATGCAATGAACATGTCTTTATAAGCATTTTATCAAACACCTTGGGGGTATAATATAATCAAAACTAATTCCATAGACCATTAAACCATTACCATGCAATCCAATTAACCAAAACTACCATTAATGGATATAAAAGCATAATTAAACCATAGGGAACCATTACCAAGCTATTATAAACAAAACCCCCAATTAATAGTTAAAAACCATAAACCGTGCAATATTAAAACCATGAAAACAATCATAAAATCCATGGTATGTAGGGAAGATACACATTCCTTAAACTGAGAAAGATGATGGAGAAAAATAAGCAAAGCAAGCTCTAAAGCAATCCCCTAGTTAAAACCCTACCTTTCTTGCCCCAAAAGCTCTTGAGAGAATTATTGAATTTTTAGGAATAGTTTTTTATATGTTAATGAATAGAATAATAGGTCAAATAACCTCCTAAGTGTATTAGAAGTAGTGGCTCATAATTTGGGTTAGTAGGGAAATATCCAGAATACCCCCACTTAAGTCCCTTAAAAACTCGTCATAGGGATACAATTGACCCTCTTTCGAGTCATACCCTTCCTTACGATTGGTTCCCACCAGTCATACCTAGGATTTACCATTGGATTTGACACTTTCTAGTATACGACTCATCTAACCAAATCATAACCTCAGCATAGGATTTGTACCTAAGATTTGTATCCCTAGAAGAATAAATTACTAAGAGGATCAAACACTGCCTACCATAGGAGTCCCTAATAGGACTCGCATCCCAGACTTATGACTCATGACCTTAAGTCATGACCATTACAGTGATAAAACCCATCTAACCAACTAGCATTAGTCAACTTACGATAGGACCATACCACTCATACCCAGAATACAACTCGTATCCATGAGTCATATTAGGTCTTGAGAATAGTTTTCAAGGAAAAATTTCTAAGGCCAAAACCCAGGATGTCAGGTAGGATGAGATGGGAGAAAGATGGAATAAGAAGTTCAGATATTCATAGCAGGGTGTAGGTCAACAAGCTAGTGGGAGGGATAGTAGACAATTGAGCAAGAAAAAGACTTAGAGAAATTCTAGTTCATATTCTTTGGTTAGTTATCCTTATCCAAAGTCATTCGATGATCGTCATTTATAGGCTAGTAGTGTTTCTAAGGCATAAGGTTCCCAGTCTCAGGCTAGTAGAGCCAAGTTGGCCCCACCATATCCTCCTTGTGAATTTTGTGTAAGCTTCACCAAGGTTATTATGATAAAGGGAGAAACCAATGATTTAATTATGGTCAACTGGTTCATATGCAGTAAGACTATCCTATATCTAAGGTAGCCACTAGGATTAAGAAGTTTTATTTTGGCACTTCTTTGCCTTCTGCACTAAGGGTGCAACTTCTGGTACCGACATAGGCCAAAATCATCTCTATGCTCTTTCCACCCATTAGGAATCTAAGTCATATCTTAACATTGTTACCGTTACATTACAACTTTTCTCTTAAGATGTGTATTGTTTTCTTGATTCGGGGTTTACCCTTTCTTATTTGACCCCTTTGTGGCTGTGCATTTTGGTTTTGGTCCTGAAACTATTATCGACCCTTTCTAGGTGTCCACTCTAATGAGTGATTTTGTTATGGCTAGAAAAATCTATAGGGGTTGTGGGGTGCCCATCTATCATAGGTAGAAATTGGTGGATTTTTTAGAGCTTGGCATGGTAAATTTTGATGTGATCTTGGGGATGGATTGGATTTATTTGTTCTATGATTCTTTGGATTGTAGGACTCAAAAAGTCAATTTACAATTTCGTAATGAACCAGTAATTGTGTGGAAGAAGAGTACCTTTGTGTAAAAAGGGAGGTTTATCTCTTATCTTGAATCATGACTTAGAGTTGGTGACTATGGTTTTTACTTTGAATATTTGGTGCCATTATTCGTATGGGGTACATGTGGACATTTATTCTAATCATAAGAGCTTAAAGTATGTGTTTACTCAGAAGGAGTTAATTCTCAAGAAGAAGAAGTGGCTTGAATTTCCTAAGAATTACGACACGAGTCTTCACTATCATCCTGGTAAAGCTAATATGGTTGTTGATGCTCTAAGTAGGTTGTCTATAGGAATCTTATCTTACGTGGATGCGGAAAAGAGAGTGTTGGTGAAGGATATTCATCAATTGGATAACTTGGAGGTTCATCTTTTGGATTTCAAGGATAGAGGTGTGATTGTTCAAGAAGTGGTTAAATTATTTGTTGATGTTGAGGTAAAGGAAAAGTAGGTTTTGGATCCCATTCTTATGCAAATTAAGGATGATGTGGGACAATAGAAGGTAATTGCTTTTGAGATTGGTGGTGATGGTATTTTGAGGTATCAAGGAAGATTGTGTGTTCTTGATATTGATGTACTGCTGGATAGGATTTTGACTGAGGTTCATTAGTCAAGGTATACTATTTATATAGGTTCAAAGAAGATGTTTCACGACTTGAAGGAAATCTATTGGTGGAGTAATATGAAGAAAGATGTGGATAATTTTGTGTCCAAATATATGGTCTATCAGTAGGTGAAGGTTGAACACTTGATGCCTAGAGGGATGTCTCAAGAGATAGAGTTGCTTATGTAAAAGTAGGAGATGATCAACTAGATTACATTATAGGTCTTTCATGGTCTCACAATCAGTATGATTCAATTTGGGTCATTATGGATAAGATGACTAAGTCTGCTCATTTCCTGCCTGTAAGGACTACCTACCCTAGAGAGGATTATGCCAAGTTGTTTATTCAGGAGATTTTCATACTGCATGGAACATTGGTTTTAATAATTTTAGACTAAGGTACGCAGTTTACTTCCCAATTTTGGCATTTGTTTTAGAGAGGTTTGGGGACTAAGATGAACCTTAGCACCGCTTTCCACCCTTAAACAGATGGATAAGCGGAACATACTATTCAGACTTTGAAGGATATGCTAAGGGCTTATATGATTGACTTTAAGGGAAGTTGGGTGGATCACTTACCTCTCATTGATTTTTGCTTATAATAATAGTTATCACTTGAGTGTTCAGATGGCTCATTTTGAGGCTCTTTATGGTAGTTGGTGTAGATATCTTATTGGTTAGTTTGAGGTTAGTGAGGCTAGGTTGTTTGGTACATAATTGGTTCGTCAAGCTATTGAGAAGGTGAAGGTGATTAGGGAAAGGCTTAAGACTGCCAGAGTTGCCAAAAGTCTTATGCAAATGTGAGGCAAAGGGAGTTGGAGTTTGATGTAGGTGATTGAATGTTCTTGAAATTTTCTCCTATGAAGGGAGTGATGAGGTTTGGGAAAAAGGGAAAGCTTAGTCCCCGTTATGTTGGACCATACTATATTTTGAGAAGCGTTGGAAATATTGCTTATGAGTTTGATTTGCCTATGAGTTTGGGTTCTATTCATCCCATCTTCCATGTATTGATGTTGAAGAAGTGTGTGGGTGATCCTTCTTTTATTTTTCCTATGGAAGATGTTGGTATCTCGGATTCCTTGTCTTATGAGGAAGTCCCATTTGAGATTTTGGATAGATAAGTCCATAGATTAAGGACTAAGGATGTGTTTCGGTGAACGTCCTTTGGAGGAATTAGAAGGTGGAAGAAGCTACTTCAGAAGCTCAAAAGGACATAAAGTCAAAGTATCCGTTCTTGTTCCCTGTGTTGTATGAAAATGCTTGAGGTAAGACTTTCATTATTTTTCTTATGGCCTTTTAAATTTATCGTTTGGGTGTATGTCCATTCTTCTTTGTTATCGTTCTAATACGTTCCTTGACTCCTCTTTCGCGGATGAATGATCCTGGGGAGGGGTAATGCAATACCCCGAGTTTTTCCCTTTGTAGATTTCTTAAGTTTGTCAACACTGTCCAGACAACAACTCACGTCACGAGTCGTTATTACTCGTTATGAGTCGTATATAGCCAGTCATAGCTTAACCAACGAGGATTGCCCATCTTTCTATTCTGACCACGACAAAGACCCTATGAGTCATAAGGTGTGGTCACGAGTCGGGTAGAGGGACTCGTGAGCTTACCAGTCAAGGTGCCTAAACTTTCTTCCCACACTACGAGTTATGGTGACAATTCGTGACTCGTGCGTACGAGTCATTATGAGACCCATAGCGATTTGGATTTACATTTCGTGCACAATTTTATTACGGGCATTGTGGTCTTTTCCTTCCATCCCATTACTTTCCATATCCCTATATCCACCAATTGACATAACATAAACACTCTATTCCTTCTCAAATTTCCTAAGCAAGAAAAATTAGGGTTTTTAAGAGAATTGGTCATCTAGGCTTCAATTGGTGTTTTCTCTTTAAATCTCCTGCTGTCCATAGGAATGCATCTCTTCCCTAACTTGGTTTTATATAAAATCATGTGTTTAATCATGGTTTACGTGAATTTAATTATTGGGTTTTGGAGTTGAGTGTTTTGAATGGTTGTTACTTGGTTGGTTTTCCAATGGTTTTTGAATTGTTATTTATGCTTTAACGTGTGATTTTTGAACTAATTGGATGCATGGGCATGGTGAATGGGATGAGAGTCGTGGATTCCCAAAAAATTATGGGTTTTGGTTTGGAATTAGTATTAACCTCAACCCATTTGCATAATTGGTTTTGAAATACGGACAATTACATGTTTTTTCTTATTGTTCTAAGCTATCACATTACATTAATGGCTAAACAGATAAAAATAATTTTGAAATGGGCCTTGATGGCCATGGTATGGTTTTTAAATTGGAATTTGGGGGCCGTGGATTCCCCCAGGTTGATAGATAAATGGAATTGCGTAATTCTATAAGCTTGCAAGCATAATTAATTGGTATGACAATACCAACGGTAAATGCCTAAATGGATAACTACTTTGTTAATGGATGGGTATTTGTAAATGGTTTTAATTTGGGCTTAAAGGGGGTTGTGTAGCTCGAAATGGAATATGGAGGTCTCGAGAGACCGATACTGGAAACCACATTTGCCTTCGTGTGGGTCTTGGTGACCGTGTGCGTAGTTCACACATTATATATTTATTTTGGAATAGTTAGAACCTCGGTGGCTTTGGACCTTCCTAGGATTTTCCTGGTTTGTGTGACTAACACACACTGGGACCCTTTCAGTAGGGGGAGCTGAACGCATATAGGCCGTGGGTTCCCTTAGGACGGTTAGAGCTACACAGTCCAAAATAATAATTTTAAATCATATGTTTAAACCCTGTACCCTATCCCGACATCTTATATATATATATATATATATGCATATATGTGAACATGTACATTGAGATTGGTTTTATTCTAGAAAATGACATTATTTTATCCCTTCCGTGAGTTATATGCTCGCGCTCACCCCGCTAACCATCCCTGGAAACTACATTATTTCATGATGTAGATTCCTAGGCATTTTTTGGTTTCCTTGTGTAGATTTAGGTGGTGCTGGTTCGTCGGTTGGTCTACGTTGAAGCGGTGAGCCTCCCTCTTCCAGAAGGCCGAACACTTCTGACCCGACCCAACCAGGGGCCTTGTCATAATGGGCATCTCAAGTCTAACCAGGACCTGAGATCACCCCTAATACCCAACTCCAACCATCCAACATATACCCTGAGTCGGATGAATTTTGAACATATAACAAGATAGCATGTAATATCACTAATCCAGAATCTGCGATAGGTATATGATCGATACCGACCCAAATGAGCCAAACAGTCCAAAATCCAACCAATAACTATAACGAACCAAATCGTAAGAAAAAACCAACACATAACCAAACCAAGCTCCATAACATAATGTAAAAGGATGGTACAACCAATAATACGGTCAACCGGTATCGACCCCAATACCAATGCCAATACTAAGGCTGACACTACTACCGATCCCACCCATACCAACCCATAGTAGTTCCACAAAATCCTTTAACCAAAAGAAAACCAATATCTAGTTGGGACATGCCCCCAACCATAGCCAAAACCAATATCCATAAAAAACCAAAGTGTGTAAGAATATCCATGAACATAAAATGGAGCCTTCCGAAAAATGGAAGCTCACCACTTCAATTCAAAAACTGATATCGAAATTCAATCACTATGCAAGAGAAATAGAACGACCGGTTCCTGCATCGCGTGGGGATACAACCACCCGAAGATGGGTTAGCAGGTAAATGCTAGCATGAACTTAGGATAAGGATAAGATTTACCATCCAGTAAAACCAAGTAAGCCAACCATATGCATACAAACCATATATATATAACCATGCCGGGAAAGGGAACCAGGTTTAACATGCATTTAACATCATTAACCTAGGTATATGTAGCTTAACCATCCTAAAACCACTCACGGGCTATATAAGTCTAGTGTAACCCCCTGAACGGGCCCCGATGCAGGTACCCGCACAAACTGGAGGTACCATAAGAGTAGGGGATTCACGAGGACCCTTTGCTCTCCATGATGGGATTCCCGAGGACCCTTCGCTCTCCATGATACATATGTATAATATACGTAGAGGATTCCAGTGTAACTCATAGTATCATATATAGTCACCATGACCAACCCCTCATGTCAACAAACATGAGTTTCCAGTGTTCGTTCATTAAACTCCCATCTTTACGGTTAGCTATCATACCCCACCATTATTGCCCAATTAAAACCATTTCCAACCAACCAATCCATTATTCCATTTATTATTAACCAAATCTATTAATAGTGGTGTTGTCATACCGACTATAACTTGCAAGTATTTTCCTTAACCAAACCTTTTTAGGTAAAGGGATTCCCGTGTATCCATTTACTAAGTTAACTTAGGAGAGTTCTATGTACCCCACAAGTGTTCCATTATTAAGTTTGCTTGGGGGAGTCCCATGTACCCCACAAGTTATTCATTAACATGTTTACTTGGGGGATTCTGTTGTACCCCAGAAGGAGTTTAATTAACCATAACCATGACCACCAAATCATTCCGAACTATTTAAACCATTTAGGTTTCCATTACTAGACCATACCATGCAATAGTTCCATTAAAAAGTCCAACACTATAGTAAAAACATTCTCATGGGCATTTTATCAAACATATTGTGGGCATAGTGTTTCCAGAACCAAAACCAAATATCAATTAACCATTCCCAAGCAACCAAGTGTCCAAACCACTATTAAAATATGTAAATCCATAATTAAAACATTGGAAAATCATAACTAAACATTTATAACCAAACCCCCCAACATATATTTGAAAATCCAAAACCATATAACAATTATGCCATGGAAACAATTTACAAAATATGCCTTTAGTTGGAACTAACAATGAGGGAAGGAGTACATGCATTAAATTGAGTAGATAATGGAGAGAAATCACCAACACAAGCCCCCAAGTAATCCTTAAGATAAAACCATAGCTTCCTTTGCCCAAGAACTTTAGAGATGGTTAGAGAGTGTTTTCGAAGTGCTAATTAAAAGAATAATAGGGCAAATAAGCTCCCAAGTATGTTAAAAGTCATGGGGCCTTAATAGGTTAAGTGGGGAAATGTATTGATTGCCCTCACTTAAACTGCATAAAATTTCCGTCATAGGTAAGACTACCTATACTAGTCATACCCTTCAATATGAGTGGTACATAACACTCGTACCCTAGGCCTTTCTTTTGGACCCAACACTGTCCAAGGTATGACTTACCAAAACCAAGTCGTAACCAGAGCATATGACCCGTACCTTCAACCCGTACCTCTGGAAAAATAAAATCAAAGAGTATTGAATACTGTCCACCATATGAGTCTATAGTATGACTCGTACCCTAGCTTACGGCTCATGGTAAGACACTCGTACTTAGATCCAACTTAAGTTACCAAGTCTAAGATTAAGTGAAGGAAAGAACCAAAACCAAAAACTCATATCCACCAATACAACTTGTACAACCTATGTCGTATCCATTCTAAAAACCAAATTCAACCCACCATCAATCACTGGTCAGTATACGACCAACCCATACCACTCATACCCCATTGTACGACTAGTACTCCTTAGTCGTAACTTGTCTATAAACCAGAAATCCAGGAATTTTCTAAGGGTCAAAAATCCAGGGTGTTATAGTCTCCCCAACTAGAAACATTCATCCTTAAATGACGGACATGGTAGGGTAAACACAAACATGATTAATTTGCATTATCAAACATCAATCTAACCTTTAACCAAGTTAGAAAATAAAGATGCAAAGATATTAATCTTTCCTTTAACCAAGTTTGAAAACAAAAGTATGTTGAATAACACCTAACTTCCGCACAAATCCCAGGTGTAGAAAACAGATGCAGATACTTGGATTTTATGTCCTTCCCTGCTTCCCATCTAGACTCTTCCACCTTGTGGTTCTACTATAGAACCTTAAACAAGGCCACCTCCTTGGTCTGTAACCAACGAACCTGCTTACCCAAAATCTCAACCAGGACCTCTTCATAAGATAAAATTTGAGATACCCAATCCCTCCAAAGGAACAACTGAGGAAGGATCACCAACGCACTTCCTCAACATTGAGAGATGAAATACAGGGTGAATAGAGATCAAAATAGAAGGCAACTCCAATTCATAAGCCTCATTACCAACCCTCCGGAAAATTGCATCAGGACCAACAAATCGAGGACTGATCTTTCTTTTCTTACCAAACCGCATTACTCCCTTCATGGAAGATACCTTTAGGAACACCTTATCCACAACCTTAAGCCTATACCAAATCACCTTTACCTTTTACATGGCCTGATAAACCAAATTCGAACCAAACATATCTGCCTCACCAAGCTCAAACCAACTAATAGGAGATCTACACCTCCTACTATATAATGCCTCAAAAGGGGCCATACCAATACAAGAATAATAGCTATTGTTGTAAGCAAACTCTACAAAAGGTAAATTCTCTACCCAACTACCACAATATTCAATCACACACGCACAAAGCATGTTCTCCAATGATAGTCCTTTTTGCTTGCCCATCCTTCTAAGGATGAAAAATAGTACACAGACTAACCTTAGTCCCCAACCCCTTCTGAAAAGACTGCTAGAAGTGAGATAAAAACTGCATACCCTAATAAAAAATAATCAAAATAGGTATTCCATGTAGCTTTACAATATCATGAAGATACAACCTCGCATAGTCCTCAGCGAAAAAGTTAGTACACATTTACAAGAAGTAAGCGGACTTGGTCATCCTATCCACTATGACCCAAATCGAATCAAATTAATTTCGAGACCGAGGAAGACCAATTATGAAATCCATATTGATCACCTTCTATTTCTATTCGGACAAATCAATTTCTTAATACAACCCATCGAGCCTCATGTGCTTAACTTTGACTTGTTGGCACACCAAGCATTTGACTACAAAATCAGCCACATCCCTTTTTATACCACTCCACTAATACATCTCCTTAAGATCGTGATACATTTTTGTCGAGCCAAGATGAACAACATAGCGCAATTCATGCTCCTTAGCCAAAACCCTCAGTCGTAAACCATTGACATCAACAACACATAACCTCCCTTAGTACCGTAAAGTACCATCACCACTGATCTCAAAGACCATTACCTTTTGCAAACCAACATCCCTCTTGATTTTCATCAAGACAGGATCTAACACTTTCTTCTCCTGATCCACATGAGCAAAAATCCTCATGGACAACCTGCTAAGAGCATCAACAACCATGTTATCTTTACTTAGGTGGTAGTGAAGACTCATATCATAGTCTTTGAGAAGCTCCAACCATCTCCTATGCATGAAATTTAGCTCTTTTTGAGTGAGCACATACTGTAGACTCTTATGATCAGAAAAGATTTCCACGTGCAGTCCATAAGAATAATGCCACCAAATTTTCAAAACAAAAACCACCGTTCTAAATCATGAGTAGCATAATTCTTCTCATGCACCTTCAACTGCCTGGAAGCATAGGCTATAACCTTCCCATGTTGCATCAAAACATAACCAAGTACCACCCAGGATGCATCATAATAAACCATAAATTCCTCATTACCATCAAGAATTGTCAAAACCAAAGACGAAGTTAGCTTATCCTTAAGCTTCTTAAAAATCCCTTTGCACGCATCCGACCAAGAAAACTTTACCTTTTTCTAAGTCAACTTAGTCAATGGGACAGCTATCGTTGAGAAACTTCCCACGAACCGCCTATAATGCCCAGCCAAACCCAAAAACTTCAAATATTAGGTGGAGTCGTGGGTCTAGGCTATCCTTTAACCACCACCACCTTTTTCGAATCCCCTATGATCCCTTAGTTAGAAATAATATGGCCCAAAAAAGTTACAGCGAGCAACTAAAACTTACAGTTGGAGAACTTGGCATACAACTGCTTCTCTTTCAAGTTCCGCAACACCACACAGAGGTGATTAACATGATCCACATCACTCTTAGAATACACAAAGATGTCATCAATAAATACAATGATAAAAAGATTCAAAAATTGTGTGAAAACCCTATTCATAAAATCCATGAACGTCGTCGGGGCATTAGTCAATCCAAATAACATACCAGGAACTCAAAGTGCCCATACCAAGTATGAAAAACTGTCTTAGGGATATTATCCTCCCTAATCTTAAGCTGATGATACCCATACCAAAGATTTATCTTAGAAAAGAACTTGGCACTTTTCAACTGATCAAACAAGTCATCTATTCTTTGAAGATGATGCTTGTTCTTAATCATTACCTTATTCAACTGTCGATAGTCAATGCACGTCCAAAAGAAACCATCCTTCTTACGCACGAACAACATTGGTGCACCCTACAGAGGCATACTAACATGAATAAACCATTTATCTAAAGATCTTTAAGGTTGTCTTTGAGCTCTATCAAATCAGCCTGTGCCAATCTATAAGGAGGAATAAATATTGGATGAGTTTTCAAAACCAAATTAATACCAAACTTAATCTCCCTATCCGGAAGAATGCTAAGAAGATCATCTAGAAAGACCTCAGGGAACTCCTTCATAACTAGAACCAAATGTAAAGAAGGACCCATTGAGTTAGAATTTTTAACCCAGACTAAGTGATAGAGATACCCTTTGGAGATTAATCTCCGATCTTTAAGATAAGAAATAAACCTTTTACTAGGATCTAGGGAACTACCCTCCCACTCAATTATTGATTCACCAGGGAACCTAAAAACAACCTTATGAGTTTGATAATCTAAGGACACATAACAAGAGTGTACCCAATCCATCCCCAGAATAACATGGAAATCCACCATATCTAGTTCAAATAAATCCACCAAAGTCTGCCTACTACCAACTGATACCACACACCCCTATAGACTCTTTGAATAATATCGAGTTACCTACTAGGGTAAAAATAGAAAAAAGGATCAAAAATAACCTCGGGATCAAAACCAAAATACATAGACACAAATAGGGTCACATAAGAAAGAGTGGACCCCAGATCAAGTAAGCAATACACGACACAAGAAAAGAGCTGTAACATACCAGTCATGACATCAGGTGATGCCTCAAACTGCTATTGAGATGCAAGAGAATAAAAACTATTCCGACTAGCACCAATAATAGAAGTAAGAGCAGATGTCGAAGCAGCACCACTAGGTGCAGGAGCAGATAGTGAAGTAATTGAAGCTTTGACCGCTCCCGAAGCACCCTTACCAATCTGTCAGTTTCTAAGAATATGACCTGGCTGACTATATTTAAAACACCTGTCCCTCCTTTTATCACAAAATCCTCGATGAAGATGACCAAAGAACCAAAAAAGAGTGCATGAAGAAGCCGAATGTGCCCCGCTCGCCTGAGATTGGGAACCCTGTACCTGGAGATTATCACCACCCTGCAGACGCCTATCACCCGAAGGCTTCAGGTAAGGAACACTAGCTTTAGAGAAGGAACCAGAACTCCCCCACTTCTTCTTTGGCCATTAACTGCCATCCCAACCACCTTGTTATTTCCCACTACCTTTTTCAAAAGACATGAACTTCTTTCCCTGTCTTTTCCTAAATTTAGCCTGTTTTCTCTTTTCATCCTCCACTTATTGCATATAGACCACCAATCTCTAAATATCCATATCCTTGATCAGAAACACAGTATTGCTTTCAAGGATCAAATCCCAGGATAGCCCAGAAGTGAACTTTCTAATCCTCACCCTCATATTAAACACCAATTTCAGAGCATACCTTGACAGCTGATGAAATTTTAAGGCATATTTCTTGAGTAATATTTTCCCTTATCTTAGATTGACAAATTTCTCCACCTTCGCTTCCCTCAGCTCTTGAGGAAAGAAGCAATCCAAAAAAGAATTTGAGAAAGTCTCCTCGTACCATTGGTATGCAATATCCTGGAGCTGGTAAGCTACAAAATTCACCTCTTCCATATTTGTGGCCTCCGTTACCCTAAATATTTTCTCCATTTCATCTAAGAAACCTTGCGGATCCTTCTCTACCTTCACATCAGGAAATGTAGGAGAATTAATCTTTATAAACTGGAAAACACTTGTGGTCTCAACAGATGAAACACTAGATGCATCTCGCTCAGCCTAAGCAACAACCAATTGAGCAGTAGTATAAATCGATTAGAAAAATTTTGTGTTCTTCACCTCACCCTAAAAAGGAGTAGTAGCAACCGGTGGAACTCTATAAATATTAAGGACTGGACCCCTAGACCGAGTATAGATACCTTGTGTCCTTTCCACATTATCGCTTGATTGGACAAAAGAGTTTTCATATGTTCCAGATCATCGAGACATGATTTGAAAAGCAAACAAACAAGGATTAGTGAAGATTCCAAGACTAAGAATCCAAACTTTGAAATATAATACCAATCTTAATGCCTTGTAGCCTCTCCCTTATGAGTGTGGCATGCTACATACCCTTAAAAAAGACTCTACTAGACACGAGTTTGTGGACTTCCAATTGACCATGAACCTAAATCTCGGATGCCAATTCCAACCAGGACCGAAGACCACCCCCAATACCTAACTCCAATGATCCAGCATATACCCTGAGTTGGATGACTTTCAAACATATAACAAGATAGCGTGTAATACCAGTAATCCAGACTCTGGGATAGGTCTATGATTGAGACCGACCCAAAATAGCCCAATCATTACAAATATAACCAATAACTATAACAAACCAAATCCTAAGCCAAAACCAACATAATAACCAAACCAAGTTCCATAAAATAATGTAAAAGAATGATACAACAAATAATACGGTCAACCGGTATCATCCCAAATACTAGTTCCAATACCATGACTTACACCACTACCAATCCTGCCCATACCAACCCGTAGTAGTTCTATAAAATCCTCTAACCAAAAGAAAAAAAATATCCAATTGGAACATGCCCCCAACTATAGCCAAGATCAATATCCATAAATAAACCGAAGTATGTAATAACATCCATGAACATGAATAGGGCCTTCTAGAAATAAGGAAGCTCAACACTTTAATATAAAAGCTAATCCTGAAATTTGATCACTATGAAAGAGGAGTAGAACAGTCAGTTCCTGCATGGCATGGGGATATAACCTCCCAAAGATGGGTAAGAAGGTGAGCACTCAAATGAACTCAGGATAAGAATAAGATAATTCCTTCTAGTAAAACCAAGTAAACCAACCATATGCATACAAATCACACACACACACACACATATATATAACTATGCCAGTAAAAAAATTGGGTTTAGCATGCATTTAAAACCATTAACCTGGGTATGTGTAGCTTAACCATCCTAAAACTACCCATGGACTATATGGGTCCAGTGTACCCCCCTGAACGGGCTCCGATATATGTAGCCACATGAACCAGAGATACTATAAGAGTAGGGGATTCCTATGTACCCATCGCTCTCCATGATACATGTGTACAGTGTATGTACAGGATTCTCGTATACGTCATAGTATCATATATGGTTGCCATGACTAACTGCTCATGTCAAAAAACATTAGTTTCCAGTGTTCATTCATTAAACTCAGAAAATTCACAGTTAGCTATCACACCCCACCATTATTAACCAATTAAAACCATTTCCAACCAACCAATCCATTATTCCATTAATTATTAACCAAGGCTATTAATAGTGGTATCATCATACCAACTATAATTTGTAAGTATTGTTCTTAGAAAAACCTTTTTAGGTAAAGGAATTCCCGTGTACTTATTTACCAAGTTAACCTAGGGGAGTCCTATGTACCCCACAAGTGTTCCATTATTAAGTTTGCTTGGGGGAGTCCTATGTACCCCAGAAGTTGTTCATTAACATGTTTACTTGGGGGATTGCATTGTACCCCACTAGGAGTAAAATTAACCATAACCATGACCATTAAACCATTTCATTTAACCATTTATGGTTCTATTACCAAATAATACCATGCAATAGTTCCATTAAAAATTTCAATAATATAGTAAAAGCATTCTCATAGGTATTTTATCAAACATATTGGGGAATAGTTTTTCCAGAATCAAAACCGAATACCAATTAACCATTCCCATTAAACCAAATGTCCAAACCACAGTTAAAACATGTAACTCCATAATTAAAACATGGGAAAACTATAACCAAGCATTTATAACAAAAACCCCAACATATATTTGAAAATCCAAAACATATAACAATTATGCCATGGAAACAATTTACAAAATATGCCTTTAGTTGGAACAAACAATGAGGGAAGGAGTCCATGCCTTAAATTGAGTAGATAATGGAGAGAAATCACCAACACAACCCCCAAATTAATCCTTAAGATAAAACCCTAGATTTCTTTGCCCAAGAACTTTAGAAATGATTAGAGAGTGTTTTCTAAGTATTAATGAATAGAATAATAGGAAAAATAACCTCCCAAGAGTGTTAAAAGTTGTGGGGGCCTTAATAGGTTAAGTGGGGAAATATCCATATTGCCTTTACTTAAACTACAAAAAATTCCCGTTAGGGGGTATGACTACCCATACCAGTCATACCCTCCAATATAAGTGGTACCCACCCCTCGTACCCTAGGCCTCCCCCTTGGACCCAACACTGTCTAAGGTACGACTTACCCAAACCAAGTCGTACCTACAGCATATGACCTGTATCTTTTTCAGAATAGAATAAAAGAGGATTGAACACTGTCCACCATACAAGTCTATAGTACGAATCATACCTAGCTTAGGACTCATGGTGAGCCACTTGCACTCAGATCCAACTTAAGTTTCCATGTATAATATTAAGTGAAGTAAATAACCATACCCAACAACCCATATCTACCAATATTCCTCATACTATCTAAGTCGTATCTATTCTAGAAAGCAAATTCAACCCTCCATCAATCAGTGGTCAGCATACGACCAACCCATACTACTCGTACCCCAGTGTACGACTCATACTCCTTAGTCTTAACTTATCCAGAAACAAAAAATCTAGAAAATTTTCTAAGGATAAAAAATCCTGGTGTTATGACTTCACTGCCTTCTTTTATTTGTATTAAAATCCCATTATTTTCTTATATTCTGGATTTCCTTTTAGCCTTGGTTGGGGGCATTTGCTGAACTAACTTGGTATTTTTGTTTAGAGGCTTTTATGGACAAAGTATGGGTAGTTATTGTTTATTGACTCTTAGTTCCATTGAGATAAATTAAGTATTTTATCTTTATATTCTAGATGTATTTTACTGTTCATTTGGATTTTATGTTCTTCCTGGCTAGGTTAAGAGGGTGGTCTTCAGCCTTCGGCAGGCTGGAGATACCTGTTATGACTAGGACTGGGGTTGGGTCATGAAAATGAAAATAACAACAAACTATTATTTCTTTTTTATATTTTATATGTAGTGATGTAAATATATTGCTTACTAATATGTATGTAGAAAAATTCAAAAAATACTATCCAAAAATTTTGAATTTTTATAATTTTTTTTGAAAGCCGAAAGCAAAGAAACAAAGACTAAATTCTAGGTGCCAAACATTGTAAATTTACTTCCATAAGTGATCTCAAAATATAGCTTTCATAAGTAATCTCAAAATATAACCAACCCATGAAATACAACTGAGTCAAAATCAAGGAAGATCAAATACAAAATTTTATTTGTATAGAAACACAGATGTAGCTAAAAATATGAAGGAAACACAAAGAAAGTCCAAAAGTCAATGATAAAATCCACCCGAGACAATCAAAAATAGAGAAGGTATAAGTACACACTAGAGAGCTAAACAAATTGATGGAAGAAAGTGGGGCTTTTCTTACCTCTACAATGTTAAAGTCAAGCAAAAGGATGGTGAAGCAAAGAGAACTATAAGATACACTATATTGCAAATGAAAGATCCACATGGATATGTGGGCGTTATATCAATTCTATTGGTGCAATTTTTAGCATAATTACAAATACACACTTCATAATACTTCAAAACTTTACTTATAATTAATAGAAATATGGTATGTAATAATTTGTAAGGGACAATGAATTAAGGATGACACAAGATTTTAAAAATAAAATTATAGTGAATCAAGTTTTGAATATTGAATATGGGTGACAAATATTAGATTAAGGATTAAGGGGTTTGAATCATGTGTGAGAGTTGGGCTCAAAGTTTTTTATTTACACTTTATCTTATCTTGTAAAAACCTAATAATTTAAAAAGAGAAGGACAAAAACATATACCACCCATTGCAGATGTGACTACTCTCTTGGCTTGATTTTGCTTAGTGCCATTGTTGTTAAAAAATTACTATTGTTGTTGCTTCTTGTAACATCTCAGATTTTGGTTCTTGAAAATTTCTAAGTTTCTAGACTTATTTTCCAGACGGTGACCCTTCCTACGATTCATCATGGGTCATTACGGGTCTTAGGGAGCCAATCATAGCTTGGAAAGTATGTTGGATTGAAGTTACTGTTGTGACTACAACTAGGGGTTACGAGTTGTAAAGACTCAAAATAATTCGTATGGTCCAATGCATAGTCAAACTAGTATGATGCCCAAAGTATTCTATCTTTGACTACACTTTGAACTATACGAGTCATAGAAATCATAACAAGTCATAGGGTGTGATTCAAATTACCAAAAATAAGGTCCCTCAGCTATTGTCCAAACTATGACGCGTGGTGATGAGCCGTAATGAGTTCTTATGAGTTGTATACTAACCCGCAGTCACTGGCAATGATTTTTTAGATTTTATTTAAGGGAAATTTGGACATGTCCCTCTTTACCCACCTAATACCCTAACCATTTAAAACCCTTGGGATGTTATTTTCAACACCGTAGCACTCAAAGCACTCTCTCAAACTCTCTAAATTCTCTCAAGCAAGATACTTAGGGTTTCCAAGATATTAGTCATCTAAGGGCTTAAGGGTTGATTTCTCTCCATAAAATATTAGTATTATAGGCATGTTACTCTTCCTTATCTATTACTTTGTGAAATCATGTGTTTTAAATAGTTCGCCATATGGTTTTGATGTTGGTTTTGGAACATGTGTTGAGGGTTTTAAATGATGGTTGTTTATGTGATGTTTTATGTTTTTATAAGCCTTGTTTATGTCTTAAATAATGGTTTTCAAATCAATTTTATGCATTTGTATGGTGAATAAACTAGGGGATTGTGATTTCCCCCAAATTTCATTAATATTGCAATTGAATTGGTAATAACCCCAACCCAATTTTGTGAAAGTGGTTTTGAGTATGAATAAAATTGCATTGAACTATTTTTTTGAACAATTGCATGATATAAAGAGGTTATTGAAACATGATAGTTTGAGGGCTTAGTCATTTTCAAGATCCCTAAACTTTGATAATTTAGCCATGTAATCATGTTGTTTTCCACATGTTTAAGGTATTCCCATGTCCAAGTTTATATTTATTACATGTTTGATGAAATGCTCATGTTTTGGTTCTTTGAACTGTGATTTCATACTATAGTATTTCAAGTTTGATAGCTTATTTTATAATCATTCAATGCTAGTGGGTTATGAACAACTGATACTTAGTTGTTTTACATGATTTTGGTAGCTCCGAAATGATTTTAGTTAAACCATAAGTATTATTTCATGTTAAGTACCTCAGTTTACAAGTTCATAGTTACTTCAGATTATGCATGCACTGTCAGTTTTCTAAATACCATGTTTGCGCATATCAGTCTTCGGTGCATGCACCAGTTCATGATTGCAGTGTCAGTTCAGTTAGGAGTAGGATTTAACATAGAGAAAACCTAGGGATGGGGGCTCATCCGCCAGTTAGGATTGGGTCCTTAATAGCAGTCCCTAAGTTCCAAAACTATGTAGCAAGCGTAGGATTACGAGATGTCACCCACCAGTTTAGGACTGACACTCTCTCAGGGGTCTCCCACCAAATTTAGACTGACTCCATAGTCCTTCGAGATATCAGATTAGTGGATCCAAAAAACTAGTGTTAGTATCCATGACACGGTACTAACACCCTTCCAACTGGGGTTACAGGTTTGATCCCGATTAGCTCAAATTGAGGTATGTCCATTAGATGATACCTCCCACAGTCTCAGTACAGTATTCAATATATTCTAGTTCAGGTTTGTGTGACCAAGTGTACAGAACTCAGTTATTCTGTTATACAAATTTCAATTATTCAACTTATAGATTATTTTAAAAATATATTTATACTTGGTCTTTTATTTACAGAAATTATATGATCATGCATTTATACTAGTTATTCCCATGCATTTTAGCTATTTGTTATCTCATATACCAGTACATTCAAAGTACTGACTGTATGCTTTTCTTTGTGATATATTATTTTATAACATAGGTTCAGACGCTCAGTTTCTCCACCACTCTTAGGCAACTCAGCGATGTTCAACTGCAGTAGTGGTGAATCCTCATCGAAGACATAATTTTTTTTATTTTAGTTACTCAATACTTCCTTATGTTCAGTTATTTAGAGTTAGTTGGGGTTCTATTCCATCAACTCCCAGACAGTTTAGAGGCTTTCAGACAAATCAAACAATCAACTAGATAATCAATCAGTTACTTTCAATTATATCAGTTGTTTCAAACATTTTAGTATTTTGTATTTTAGTATTCTAGATTTATAGTATCTTATCAAATTATTTTCCACATATGTTATTTTATTACTATTTTATTTAGTGCTCATAATAGTAACCAACTCATGGTTTAGCTTATGGTCACTTATGACCGTAAACACCATTGTCGTGATTAGAGGGTAGCCTCGGGTTGTGACAAAAGTTTGTATTAGAGCCTAATGTTTAAGAGAGTCCTAGGGAGTCTGAAATCCACGTTGAGTAGAGTCTTGTGCATAGGTGTAAAGCCCGCCACACTTATGGACAAGAGGCTATGAAATGTTTTTTGGAAAGTTTCCCTTCTTTCAGTGTTTATGTCATGTGAAAGAGCATGATGCACTATTTAAACTCTCTTTTTAACTTATCCCTCATTCTGTTTACAAACAATGCCTCCTAGAAGAAACAACAGAAGAAGAAATAGGGATCAACCTGCACCACCGCCTATTCAGGAAGATCCCCTAAATGAGCATGCCTCTCACACTGAATTCAGGGTTGATTTCACTACCTTAGCCAATTTAGTAGCTACTCAGAACAACCAGAAAGCTATTACCCCATCTAATCCAGAGGAAAATATGACTGCAGTTAGTATTTGGGATTTCACCTGGATGAATCCCCCTTTGTTTTTAGGATCTTAGTCTAAATAGTATTTGAAAAAATTTCTTGATATTGCAAAAATATCTTTTATAACATGTTATGATTATTTTGAGTTTCTAGTCATGTCTTTTGAGCTAACCAATGCCCCAACAACCTTTATGAACATGATGAACAGTGTGTTCAAATAATATCTAGACATGTTTGTCATAGTTTTTATCAATGATATTTCTGTCTACTCTCGTAGTGAGGATGATCATGCAAACCATCTTAGAATTGTGTTACAGATCCTGAGAGATCATCAATTGTTCGAAAAATTTTGCAAGTGTGAATTTTGGCTAAGGTCAGTAGCTTTCCTTGGTCATATTATTTCTAGTGAGAGTATTAGATTTGATCCCCCAAAAATAAAAGCCATAAAGAATTGTCCTAGACTTATCTCTCCGTCAGACATTTGGAGTTTCTTAGGTCTAGCTAGTTACAGACATTTTTTTAGGGTTTCTCATCCATAATATCTCCTATGTCTAGATTGACCCAAAAGAAAGTTAAGTTCAAGTGGTCAGATTCTTACGAGAAGAGATTTTAGGAGTTGAATACTCGACTCACTTCAACCCTAGTTTTAGCATTACCTGATGGTACAGATGTTTTTATGGTTTATTGTGATGCCTCCAGAGTTGGTTTGGGTTGTATTTTGATGCAGAGAGGTAAGATCATATCCTATGCCTCTAGATAGCTTAAGCCTCATGAAAAGAATTACCCAACTCATGATCTTGAGTTTGCTGCTGTTTTATTTACTTTAAAAATATAAAGACATTATTTGTATGAAGTGTATGTTGATGTATCCACAGATCACAAAATCTTGTAGTATGTGTTTAATCAGATGGATTTGAATATTCCACAGAGGAGATGGTTGGAATTATTAAAGAATTATGATATGAGTGTGTTGTATCATCCGAGCAAGGCTAATGTAGTGGAAGACACCCTTAGTAGACTGTTTATAGGCAGTGTTGCTAAAGTGGAGAATGATAAGAAAGAGTTAGATTAAGAAGTGCATCAATTAGCCAGATTAGGTGTTAGATTAGTTGATTCCGCTTAAGGAAATGTTTGGGTTTAGAGTAGTTCTTAATCTTCCCTTGTTTTGGAAGTGAAAGAGGAGCACGATAAGGATTATAGTTTGATCAAATTGAAAGAGTCGGTTAAAGACCAAAAGGTAGAGGTTATTTCCTAAGGTAGAGATGGTGTGTTGAGATACCAAAGTAGATTGTGTGTGCCTTGTGTTAATAATTTGAGATAGCAGATTATGGCAGAAGCGCATGGTGCACGCCATTCTATTCATAGTGGTGCTTCTAAGATATATCGCGACTTGCAAGAAATTTATTGGTGGAGTGGTATGAAAAGAGATACATTTGAGTTTGTGGCCAAGTGTTCAACATGTCAACAGGTTAAGGTGGAGCACCAAAGACCCAGTGGTTCATTGCAAGAGTTTGGTATTCCCACTTGGAAGTGGGAAGAGGTGAATATGGATTTTATGATTGGTTTACCCCATTCACGTTGTCATCATGATTCAATTTGGGTTATGTAGACAGATTGACTAAGTCAGCGGATTTTTTGCCAATTTACACATCTTATACGGTTGAAGATTATGCTAATTTGTATATCCGATAGATAGTTAGATTGCATGGAGTTCCTTTGTCTATCATCTTAGATAGAGCTATTCAGTTTAACTCTCAATTTTGGAAAGCTTTTAAGAAGGGTCTTGGTACCTAAGTTCATCTTAGTTCAGCTTTTCATCCGCAGACAGATGGTCAGGCAAAGAGGACTATTCAGACTTTAGAAGATATATTGATGGCATATGCTCTTGATTTCAAAGGTAGTTGGGATGAGCATTTACCGTTGATTGAGTTTGCTTATAATAACAGTTACCATGCTAGTATTCAGATGGCTCCGTTTAAGGCTCTTTATGGGCGAAGATGTAGGTCGCCAGTTAGTTGTTTCAAAGTGAGTGAGGCCATTTGATTGGGCTAGACATGGTATTTTAAGGCCATGGAGAAAGTTTAGTTCATTAGAGAGAGATTAAAAGTAGTCTAGATTCATCAGAAATCTTATACAAACGTAAGAAGAAAAGATATTGGGTTCGAGGTTTGTGATCTTGTGTACCTGAAAGTTTCACCCATGAAAGGGGTGAACAGATTTGTCAAAAAGAGAAAGCTTAGTCCCCGGTATGTCAGTCCATTTCGGGTTTTGAGTCGTGTTGGGAAGGTGGCGTATGATCTTGAGTTACCCACAAACTTATCCTCAGTTCATCGAATATTCCATGTGTCCTTATTGAAGAATGGGCGATTTAGCTATTATAGTTCCTCTAGAAAGCACAGATATTCAGAATAGCCTTTCTTACGAAGAAGTCCCAGTAAAAATTCTTGATCATCAAGGTTCGTAGACCGAGGAACAAAGAGGTTCCCTTAGTCAAAGTTCTGTGGCAAAATCAGTCCGTTGAGGGTGCTACTTGGAAGCAAAATCAGACATGCATACCAAGTATCCTCATCTCTTCTCCACGAACTCAACTCAACCGAAGGTAATAGTCTTCCTTCATTCAGTTCTTTTCCAGTCTCAGATTCAGCTATATAGTTGTTTTCATATAAACTCATGCATTAGCAAATCAATTCAATAGCTCAATATTTTGAGATTCAGTTATTCAGTTTATTTCAATTGTGCATGATAGCTTATAGCCTCAGATTCCCAATATTTTTCAGTTTATCTAGCCACATTCGAGGACGAATGTTTCCAAGGGCGAGATATTGTAACACCTCATAGTTTTCCTAGCTAAAATTCATTCCTAGAACGTTAAGGAATAGCTACGAAAATGAAGAATATTTATTTCGTGTGAAATTTTTCAGATTTAGACCTCTCATTGTGTGGAAAATTGAATAAGCTTTCCATTGATACCAAATTCGCCTAAATTCAAAACTCGGTGAAGGAGTTATGACGTTTTTAAGTTAACAGTGTGCCACCTGGGCACTCGGCGCATCGTGGAGAAGGCTAAAATGATAATTGTCAAATTTTAGTGGCCCTCCGTGATAGCCCCACATCGCGGAGAATCCCAAATTCCCAATTGCCAAATTCCAGTGAGACTCTGCGATCTTAACGCGTCATGGAAGAGTCCCATTTCACATTTGGCAATTTCTAATAAGCCTACAGGATATTAGCGCGTCGCGCCAGAGGCAAAAATAGAAATCCAAAGGGACACCGCGATTGTGGCACGTCGTGGTGAATGCCAAGTTCCCACTCATTCTTTTCCAGTGAGACACCGCGATAGTGGCGTGTCGCGGTGTCCTAGTAAATTGGAATTTTTGGTTGTTTTTTCAATTCTAGTTTAAAGTTTAATAGGCGTATTTTGGTCAATCCCCAAGGCCCCAATCCATCCAAATCATAAGATTAAGTATATTCAAGGCATTTTCTGCCCAAATTCATCCATTCCCTCTCAAAGCAAAACCCTAAAGCTCCCAAAGCTTCCTCTCCAAGAAATCAAAACCCTCTATTGATTCTCCAAGTGTAATACCCCAAAAAATCCAAACCAATATTAGAGCCATGTACCAAGATCATGCATAGTACATCATGGTTTTTTATAGTTTTATGAGTAGGTTAGATGTATACTAAGGCTTCAAATAACTCCCAGCTATCAGACGAATCAAAACATTCCTGACCGATTGAATTCTTGAGAAGGATATTGGTATAGTCAACTTCAAATGAGCATAGCTCTCATTATAATTGGAATTTTTGAGCTTATGACCTATAAAAAGATATATAATTGAATTAGTTTTCCAACAATACCAATTTTGCCTAAATCCGATATCAGAGCAAAGAGTTATTCCTATTTTACTCCAGCATGTCAGGCTAGAAACAGTGTGACGACATTCGTGATAACTTACCATATTTATGACGCCCTATCGGCAGAAACCAGATCCTAAGTGACGACATTCGTGAAAGCTTACCATATTTGTGACACCCTATCACAAAGGTCGTCAGCCTTAGGCATAAACCAGCTCCTAAGTGACGACATTCGTGACAACTTACCACATTTGTGACGCCCTATCACGAAGGTCATCATCCTTAGGCAGAAACCAGCTCCTAAGTGATGTCATTTGTGACAGATTACCATATTTTTGATGCCTTATCATGAAGGTCATCAGCCTTAGGCAGAAACCTGCTCCTAAGTGACGACATTTGTGACAGGTTACAACATTTGTGACGCCTTATCATGAAGGTCGTCAGCCTTAGGCAGAAACCAGCTCCTAAATGACAACATTCATGACAGCTTACCACATTTGTGACGACCTATCATGAAGGTCATCAGCCTTAGGTATAAACCAGCTCCTAACTGACGACATTCGTGACAACTTACCACATTTGTGATGCCCTATCACAAAGGTCGTCAGCCTTAGGTAGAAACCAGCTCCAAAGTGACGACTTTCGTGATAGCTTACCACATTTGTGATTCCCTATCACGAAAGTCGTCAGCCTTAGGCAGAAACTAGATCCTAATTGATGACATTCGTGAAAGCTTACCACATTTGTGACGCCCTATCACGAAGGTCGTCAGCTATGATTTTTCAGCAACTGGAAATTTATTTCATAAGGGTATTTTGGTCATTTTCTTCACCTTCCACAAGTTATAATCCTAAAGAGGCATAATTTTTCCCATTTTTTTTCAGTTAAGCATCTCAAAATCCCTCTCTTATGCTCTCAACCACAAGATTAGGGTTTCCATCAAAATCATCTCTCAAAAGCAAGATTCAAGCCTTTTTCGAAGATAATTGAGAATTAAGTTTCCCAATCCAAGAACTCTCTAGCAAATCATCAAGGTTTCCTTTCTAAGGTATGCGTAGTGTTCATCTATGGATCCAATCCGTTCATAGAGCTCAAGAACCATGTTTTAACTATTATTTTGTAAACTTTTAGCGGTGATTTGAGTATGTACATGTTGACAATTGTTGTTTAAGTTTCAATATGATGTCTAAAGGTGTTTTCATGGAATATATATGTTTGTTAATTGAAAAACATGAACTTTTGGTGGTTTAATATGGTGCAAGTATGAAACTCACCTATGCCTTAAAGAATGCATGCAAGGTGTTTGATAAAATGCTTAGGATGCTAGAAATTCATGTTTGTATGGTTCTATGATCTCTAAATGACAAGTCCATGTTAGCTATATACTTCAATATGAATCCCATGCTTTTCATGTATTGCTATTGTGGTGGTATGAAGCATGTAAGATAATGGAGATATATAATTTATACACAAAATATATCCATGCATTCCCTACAATATTTAAGATGTTGAATAACTATATGAAATATGATATCCCCTACTTATGATATTATGAATTGTGGACTCAAATATTGTGAACAAGTTATGTCATGTGTGTCATTTTCCTTCTATTGAGTCCTGGGGGTATTCGTACCCAAAAAAAATAGTTGTGTTCCTAGAGCCATGTCATGTTGTCACGATAATCTTAGTCAAGCTATAATATATAGAACTCAGTCAGTCATGTGACTCAAGAAAACCTCAGAAATCTCATGATCTCAGTTAACTCTCAGATAATAATACTACTCCGTTAGTCAACGAAAGTCAGTTAGTTTGTCCATGTACAGCTAGTTAAATCATGTTTAGTCTCTTCAGATTGGAGTAGAAGTTAGCACCGAGTGAACCCAAGGATGGGGATTCACCTACCAGTTTAGGGTGTGATTCTTAGCAGTCATCCTTGTGTTCCAGAACTACGTAGCCAACGTAGGTTGAGACATCTTAGCCTATCAAATTAGGGTTGATGAGGTGGCTTAACCTGTTAATTTAGGGTTCCCACCGTTCTCCTTTCGAATACCTGCCAGCTAAGGGTCACCCACAACTGTTCTTACTAGTGGCACGGTATTGACACCCCTCCAGTCAGGGCAGAGATTGGACCCTAACTTAGCTATATATGTTATTGGGGCATGTCGGTTAAACAACTACCTCCCACAGTTTCAGAATCAGTCTCAGTAAAAGAACTCAGATAGGTCTTCAGATTTTAGTATATCAGGACTATCAGATACAGTCAGACTCAATTACAGTACGAAACTTAGATAGTTTCATCAAATTCAGGATTGTCAGATACAGTCGCCCATGTTATCAGAATTTCAGTATCAGTCATATTAGCCATCAGTAAACCATGTATTAGCATACAGGACTAGCTATCATGCACCCACGATTTCAGTTACTATGCATGCATGTTTGTACTCTTACGTTCATGTCAGTCAGACAGTTAGCATTGTTCATGCATGTAAACCCTGTTTATATTTAGCCTACTTTACTCGTATACTCAGTATATTCCCTTGTACTGATGCATTTGCACTATGATGCTTTTTTTTCATGTTACACCATAGGTTTAGAGACACGAGCTCCAGATCAGCAGTAGCAGTAGCATTTCCTGCCGCAGAGATTTAGTGAGTCCTCTTCATTCGAGGACAATATGATTCGATTTATTCATTATTTTAGCCAGTTATCAGTTTACAGAGTTATTTGGAGACATGTTTCTTCAACTCCTTATTCAGACAACACTTAAAGGCTTTCAGATTCAGTATTTAGACTTATGTTAAGATTTGATTCAGTTTTCAGTTGTTTTGGGTATCTTTCACCCATATAGATATTATGTTTTGACAGATTCTTTATTCAGTTGAATGTTATGGCCTATATGTTCATGTTTTCTGCATTATTATGTTATATATTGTAGTATACAAGTACAAATATCAGTCATAGGTTAGCTTATGATCCTTCGGGGTCATAAGCACCGTGTAGCATTCCGGTTCAGAAAAATTAGGGCGTGACACCAAGAAAGCTTAAGATTGAGGATTCCCAATGCAAGATAATCAAGAACTCATTCTCAAGAACTCATCCCTAAGAACTCAAATAGGGATCGACAACTCAAGTTTCTTCATCTAATCATCTATCAAGGTATGTGGGATTTATGAACAAGGATCTTCTTTCTTTCTTGTATCCAAAACCAAGTTTTCTATTACATATTCATATAGTTTTGAATGTTTATACATGATTTTAAATTAGGGTTCATACCCCTTGTTCCCAATTGCAAGATTATAAGTTTTTGAATGATTTTAAAAGTTGGATTGCTTGTCTATGTTCATATTTTCATAGATATTGCAGAAATTTGCAGATTTTAAGTTGATTTATGAATCTTTACATTACCAAGCATAAGTATTATGTTATTTTAACATGATATTGAAGCATGGATTACTATCCCAAGATTGATTATTATGATTTAAGAAAGATGATGATTTAAGCATCTTATGAGCAGATTATTTATAGTTTTTAGTAAAGCTTTGATCTTTTGATTACTGGTTTAGCTTTGGAATCCACTTTGCAGATTATTATAGCTTACAAAACTTAGAATAGCTTTATTTACAGATTTACTCAGATAAATGCATAACTGGTTTTTCATATAAACCCTTATGCTAATTTTAAAAACTGGATTTCCAATGGTTTGAGCATAAAAATTTAAGAGGGAGTAGTATTTAATACTGTGCATGAAGTGTGGGATTAGCTTGCCCTATCTTCCACAGAACTAGGAGCCAACGTAGGCACTGATTGATATTATTACCATTTTTATATAGATGACAGATTTATCTTGTGATCGGTCACATGGAAAGTAGGTTATACTCCCTGGAAAGAGTATGACACCTCACTCTAACGTGAGGTTTCTTCCTTAGAAGGATAAGATGTTGGACTCTATGTAGCTTACATGGTTTATGTAGGTTAAGAAAACCTCCCTGCTAGCTAAAAAAAAGAACATAATAATAGAAAAGCTTTTAGAAAACTAAGTTTATGGCTCACAAATTTATTTAGATTATGTTTTACAGAAAGATAATAGCTTCATATTTTATCTTTCAGATTATAGAGTGAGTCCTTTCTACACTTAGTATGATTTAAAGAGAGAATGCAAGTACAACTTTTAGAACTAAATGTTATGACTCACTAGATTTATAAAGTATGATTTGATTCTCATGATTATTATTTCCAGTATTTCAGATATTTCAGCTTATGTGAGTCATTTACATTTAACATGCATTGATTTATAAATAATGATAATGAGATAATGTTTTACTTATGTATTTCACCCCCATATACTCAGTAGATCCTCAAAGTACTAATCAACATATATATTTATGTGCTACATTATCTTATAATGTAGGTTCAGGTTCTCAATATCAGTAGCATGAGTAGTTCAAGCATCTTCATCTATATCTGATAGTTGGTGAGTCCTCATAGTTCGGGGACTTAGTCATTCAAATATTTCAGCTTATTAGTTTTTATGCTTTAGAAATTTTTTTCAAACAGTTCGAGTTAGCTGGGGGTTTATCCTAGTTACTCTCTATTTATTAGTAGTAGAGGCTTGTCAAACTACGAGTTTTGATTCAGATTATTTAGTATTTATGTTTCAAACATTATTCTCAGATATTTCAGATAGTTTCCACATTCTAGCATGACTTTTATGTCTATACTTACATTATTATGAGATTTACGCTCAGTAGTATGGAAATAGGGTTAGCTTAAGGCTACACGTAGTCTTGAGCACCGTGTGACATTCCGAGACCAAGTTTCGGGGCATTATAAACTTGGAATTAGAGCCTAAGGTTTTAAGAGTCCTAGGCAGTCAAACAAGCCGCATTATGTAGATTCTTGGTCATGGGTGTGAAGCGCACCATATTTTTGAACAAGAGGATACAAAACATTCTTAGGAAATCATCTGTTTCATTCATGATCTATCGTGCTTATAGTATCTCTATCTACTTATTAACTCATGCTCTTAAGTGATAGTTGAAAATGCCTTCTCGTTGTGCTAATACCCACAGAAACGATAACCAGTCACCTTAACCCACCAACTCTTTGAATTAGAATGTGTCGCATGCAGAGTTTCAGGCTGTTTTTTAAGGGCTAGCCCAAGTTCTAACAGCTAATGTTTAGGGCAACCATCAGGCTACTGTCCCACCATAGAAAGATGGTGACTTAGCCATAGCCAAAATTTAATATTTTATGAGAATGAACTCGCCGAAATTCTCTGGGTCGAAGGTAGGTGAGGACCCATAGCTTAATCTAGATTAGGTGAAGAAGATCACCCAGATTATGCATGTTTTTGAAGAAGAGAGTGTAGAGTTGGCATCCTATAGGCTGAAGAATGTCGCACATGATTGGGTAGTGATGTGGAAGAAAAATAAAGGGGAGAATGCGGCTCCCATGTCATGGCAGGTGTTTCAGGATACATTTCTAGATAAGTTCTTCCATGTGAGATGAGAGAATCCAAGATAGAAGAGTTTATGAACCTGAGGTAGCGCTTAATAACGGTAAAGGAATATTACCTCAAGTTCAACCAATTGTCTAAGTATGCCCCTGATCAGATGGCTGACCCTAAGTGAAGCATGAGTAAGTTTGTGACCGATGTGTCTAGGTTGGTAGTTAAGAAGTGTAGGACTACTATGCTCATAAGGGATATAGATCTTGCTATATTGATGATGCACACTCAGTATATTAAGGTAGAGAAGTTAAAGAAAAAAGAGAGAGTAAATAAGAAGGCTAAAATAGGACAGTTTGAGTATGGCCAGGCTAGATCTCAAGGAGAAATCATTCACAGTTTTACAATTGTTCATCTATGCCAGCACCAACTTTAGGTAGTGCTCCCACTCCCAGAGGTAGACAGGAGTAGTGGGGAAAGTCTTCTATGTCCAATTCCCAAAATAGTGTTAGTGGTAGGCCCAATTATCCTCCATGTGCTAGGTGAGATAAGAATCATCCTAGTGAATGTTTTGCTAACCGGAGGGGTTATTTTGGTTGTGGTAGGTTGGGTCATGGTATTAGAGACTTTTCGCACGCTAAGCATGGAAACAAAGATATTCGTCCTCAGACTCAGGCTACTAGTGAACCAGCTCCTATAGGTCACCCAACCCCTCCTCAGGGCGAAACATCTTATACCGGTGGTGGTCAACATCAGAATCAGTTTTATGCCTTATCATCCCATCAGGAGCATGAGGATTCACCAGATATTTTTACTGATATACTTCATGTCTTTCATCTTGATATCTATGTGTTGTTATACCTTGGGTCGAGTTTTTCTTATGTGACCTCATTAATTGTAGTGAATTTTAAGATAAGTTCTGAAAATATCCCTGAGCCCTTCTTGGTTTCTACCTCGATGGGTTAGTCAGTTGTTGTTAAACAAATCTATAGAAAGTGTCCTATCACTATCCTCCATAAAGTCATGTTAGCAGACCTAATAGAGTTAGATATGGTTTACTTTGATCTTATTCTTGGCATGGATTGGCTCCATTTTTGTTATGCATCCATTGATTGTTGCACTCGATTGGTGAAGTTTCAATTTCTAGATGACCTAGTCTTTGAGTTGTCAGGTAATTTAGTGTCTCCCAAGAGTCATTTCATATCTTATCTGAAAGCCAAAAAGTTAATTTCCAAAGGGTGTATCTATTATATAGTTTAAGTCAAAGACATTATGTCTGAGGCTCCAACAGTTCAATCTGTTAGTATAGTGAAAGAGTTTCCTGATGTGTTTCCTAAAAATTTGCCAGGGGTACCTCTCGATAGGGAAATAGAATTTGATATTGACCTTCTTCTAGATACTTAGCCTATTTCTATCCCTCCATATCATATGGCTCCCGCCGAGCTTAAAGAGTTGTAAGAGAAACTCAAAGATCTTTTAGACAAAGGTTTCATAAGGCCTAGTATTTCTCTATGGGGCACTTCTGACCTATTTGTGTGAAATAAAAATGGTTCTTTGCGTATGTGCATTGACTATCATTAGCTGAATAAAGTCACAGTAAAAAACAAATATCCTCTTCCTAGAATTGATAACTTATTTGATCAACTCCAAGGTCCAAGTTATTTCTCAAAGATAGACCTTAGATCCGACTATCATCAGCTTAGAGTAAGGGAACGTGATATTCTAAAAATATCTTTTAGAACACATTACGGTTAATTTGAGTGTCTAGTCATATTTTTCGAGCTAACCAATTCCCCAACATCCTTTATGGACTTGATGAACAGAGTGTTCAAATAGTATCTAGACATGTTTGTCATAGTTTTTATCAATTATTTCTTTTCTACTCTCGTAATGAGGATGATCATGCAGACCATCTTAGAATTGTGTTACAGATCCTTAAAGATCATCAATTTTTCACTAAATTTAGCAAGTGTGAATTTTGGCTAAGGTCAGTAGCTTTCCTTAGTGATATTATTTCTAGTGAGAGTATTAGATTTGATCCCCAAAAAATAAAAGCCATAAATAATTGGCCTAGACTTATCTCTCCATCAGACATTTAGAGTTTCTTGGGTCTATCTAGTTATTACAGATGTTTTTTTGAGGGTTTCTCATCCATAATGTCTCCTATGTCTAGATTGACCCAAAACAAAGTTAAGTTCAAGTGGTCAAATTCTTGCGAGAAGAGTTTTTAGGAGTTGAATACTCAACTCACTTCAGCCCCAGTTTTAGCATTACCTGATGGTACAGATGGCTTTGTGGTTTATTGTGATGCCTCCAGAGTTGGTTTGGGTTGTATTTTGATGCAGAGAGGTAAGGTCATAGCCTATGACTCTAGATAGCTTAAGCCTCAAAAAAATTACCCGACCCACGATCTTGAGTTAGCTGCTGTTGTATTTGATTTGAAAATCTGAAGACATTATTTGTATGGAGTACATGTTAATGTATCCACGGATCAAAAAATTTTGCAGTATGTGTTTAGTCAGAGGGATTTGAATATTCGACAGAGGATATGGTTGGAATTATTGAAGGATTATGATATGAGTGTATTGTATCATCTGGGCAAGGCTAATGTAGTGGAAGACACCCTTAGTAGACTGTTTATAGGCAGTGTTGCTGATGTGGAGAATGATAAGAAAGAGTTAGCCTGAGAGGTGCATCAATTAGTCAGATTGGGTGTTAGATTAGTTGATTCCACTTAAGAAAATATTTGGGTTCAGAGTAGTTCTGAATCTTCCCCTGTTTTGGAAGTGAAAGAGGAGCAACATAAGGGTCATAGTTTGGTTAAACTAAAGGAGTCGGTTAAAGACCAAAAGGTAGAGGTTTTCTCCCAAGGTGGAGATGGTGTATTGAGATACCAAAGTAGATTGTGTGTGCCTTATGTTGATGATTTGAGACTGCGGATTATGGCAGAAGCGCATGGTGCATATCATTCTATTCGTCGTGGTGCTTTCAAGATATACCACAACTTGCGAGAAATCTATTGGTTGAGTGATATGAAGAGAGATATAGCTGAGTTTATGGCCAAGTGTTCAACATGTCAATAGGTTAAGGTAGAGCACCAAAGACTCAGTGGTTCATTGCAAGAGTTTGGTATTCCCACTTGCAAGTTGGAAGAGGTGAATATGGATTTTATGACTGGTTTACCCCATTCGCGTCATCAGTATGATTCAATTTGGTTTATGTACACAAATTGACTAAGTCAGCAGATTTCTTGCCAGTTCACACGTCTTATACGGTTGAAGATTATGCTAAGTTGTATATCTGAGAAATAGTTAGATTGGATGGAGTTCCTTTGTCTATCATCTCAGATAGAGCTACTCACTTTACCTCTCAGTTTTGGAGAGCTTTTTAGAAGGGTCTTGCTACCCAAGTTCATCTTAGTTTATCTTTTTATCCGCAGACAGATGGTCAGGCAAAGAGGACCATTCAGACTTTAGAAGATATATTGAGGGCATGTGCTCTTGATTTCAAAGGTAGTTGGGATGGGCATTTACCGTTGATTGAGTTTGCTTATAATCACAATTACCATGCTAGTATTCAGATGGCTCCATTTAAGTCTCTTTATGGGCAAAGAGGTAGGTTGCCAGTTAGTTGGTTCAAAGTGGGTGAGGCCATTTGATTAGGCCAGACGTGGTATTTTAAGGCCATGGATAAAGTTTAGTTGATTAGACAGAGATTGAAAGTAGTCCAGAGTCATCAGAAATCTTATACAGACGTAAGAAGAAAAGATATTATGTTTGAGGTTGGTGATCTTGTCTACTTGAAAGTTTCACCCATGAAAAGGGTGAAAAGATTTGTCAAAGAGGGGAAGCTTACTCCCCGGTATGTCGGTCGATTTCGGGTTTTGAGTCGTGTTGGGAAGGTGGCATATGAGCTTGAGTTACCCACAAACTTATCCTTAGTTCATCCAATATTTCATGTGTCCTTCTTGAAGAATGGGCGATTTAGCTGTTATAGTTCCTCTAGAAAGCACAGATATTCAGAATAGCCTTTCTTATGAAGAAGTCCCAGTAAAGATTCTTGATCATCAGGTCCGTAGACCAAGGAACAAAGAGGTTCCCTTAGTCAAAGTTCGGTGGCAAAATCAGTTCGATGAGGGTGCTACTTGGGAAGCAAAATCAGACATGCATACCAAGTATCCTCATCTCTTCTCCACAAACTTAGACTCAATCGAAGGAATAGTCTTCCTTCATTCATTTCTTTTCCAGTCTCAGATTCAGCTATATAGTTGTTTTCATGTAAACTCATGCACTAGTAAATCAGTTCAATAGCTCATTATTTTGAGATTCAGTTATTCAGTTTATTTCAATTGTGCATGATAGCTTATAGACTCAGATTCTCAGTATTTTTCAGTTTATCTAGCCACATTCAAGGACGAATGTTTCCAAGGGCGAGATATCGTAACACCTTATAGTTTTCCTAGCTAAAATTCATTCCTAGAATGTTAAGGAATAGCTACCAAAATGAAGAATATTTATTTCGTGTGAAATTTTTCAGATTTAGACCTCCCATTGTGTGGGAAATTGAATAAGCTTTCCATTGATACCAAATTTGCCTAAATGCAAAACTCGGTGAAGGAGTTATGACATTTTTAAGTTAACAGTGTGCCACCTGGGCACTCGGCGCATCACGGAGGAGGGTAAAATGATAATTTTCAAATTTCAGTGTCCCTCCGTGATAGCCCCACACGTCGAGAAGCCCAAGTTCCCAATTGTCAAATTTCAGTGAGACTCCTTGATCTAAGAGCGTCGTGGAGGATTCCCATTTCATATTTGGCAATTTCTAATAAGCCTACACGATATTAGCACATCGCGCCAGAGGCCAAAATAGCAATCAAAGGGGCACCGCGACTGTGACACATTATGGTGAATGCCCAGTTCCCACTCATTCTTTTCCAGTGAGACACCGGGATAGTGGTGCGTTGCGGTGTCCTAGTAAATCAAAATTTTTGATCATTTTTTCAATTTAGTTTAAAGTTTAATAGGTGTATTTTGGTTAATTCCCAAGGCCCCAATCCATCCAAAACATAAAATTAAGCATATTCAAGGCATTTTCTGCCCAAATTCATTCATTCCCTCTCAAAGCCAAACCCTAAAGCTCCCAAAGCTTCTTCTCGAAGAAATCAAAACCCTCCATTGATTCTCCAAGAAAGCATAAGATTGAGGATTCCCAATGCAATATAATCAAGAAATCATTCTTAAGAACTCATTCCTAAGAACTCAAATAGGGATCGACAACTCAAGTTTCTTCATCTAATCATCTATCAAAGTATGTGGGGTTTATGAAAAAGGATCTTTTTTCATCCTTGCATCCAAAACCGAGTTTTCTATTACATATTCATATGGTTTTGAATGTTTATACATGATTTAAAATTAGGGTTCATACCCCTTGTTCCCAATTGCAAGATTATAAGTTTTTGAATGATTTTAGAAGTTAGATTGCTTGTCTATGTTCATATTTTCATAGATATTGCAGAAATTTGCAGATTTTAAGTTGATTTATGAATCTTTACATTACCAAGCATGAGTATTATGTTATTTTAAAATGAGATTGAAGCATGGATTGCTATCCCAAGATTAATAATTATGATTTAAGAAAGATGATGCTTTAAGCATCTTATGAGCAGATTATTTATAGTTTTTCAGTAAAGCTTTGATCTTTTGATCACTGGTTTAGCTTTGGAATTCACTTTGTAGATTATTATAGCTTACAGAACTCAGACTAGCTTTGTTTACAGATTTACTTAGATAAATGCATAAATTGTTTTTCATATAAACCCTTTGCTAGTTTTAAAAACAGGATTTCCAATGGTTTGAGCATACAAATTTAAGAGGGAGTAGTATTTAGTACCGAGTGGGAGGTGTGGGATTACGTGCCCTATATTCCACAGAACTATGAGCCAACAGAGGTACTGATTGAGATTATTACCATTTTTATATAGATGACAGATTTAGCTTTTGATCGGTCACATGGAAAGTAGGTTATACTCCCTGGCAAGAGTATGACACCTCTCTCTAACGTGAGGTTTCTTCCTTAGAAGGATAAGATGTTGGACTCTATGTAGCTCACATGATTTATGTCGGTTAAGAAAACCTCCCTGCTAGCTAAAAGAAAAGAAAATAATAACACAAAGGCTTTTAGAAAACTAAGTTTAAGGCTAACAAATTTATTCAGATTATGTTTTACAGAAAGATAATAGCTTCAGATTTTAGCTTTCAGATTTTAGAGTGAGTCCTTTCAACACTTAGACAGTATGATTTAAAGAGAGAATGCAAGTACAACTTTTAGAACTAAATGTTATGACTCACTAGATTTATAAAGTATGATTTGATTCTCATTATTATTATTTCTAGTATTTCAGATATTTAAGCTTATGTGAGTCATTTACATTTAACATGCATTGATTTATAAATGATGATGATGAGATAATGTTTCACTTATGTATTTCACCCCCATATACTCAGTAGATCCTCAAAGTACTGATCCACATATATATTTATGTGCTACATTGTCTTATAATGTAGGTTCATGTTCTCAGTATCAGTAGCATAAGTAGATCAAGCATCTTCATCTATCTCTGCTAGTTAGTGAGTCTTCATAGTTCAGGGACTTAGTCATTCAGATATTTCAGCTTATTAGTTTCTATGCTTTAGTAATTTTTTTCAGACAGTTTGAGTTAGCTGGGCGTTTGTCCTAGTTACTCTCTAGTTATTAGTAGTAGAGGCTTGTCAGACTGCTAGTTTTGATTCAAATTAGTCAGTATTTATGTTTCCGACATTATTCTTAGATATTTCAGATAGTTTCCGCATTCTAGCATGGCTTTTATGTCTATACTTCCATTATTATGAGATTTATGCTCAGTAGGATGCAAATAGGGTTAGCTTAAGGCTACACGTAGTCTTGAGCACCGTGCGACATTCCGATTAGCTTAAGGCTACACGTAGTCTTGAGCACCGTGTGACATTCTGAGACCAAGCTTTGGGGCGTTATAAACTTGGAATCAGAGCCTAAGGTTTTAAGAGTCCTAGGGAGTCAGACAAGCTGCATTACGTAGAGTCTTGGTCATGGGTGTAAAGCATGCCATATTTGTTAACAAGAGGCTACGAAACATTCTTAGGAAACTATCTCTTTCATTCATGATCTATCGTGCTTATAGTATCTCTATCTGCTTATTAACTCATGCTCTTACGTGACAGTTAAAAATGCCTTCTCGTCAAGCAGATGCCCGCAGAAACGATAACCAGTCACCTCAACCCACCAATTCTTTGAATCAAAATATGTCGCATGCAGAGTTTTGGGCTGTCTTTCAAGGGCTAGCAAAAGTTGTGACAGCTAATATTCAGGCAACCATCAGGCTATAGTCCCACCTCAGCAAGATGGGGACTTAGCCATAGCCAAAATTTGAGATTTTATAAGAATGAACTCGCTAAAATTCTTTGGGTCGAAGGCAGGTGAGGACCCCCAGCTTTATTTAGATGAGGTGATTAATCACCAAGATTATGCATATTTCTGAAGAGGAGAGTGTAGATTTGGCATCCTATAGGTTGAAGGATGTCGCATATGATTGGGTAGTGATGTGGAAGAAAAGTAAAGAGGAGAATGTGGTTCCCATGTCATGGCAGGTGTTTCAGGATACATTTTTAGATAAGTTCTTCCCATTTGAGATGAGGGAAGCCAAGATAGAAGAGTTTATGAACCTGAGGCCGCGCTTAATAATGGTGAAGGAGTATTACCTCAAGTTTAACCAGTTGTCTAAGTACGCCCCTGATCAGATGGCTGACCCTAGGTAAAACATAAGTAAGTTTGTGACCGATGTGTCTAGGTTAGTAGTTAAGGAGTGTAGGACTACTATGCTCATAAGGGATATAGATTTTGCTAGATTGATGATACACGCTCAGCAGATTGAGGTAGAGAAGTTGAATAAAAGAGAAAGAGAGTAAATAAGAAGGCTAAAATAGGGTAGTTTGAGTATGGCTAGTCTAGATCTCAAGGAAGAAATCGTTCATAATTTTAGAATCATTCATCTATACTGGCACCATCTTCAGCTAGTTCTTCCGCTCCCAGAGGTAGACAGGAGTAGTGGGGTAAGTCTTCTATGTCCAGGTCCCAGAATAGTATTTTTGGTAGGCCCAATTATCCTCCATATGCTAGGTGAGATAAGAGTCATCCTGGTGAATGTTTAGCTAACCAGAGGGTTTGTTTTGGTTGTGGTAAGTTGGGTCATAGTATTAGAGACTGTCCGTACGCTAAGCATAGAAACAGAGATGTTCATCCTCAGACTCTGGCTACTAGTGAACCAACTCCTATAGGTTACCTAGCCCCTTCTTAGGGCAAATCATCTTGTACCGGTGGCGGTCAATATCAGAATTGGTTTTATGCCTTATCATCCCATCTGGAGCAGGAGGATTCGCTAGATATTTTTACTGATATGCTTTGTGTCTTTCATCTTGATGTTTATGTGTTGTTAGACCCTGGTTCGAGTTTCTCATATGTGACCTCATTAGTTGCAGTGAATTTTGAGATAAGTTCTCAAAAAAGTCCCTGAGCCCTTCTTGGTTACTACCCCGATGGGTGAGCCAATTTTTGTTAAATAAATCTATAGAAAGTGTCCTATCACTGTCCTTCATAAAGTTATGTTAGTAGACCTAATAGAGTTAGATATGGTTAACTTTGATCTTATCCTTGGCATGGATTGGCTCTATTCTTGTTATGCATCCATTGATTGTCGCACTCTAGTGGTGAAATTTCAGTTTCTAGAAGAGCCAGTGTTTGAGTGGTCAAGTCATTCAGTGTCTCCTAAGAGTCATTTCATATCTTATCTGAAAGCCAGAAAGTTAATTTCCAAAGGGTGTATCTATTATCTAGTTTGCATTAAAGACATTACGTCTAAGATTTCAACAGTTCAGTCAGTCAGTGTAGTGATGAGTTTCCTGATTTCTTTCCCGAAGATATAGCAGGTGTACCTCCTGATGGGAAATAGAATTCGGTATTAACCTTCTTCTAGATACTCAGCCTATTTTTTTCCCTCCATATTGTATGGCTCCCACTGAGCTTAAAGAGTTGATAGAGAAACTTAAAGATCTTTTAAACAAAGGTTTCATAAGCCCTAGTATTTCTCTATGATGATCTCCCATCCTATTCGTGCAAAAGAAAGATGGTTCTTCGTATATGTGCATTGACTATCGTCAGCTGAATAAAGTCACAGTAAAAAACAAATATCCTCTTTCTAGAATTGATGACTTATTTGATCAACTCCAAGGTGGAAGTAATTTCTCAAAGATAGACCTTAGATCTGACTATCATCATCTTAAAGTAAGGGAATATGATATTCCAAAAATAGTTTTCAGAATATGTTACGGTCATTTTGAGTTTCTAGTCATGTCCTTTGGGCTAACCAATGCCCCAACAACGTTCATGTACTTGATGAACAGGGTATTCAAATAGTATCTGGACATGTTTGTCATAATCTTTATCGATGATACTTGTCTACTCTCATAGTGAGGATGATCATGCAGACCATCTTAGAATTATGTTACAGACCCTTAGAGATCATCAATTGTTTATCAAATTTAGCAAGTGAAAATTTTGGCTAAGGTCAGTAGCTTTCCTTAGTCATATTATTTCCAGTGAGGGTATTAGAGTTGATCCCCAAAAGACAGAAGCCATAAAGAATTGGCCTAGACCTATCTCTCAGTCAGACATTAGGAGTTTCTTGGGTGTAGCTAGTTATTACAGACGGTTTTTTAGGGTTTCTCATCCATAGTGTCTCCTATGTCTAGATTGACCCAAAATAAAGTTAAGTTCCAGTGGTTAGATTCCTGCGAGAAGAGTTTTTAGGTGTTGAAGACTCAACTCACTTCAACCCCAGTTTTAGCATTACCTAATGGTACAGATGGTTTTGTAGTTTATTGTGATGCCTCCAGAGTTGGGTTGAGTTTTGTTTTAATGCAGAGAGGTAAGGAGCCTATGCCTCTAGACAACTTAAGCCTCATGAAAATAATTACCCGACCCATGATCTTGAGTTAGTTGTTGTTATGTTTGCTTTGAAAATTTGAAGATATTATTTGTGCGGAGTGCATGTTGATGTGTTCAGAGATCACAAAAGCTTACAATATGTGTTTAGTCAGAGAGATTTGAATCTTCTCCAAAGGAAATGGTTAGAATAGTAGAAGGATTATGATATAAGTGTTTTGTATCTTTCAGGTAAGGCCAATGTAGTGGCAGATGCCCTTAGTAGACTGTTTATGGGCAGTATTGCTAATGTGGAGACTGATAAGAAAGATTTAGCTCAAGAAGTGCATCGATTAGCCAGATTGGATGTTATATTAGTTGATTCTGCTTAAGGGAATATTTGGGTTCAGAGTAGTTTCGAATCTTCCCTAGTTTTGGAAGTGAAAAAGAAGCAAGATAAGGATTCTAGTTTGGTCAAACTGAAGGAGTCGGTTAAATACCAAAAGGTAGAGGTTTTATCCTAAGGGGGAGATGGTGTGTTTAGATACCAAAGTATATTGTGTATTCCTTATGTTGATGATTTGAGATAGCAGATTATGGCGAAAACGCATGGTGCGTGTCATTCTATTCATCCTGGTTCTTCCAAGATGTACTGTGACTTGCGAGAAATCTATTGGTAGAGATGTACAATGAGAGATATAACTAAGTTTCTGGCCAAGTGTGCAACATGTCATCAAGTTAAGGTAAAGCACTAATGACCTGGTGGTTCGTTACAAGAGTTTGGTATTCCCACTTGGAAGTGGGAAGAGGTGAATATGGATTTTGTGACTGGTTTACCCTATTCGCGTCGTCAGCATAATTCAATTTGGGTTATTGAAAATAGATTGACTAAGTCAGTGCATTTATTGCTAGTACACACGTCTTTTATGGCTGAAGATTATGTTAAGTTGTATATCTGAGAGATGGTTAGATTTCATGGAGTTCCTTTGTCCATCATCTCAGATAGGGGTACTTATTTTACCCCTCAATTTTGGAGAGCTTTTCAGAAGAGTCTTGATACCCAAGTTCATCTTAGTTTAGCTTTTCATCTTCAGACAGATGGTCTGGTAGAGAGGACCATTCAGACTTTAGAATATATATTGAGGGCATGTGCTCTTGATTTCAAAGGTAGTTGGGATGACCATTTACCGTTGATTGAGTTGGCTTATAATAACTGTTACCATGCTAGTATTCAGATGGTATCGTTTGAGGATCTTTATGGGCAAAGATGTAGGTCGCCAATTGGTTGGTTTAAAGTGGGTGAGGCCATTTTGATTGGGCCAGACATGGTGTTTTGAGGCCGTGGAGAAAGTTTAGTCGATTAGAGAGAGATTAAAAGAAGCTCGGAGTTGTCAAAAATCTTATGCAGACGCAAGAAGTAAAGATCTTGAGTTCGAGGTTAGTGATCTTGTGTACCTGAAAGTATCACCAAAGAAAAGGGTGAAGAGATTTGGCAAAAAGGGGAAGATTAGTCCCCAATATGTCAGTCCCTTTTGGGTTTTGAGTCGTGTTGGGAAGGTGGCGTGTGAGCTTGAGTTACCCACAGACTTATCCTCAGTTCATCCAGTATTCCATGTGTCTTTGTTAAAGAAGTGAATGGGCGATTCAGTTGTTATAGTTCCTCTAGAAGGCACAGATATTCAGAATAACCTTTGTTACGAAGAAGTCCCAGTAAAGATTCTTGATCATCAGGTCCGTAGACTGAGGAGCAAAGAAGTTCCCTTAGTCAAAGTTCTATGGCGAAATCAGTCCGTTGAGGGTGGTACTTGGGAAGCAGAATCAGACATGTATACCAAGTATCCTCATCTCTTCTCCACGAACTCGGACTCCGCCGAAGGTAATAGTATTCCTTCATTCAGTTCTTTCCCAGTATCAAATTCAGCTATATAGTTGTTTTCATGTAAACTCATGCACTAGAAAATCAGTTCAATAGCTCATTATGTTGAGATTCATTTATTCAATTTATTTCAGTTGTGCATGATATCTTATAGCCTCAGATTCCCAGTATTTTTAAGATTATCTAGCCACATTCGAGGACGAATGTTTCTAAGGAGGAGATATTGTAACACCTTATAGTTTTTCTAGCTTAAATTCATTCATAGAATGTTAAGGAATAGCTCTCAAAATGAAGAATATTTATTTCGAATGGAATTTTCTAGATTTAGACCTCCCATTATGTGGGAAATTGAATAAGCTTTCCACTGATACCAAATTCACCTAAATCCGACACTCGGTGAAGGAGTTATGACTTTTTTAAGTTGACAGTGTGCCACCTGGGCAATCGGTGCATCACAAAGGAGGGTAAAATGCTAATTTTCAAATTCCAGTGGCCCTCCACAATAGCCCCACATCATGGTGAATTCCAAGTTCCCAATTATCAAATTCCAGTGAGACTCCACAATCACGGTGCGTCGCGAAGAAATCCCATTTCATATTTGGCAATTTCCAATGAACCTACATGATTTTGGCACGTTGAGCCAGAGGCCAAAATGGCAATCCAAACGGGCACCACGATTGTGGCGCATCGTGGTGAACGCCTAATTCCCACTAGTCCTTTTTCAGCGAGACACTGCAATAGTGGCGCGTTACGGTGGCCTAGTAAATCAGAATTTTTGGTCGATTTTTCAATTCCAATTTAAAGTTTAATAAGGGCATTTCGGTCAATCCCCAAGGCCCCAATCCATCCAAAACATAATATTAAGCATATTCAAACACTTTATGCCCAAATTAATCCATTCCCTCTCAAAGCAAAACCCTAAAGCTCCCCAAGCTTCTTCTCTAAGAAATCAAAACCCTCCATTGATTCTCCAAGAAAGCATAAAATTGAGGATTTCCAAGGCAAGACAATCAAGAAATCATCCCCAAGGACTCAAATAGGGATCAATAACTCAAGTTTCTTCATCTAATCATATATCAAGGTATGTGAGGTTTATGAACAAGGATCTTTTTTCATTCTTGTACCCAAAACCAAGTTTTCTATTACATAGTCATATGGTTTTGAATGTTTATATATGATTTTAAATTAGGGTTCATACCCCTTGTTCCCAATTGCAAGATTATGAGTTTTTAAATGATTTTAAAAGTTAGTTTGCATGTCTATGTTCATATTTTCATATATATTGCAGAAATTTTTAAATTTTAAGTTGATTTATGAATGTTTACATTACCAAGCATGAATATTATGATGTTTTAACATGAGATTGAAGCATGGATGACTATCCCAGGATTGATTATTATGATTTCAAAAAAGATGATGCTTTAAGCATCTTATGAGCAAATTATTTACAGTTTTCCAGTTAAGCTTTGATCTTTTGATCACTGGTTTAGCTTTTGAATCCACTTTGTAAACTATTATAGCTTACAGAACTCAGAATAGCTTTGTTTACATATTTACTCAGATAAATGCATAACTGGTTTTTCATATAAATCCTTATGCTAGTTTTAAAACTTGATTTCCAATATTTGAGCATACAAATTTAAGAGGGAGTTGTATTTAGCACCGAGCGAAAAGTGTGGGATTAGTGTGCCCTATCTTCTACTGAACTATGAGCCAACGTAGGTACTGATTGAGAGTATTCCGCTTTCTATATGAATGAGAGATTTATCTTGCAATTGATCACTTGAAAAGTAGGTTATACTTCCTGACAAGAGTACGACACTTCTCCCCAACATGAGGTTTCTTTCTTAGGAGGACAAGACATTGGACTCCATGTAGCTCACATGGTTTATGTCGGTTAAGAGAACCTCCCTGCTAACTAGAAGAAAAGAAAAGAATATCATAAAAGCTTTTAGAAAACTAAGTTTAAGTCTCACAAATTTATTCAGATTATATTTTACAGAAAGATAATTGCTTCAGATTTTAGATTTTAGAGTGAGTCCTTTCTACACTTAGACAGTATGATTTCAAGCGAGAATGCAAGTACAACTTTTAGAACTAAATGTTATGACTCACTAGATTTATAAAGTATGCTTTGCTTCTCATGATTATTATTTCCAGTATTTCAGATATTTTAGCTTATGTGAGTCATTTACATTTAACATGCATTGATTTATAAATGATGATGATGGGATAATGCTTTACTTATGTATTTCACTCCATATACTCAGTACATCCTCAAAGTACTAATCCACATATATTTCTATGTGCTACATTATCTCATAATGTAGGTTTAGGTGCTCAGTATCAACAACTTGAGTAGTTCGAGCATCTCCATCTACATCCGACAGTTGGTGAGTCCTCATAGTTTGGGGACTTAGTCATTTAGATATTTCAGCTTATTATTTTTTATGCTTTATTTTTTTCAGACAGCTCGAGTTAGCTGGGGGTTTGTCCCAGTGACTCTCTATTATTAGTAGTAGAGACTTGTCAAACTTCTAATTTTGATTCAGATTATTCATATTGATGTTTCAAACATTACTCTTAGATATTTCAGACAATTTCCGTATTTTAGCATGACTTTTATGTCTATACTTCCATTATTATGAGATTTAAGCTCAGTAGTATGCAGACAGGGTTAGCTTAAGGCTACTCGTAATGTTGAGCACCGTGTGATATTTTGAGACCAGGTTTCGGTGCATCACACATTCAAAGTAGACCCTTGTAGAATCGAATACCAAATTTTGGATGAATCAAAGGCTCTAAGATCAAGTTTGTTCTAAGCGATTCTTATGAACACTTTTTCACCTAGAAAACACATAAAACATGAGGATAAAGATCATGAAACTTATATTCACATGGAAATCATTTGGATTATAACTTATATATGTAGGAATGACGGTTCAAAGTCTAACCTGAAAATATGGGGTGTTACACATCTCTTCTATAAAAAATTAAATGTAGGATATGAAGATAGTGGAACAACTAACCAATTTAGGAAAGTAGAAAAGATAAAAAGAAAAAGAGAAAGATAAAAAAGATATGTTTAGGGGTCTATTTGATTATTTTTTCTGTGAGAAAAAAAGGAGTTCACAATGGTGATGAGAGGCGTTAATAGAACTTCAAGAAAAATATTCTTTTGTATATGTTGTTGTGTTTAACGCTTGATGAAGTTCAATAATGAAGAATAAAAAAATAATGTCGCGTCCAAAGTGTTTTTTGATGAGGTTCACATCCGTTTTCAAGTGTGTGCTGGGTATTAATGGCGAAGAAGAGGAAAAAGAAAAATGTGAGTGTGTTCAATTCTAAAAAAAAAAAAAGAGGTAAAGAGGAAGATAAATAAGAAATATGTAAACAAAAATTTAGGATAAAAATTTGAAAAATAGAAGAGATAAAAAGAGGAACATCAAATTGAATCAGTTGTATATGGTATAAATATAAATCCTTCAAAGTATTACTTTTTTGCTATTTTTGCTATCTGAAAATATTTAAATTAAAGTATTTCTGTGGGGCTTAATAAAGGGATAATGTATTCTAAGGGCTGCAATTTTTTCATTAGAATTTTAGCATAATAAATTTTGGCCTGCCCCACCCCGTTTAAGTCTTCTCCTATCCATTCCCATTAAAGGTTTGCCTTGTATTACCTTGCCTCGCCTCGCCCCAATTGCTATCCCTAATTGAAGGGTAAAAAGAAAAGTTTATAGATAGGACTGAAGAAAATTTCATAAATGTATACTACTCATAAAGTGTATAGCCATGAATCAAACATATCGCAAGATTTAAATAGTCATTTCAAAAGAAATTCAAGTAGAATATAGGTTAACTGCGAATATCTGTAACAATTTTCTTTCATCATAAAAAGTATTAATTTAAACTTTGCTAGTCGATGTATAATTTAAAGGAGTGATGTTAGTAAAGGAGCTAAAAAAGTTGTAGAGGCTAGGTTTATACTATGCGATAATAACAATGATGATAAAATAAAAATGATGGAGACAGAGAGAGGCACCATTGATGCAAAAGAATGGTGAAATTGTGTTAGTAATATACAAAGTACATGAATCGAACATTATGATATGATATTCAACGTAATGAGTATTTATTTGGTAAGTAACTCATCTTAATTAGAAAAACACTAAGTGACAAAGTGATTAACTAAAATTATAGCAGAAGTATAATTATTTATTTATTGCTTATTGATATTAGTTTAAATGAAAGGAAAAGACAATTTGCTTACCGTACTAAATTTCAAATTTTAAATATATAACTGCATTTTTTTTATTAATCGTTATGTCAAGGTTGACTTGAGAACAACTCAACTAACTCCATGATATACCTACTAACTTTGACAAGATCATATATCGAACACTTTTATCCATCAAATTTTCGACACATGTGAAGAAATCATAATATTTTTTGACTATTTTAGAATATGAACTTGACTCCTTATGACTTACACTTCACTGATTGCATATAACTAGGTCTTTTTTTTATGAAAAGTTAAAAGAATACATATAACAAGATTGATGGGCATAAATAGAATATCCTTCATGTATCATTACAATAACAACAATAAAATAATAGATGAACTACTAGAAATAAATTCATAACTAGGAAATGCAATTAAAAGGAAAGAAGTCATAATAATGATAAAATAAATTTAAAAACATTACATAATGAACATCTTAATTGTGTCCATCATTCTCCTCTCATGTCCATCATTCTCCTCTCTATTATTTTATCATTCGAACTAACTTCATTCTAAGTATTTTGATTCAGTTGTTGCTTCCTTTCTTCATGTTTAGTCCGCTTACACGCAAATAACTTTAACAAACTTTTAATTTCTCTATACTCAAGTTCATCGAATCGTTTTCTTGCATTAACAAGTTCATTGAAGAGGTTCTCCATTTCCATCTTCTCAACCTTTTGCTCCATTTGATCAATATATTTTTCTTGTGCATCTACAATTGATTGAAGATAAGTTTTATGTTTTTGAAACTTAACTAGCTTTTTGATTTCAATGCACGCTAACTAATTCTCGACTCATTCTTTGGCCTGGATTATATCTGGCCAAACGAAAATATTACTTTCTGCTTGATTAAAAGTAATAATACCTACTTCTGTATCACATTGGATGGACAACTCCTTAGCTTTCTTACTCAATGATGTAAATCTTTTCTCTAGAATAGCTTTTTTGGTTTTTGAATCAAGATTTCTAGTGGTTCTGACCCCTTTTTTAGTCATATCTAGGCACACAAAAAATCAAAAGAGCAAAACATATGAGTTAGTACCTCTATTTGAATGTGTGTGTATATATATGTATGATAATAACAAATTACTAAATAATCTAATTGCACAATCTGGTATTTATGTTATATTTAAACTACTTTTCTTAATACATAAAGTTAAAATCATATAATTCAATATCCAAGTTGAAGTAATATAATTTTGTTCCATAATAATTATATTTCAAACTGGCAAATGAAAATAATAATTTGTGTACACAACATACTGAGTGTATTAAGAGTGAAATTTATTATAATTTTTTAATCATCTAAAGATATCTAATTATATCTATATTATAATTAAAGTATGAAGGACCTGAAAAATATTGTTTGAATTTTTTGCCATTCATTAACAGTTTTTGTTTTTGACAGAATTGTCTTTTCACTGTTTTTCTAATATTAAAATTTAAAAATTAATTAAATATATTTATGGTATGACCTTTCCTTATTAAAAGTCATCAAAATTAATAACAACTAAATACTTTTCATTGATTTAAGAATTGCAAATCAACTAAATTTGACTTTAAGAAGATTCGAAAAATCTAGAAATAGATATAAAAGTATTAGAATAAAGAATTTTAAGAAGTACCCAATTTTTAAAAGTTTTAAATGCGTAATAAGAATGTAATCTATGATTTTGTAAGAATTTAATCTTAAAAAACAAGAAAAATTTTTAATTATTAAGAAAAATAATCGTACAAAAAATATGATTAAATTGATGTGTCTTTCTTAGCCTCTAACAACAAGGGAAGAGGTACTGCATGGTAAACGCAAAAGTGATAATTCATCAACCACTTGAAACTTCAGATGGTAAAATATGTGTGCTTACAATAAAATATATGTATATGTTTACATTATTATATTAACATGTGAATGATCTTTAATAAGTGATTTCAACTTTATATACTTTATTAAAAATCTCCTCAATAGTCAAATTATTTAATTTTAAATAATTAAACGCTACACGTACGAGACACATGGAATTAAACAAGTTATACTAAAAGTGGAAAGCTTCAAAGTGGAAAGTTGGATTACAGTTCTGCCCCTACACTATATTAAAATATTAAAAATGATCTAATTTATATCAACATGCTATAAACCATATAACTAAATAATAAATAGTAATATTATCATATTATACTATAATTTATTATTTTTTTTATTATTATGGGAGCAGTTTTGCTAGAGTGTGATCATTATGAATTTAGTTGTGAATTTGAAAGCATTTAACCATTTGCTTTTAAGTTTTAAAAATCCTACTGTCTCTATTAAAGAAAAATTTGTCTGTTTATTGCTTTTTCTAATAAAGATGTTGATAGTCATTTGCCATGCAGAGTCTCAAAAGGACAACTTTTAAGAACACTTCTATCATTAATGAATTAAATTTAATATTATTAAGTATATTACAATTAACCATCTTTTTTTTTCCTGCAGTTACACATCAATCTGATAATTATTTCTTTATATCTTTAAATATAATTAACGGAATTTCTAAAAAATTTATCAGTTAGACCATAGTGTCAAAATCAACATATATGTTGTTCAAAATTTCTGTTTCTAATTATAGGTTAGTAAAAACATTTTGTGCATTTTTTTGTTCTCTGTAATTTAATTTTGTGTTTTAGGCCCTATCAACTGTAGTTTCTTTGATTTCAAAACTACGAGTCATGACAAGGACTCATGGCTACTGAGAAGAAATATTGTATCTCGGGTTTTTCATTAGTACAAGTTACTAAACGACTCGTAAATAGATAAATCAATGTGGAGACTTGTATGGATAATGGGAAAAAGTTGCATAATTGAACTAACACTTGAACAAACATGTTACATTCAAGATTTATTTTCTTCGTGATAGTAGAAATGCCGATTGAGAGGGCAAGAGTGTCACTACCCAAACCAGGGCCCTGGCCGTGACGGGCATCCCGAACCATGAAGACCCGAGAGCCCTTCTAACTTGCAATCACATACACCATTCATATACAAAAGGAAATGCGAAAATACGAAGCAATACGGAATCATGGTCAGGTTCTAAGTTAAGCATATCAATACGAAAGAAGATCCATCAACATCTAGACAACATCTGTTTCTGTCTGCCAAATCTTTAATACATACGAAAATTAACAAAAACTGTCTGAAACTAGGACAAGGCCCCCAGTGGACCTAAACCAGAATAAATAGCAAGTGACTGAAAAGAAATAGGCCTTCTGAAAAAAAGAAGGCTCACCAACTGCACACTTCACTTCTGACAAGTCAATCTACTGCTTAACGGGACCCTAGGACCGTGTCTCAAAATCCTAAAATATAAGGGGTCAATACAGATGTACTGGTACGTAGAGCAATCCAAAATAAAAAATTTTATTCAACATAGGTGAGAGCAATTTATAGACAGTTTTATATAAAATATATGAAAAACACATGGGCATATTTAAAAGACTCTAAACAATTATCTGAAATCTATGACTCACTCTTTATCTTACTTCTAAGCTAGGTGGTATACCCTACAACTCTGAAATTCCAGGGGCTATATGGAATCTTCCCTTGACTCGGCAGCCAAGCCCCCAACCCGAGTTTGCCGCAAGGGTTAGAGTCTCTGTCTCTGATCACAAGGCACTAGGCCAGCATATAATCCCTCTAGGGGATGAAATGAACCCGTACCGACAAAACACAGTTTTGGACTAGGAGTTCTTGAACTCAAGTCATCTTCGGGCAACCACCTAACCCTCTTTAACCCTATTTTTAGCTCTTTAAAACTTGTATTCTTTGAAATCAAATCTGAAACTCTTACTCTGTTATGGCATTCATTTATATGGCATCGTCATACCATTGACTTGCAAGTCCCATCTCTAGGCAATTCATAGCATATTGTAATATCTTCTTTCAAAACATGAGGTTTGGGACCACCATATAAATCAATAAATTTAAAAGGACTCTTGCTTTTGTAATACCCTTGTTTTTTCTTAGCTTGAAAATCATCTCAAGGATGTTAGAACTTGCCTTGAAATAAGAATTTATTCTTATACACGCAGAATTCTTATAATTTTCACTTCCTATCACGTGAGAAATTGAATAAAAGTTTTCCATCGATACCAATTTCATCAAAATTCGATGTCAGATAAGAAAGTTATGGACATTTTACGAAAAATAGTCAGGCTGCCCCATTTCGACGGTAGCCTCCGACGTACCGTCGGTAGCCCGACGGACCGTCGGTAGCCCGACGGACCATCGGGGCCCTTCATCGAACGAAGGCAGTAGACCCAGTTTATATTCATGTTCAACGGTGTGGCTCGATGGACCATCACAGGTTCAATGGACCGTCGGAGGCCAACATCGCAGACATCCAGTGGGTCATGTTTCTGCCTAGGTTTGACGGTCAGGGCACGATGGACCGTCGCAGGCTCGACGGACCGTCGGGGGTCCTCCATTACATTTTACGTTCAACCCTTCTAGGTCGTTTTAATATGGGTATTTTGGTCATGTAGCACCCGCTTGTATATACCCAATTGTACACGAGTTCAGCCACTTTATCCATTGTTATTCCACAACAACAATTAGGGTTTCTCTCAAGAATCAATTCCCAAGAATAAGAAACCCTAGATGCTAATTCCAAGCCAATAATTCAAGTTTTCCTCCATAGAACTTCAAGAGAATCACAACCCAGGTATGCGTAGTGTTCAAGAATCAATCTTTAAATACTAAATTATTATTGTTTTGTGGTGATATGATCATATTCATGTTGGTGGTTGTTATTTGTGTTATAGAGTAGTATTTTGATGTATTTCATGGAGGTTATGATCATGTTAGTTGGAACCCTTGAATTTGGGTGGTTTAATATGATGAAATGTATGAACACACCTATGCCTTAAACAGTGCATACAAGGTGTTTGATAAAATGCCTAGAATGCTAGAAATCTTGTTTCCAAGGCTCAATAGTATCCAAATGACAAGCCGATGTTAACCATTATGATTCAATATCAATTCCATGCTGTTGTTGTGTTGCTATTGTTATGGTATGAAACATTCATGATAATGGAGTTATACAATATGTACATGATATATATGCACTCCCTACCATGCATAAGATGTTGAGAACTACATGTAGTATAATATCCCCTACTTATAATGTTATGAATTATGAACTTTGTTCTCATGATCAATTAAGTCATATTGTGTCAGTTTCCTTCCATTGAGTCCTGGGGGTACTCGTACCCAAAAAATATAGTTGTGTGCCTAGAGCCATGGCATGTTTTCACGATATCTGAAATCAAGCCATGATTTAGTAGAATTCAGTCAATCATATGACTCAGGAAACCTCATGATCTCAGTCAGTTATCAGTTATCAGTAGCATTCCGTCAGTCAACGGAATTCAGTAAGCTCAGTCCATGTCCAATCAGTTAATCATGTTCAGTCTCTTTAGTTGGGAGTAGAAGTTAGCACCGAGTGAACCCAAGGATGGGAACTCACCTGCCAACAGAGGGTATGATTTCTAGAAGCAATCCTTGCGTTCCAGAACTACGTAGCCAGCGTAGGTTGAGACATCATACCTCCTAGTTGAGGGTAGATGAGGTAGCCTACCTGCCAGTAGAGGGTTCCCACAGTTCTTATTTTGAGTACCTGCCAGTAAAGGGTTCTCACAGCCTGTCTTTACCAGTGGAGTGGTATTGACACCCTTCCAGTCAGGGCAGAGATTGGACCCCAACTTAGCTATAATGGCATACATGGGGCATGTCGGTTAAATAACTATCTCCCACAGTTTCAGTCTCAGTCTCAGTAAAAGAACTCGGATAGTTCTTCAGATTTTAGTATACTAGGACTGTCAGATATAGTAAATTCAGTTACAGTACAAAACTCAGATAGTTCCATCAGATTTAGGACTATCAGACATAGTCACCAATGTTATTAGAATTCTAGTATCAGTCATGTTAGATATCAGTAAACCATGTATTAGCTTACAGATCCAGCTATCACGTATTCATGATATCAGTTATTATGTATGCATGTTTGCACTCTCATGTTCATATTAGTCAGTCAGTCAGCATTGCTCATGCATGTAAACCCTTTGCATTTAGCCTACCTCACTCGTATACTCAGTATTTTCAGTTGTACTGATGCATTTCTGCTATGGTGCTTTTGTGCTATGGTACTTTCTTTTTATGTTACACCATAGGTTCAGAGACATGAGTTTCAGATCAGTAGTAGATTTTAGTTTTAGCAGACAGATTCAGAAGTGAGTCCTTATCCTTTGAGGACACGATTATTTCTTTACTATCTCATTGATTAGCTTATTAGTTGGGGTTAGTTGGGGACATGTCCCATCAACTCCTTATTTAGATTTTTCAGACGTTAGAGGCTTTCAGACTAGATGTAGACTAGATACAGATATTCATGTTTCAGACTTCAGTTTTGTTTTGGATATTCTATAACCCCACGCTTATGTTATGTTATTTAGTTATGCAGTATTGAACCTTATGGCCTTATTATTCATGTTTATGCATTTTATGATATATTATGCAGTTATAGGTACAGATATCAGTGATGGGTTAGCTTGTGGTCCTTTGGGTTCATGAGCACCATGTAGCATTCCGATTCAGCAAATCGGGACGTTACAGCTTTAAACTCATGTGAACACATGCATGAAAACTCCCTCTTTTCAATATTTCAACAACATATGGTGGTCATGAAATTTTGTGACAAATTATGCAAATTTTTTAGCAATGTCCTTAACATTTAACATCAAACAATCTGCCCCCTCTTAAGTTCAAAACCATTATCAAATCATAATCTAAAATTCAGGACCTTCATGTCATACTTCTAAAAAATACAATCGGGTAATTCATGATGCACATAAACACAAACAACTTAAAACCAGAGGGGGTTTATATGGATTTATGCTCTCAGTTCAATCTCAATCTCAATTTTTTTAAACATACATATATAGATATGAGTATAAACCAATTTAAGGGGAAAGGCCTCAAGACCAAAACAATTATATAATTAGAATGTTCATGATGCATAATTGAAAACATATATTCCAAAACCCCTTTATAAATTCATGTTTGCTAAACTTTAAAATATATTCAAATATTTCAACAAGCCCATATAATTAGGATAAACCCCACGTACCTTAGATTATAAGATTTGAAGGATGAAACCTGGATCTTGATCCATTTATTGGAATTCTTGATCTTAGGGATGAGTTCTTGATCTTTAGGGATGAGCTAGTGTTTTGATTTGAGAGGAAAATTGAATTATCGAGTGTATTATGGTTTTTGGGGCGCAAATCTTATGTTATGGATAGATTTTACGTGAGGGGAAGTAACAAAAATGCCCCTAGACCCATTAGAAAACTATTTTAAAGAGTGAAATAGTTCCGTAACGCGCTGGCCATCGCGTCGCATCGACATCGCATTGGCTTACTGCCTCACACGGAAAATACCATAACCTTATGCTCAGTTATTGGATTTTGGCAAAATTAGTATCGTTTGAAATCTAATTCAATTACCTACAATTTGGTGGGTCTTAAGCTGAAAAATTCTATATGTATCAAAAGTTATATACGTTCAAAGTAGACCCTTATAGAATTAAATATCAAACTTTGAATGAATGAATGATTCTTAGCTCAACTTTGCTCTAAGTGATTTTTTTACACACTTTTCACCTCATAATCACTTCATATACTAGGAAAAAGATCATGACACATGAATCTAAACATAAACCATGGAATTAGAGCTTACGTATGTAGGAACAATGATTCAATTTCTAGCTCGAAAATGTGGGGCATTACATTATCTCCCCTTTGGGATCATTCATCCCTGAATGATAGGTAGGGACTTTTGAGGATCTAAAAGAGTAGAATAAAGAACGTAATCTTGCATTGAATAATTTTACTCAACAAAACATACAAAGGCATTAAACAAGTTTGATGGTAACCCCAAGCGAAATATGTAAGCACGAATTGAAACATGAGGCAATGAGACTTTACCCAAGGATGATCTTGCACATGATCTCTATGAACCATAATCATCACAACATAGGGCATGAGTTAATTTGGTAATAATAGATCTGATTTATATTGGTATTAATAATGAAATAAGAGTTCGTGGAAGATAGTACTAGAAGCATTCTCTACCTTACAAAGTACCACAAATAGACTTAAACTTAGAGACACTAACATCTAAACCCCAAACAATAAATAGCATACTTCACACTCACTAACTTATAATTCTCCAATCACACATCTAGCCATGAGAATTTGAGTCCCACTACTTAGTACTGCTATGTTGAAGCCTAACTCAGAGTAAAAAGGTGATAACTTAAACTATAGGACTCTATACTTTACATCCCATTAAGAATATTGGCTCACCTTATCACTATCGTCAAACACTCTCAGGTTTTAATTCAAGGAATACTAACCACATAGTACATGGGGTAAGTTTTCATCAATCACAACAATCAAGCCTATCATTACTACACCCACTTCATGGATTTTCCCCACTAAGACCAGCAAATTCAATCACATTCACAAAGATTCTCTCCATAAATCTCATTCCCAACTATTTCTCATAATAAAAGTTCATCACCTTCTTTTCCCTTCCACCTATAACCTTAGCTCAAGAAATCACATAAAAATTTTCACCTTCAAGAACATCTACATTCCTACCTACAACATTACTATACTTCCATATCCACCATCGCACTAACATATGGAGGGTCATTAAGGGACCCGAGCACAAATGTCATGAATCGGAGAAACACTGCTCAATTATAACTCATATTTGTTAATCTACTCATGCGGGGACTTGAGGTAAATCTACTCATAGGGGGACTTGAGGTAAAGATACAATACCATCACAAAGTTCTTCCTATATCAAGGGTCTGGATCATAAGTAGAGAGTCATTCAGAAGAAACATAATACAACAAAAATTCTTAGGATAGAGCACAGTGAGAAAGAATTGGTGCAAATTTCAAGGTAAAACTAGGGAAAAAGATTGAATTACCCTCCTGGACCAAAAAATCAGTAAGAAAAACTAGGCACCGATGCATTAAGTGACGCGATGTGTCGGTCCCTACCGACGTAATTTCTGGCGCGACGTATCGACATCGTGTTGACCCACTATTTGATCATCCAAACATACCTAAAACATCATTCAAAAAATCTAAAACTTTCCTAAGACACCCCATTTACACCCCTGATCATGAATCAACTAAAAAATCTACGTCTCTAGGTCAGGAAGATCAATTTGAACATCATGAAAGTTAATGTAACACCTCAAATCTAGTATTCAAAATGCTACACGGTGCTCATGACCCCAAAGGACCATAAGCTAACCCATGACTGATATCTGTACTTGTACACTGCATAACATCATATAAAATATGAAAATAGTAGACTGAAATATGCCATAAAGTTCAAAACTGAATAATTCATCTAATAAAACCATAACTGAATAATTTGGTGTCACAATACCAAAACTGAAATAAATATCTGAAAATACTTAAGTCTAAATCTAGTCTAAAATCCTCTATCTGACTGAACTGTCTGAATAAGGAGTTGATGGGACATGTCCCCAACTAACTCCAACTACTGAAATAAAATAAGTAATGAAATAATAAGGTAATAAAATAATCATGCTATCCTCGAATGATAAGGACTCACTGCTATTCTTGCTGTTGAACATCTGACTACTAAGGTTTCTCTGGAGCTTGTACTTATGAACCTATGGTATAAAATACCATAGCACAAATGCGTTAGTATGATTAAATGTACTGGTATACATGTGAGGTAGGATGAATACAGAGGGTTCAAATGCATGAACAATGCTAACTGACTATATAACATGAACGTAAGAATACATGCATGAATACATGACTGTAACTAAATTTGTGATAATACTGACTACTAAGTCTGAATACTGATAACATGATTACTGATAACTGATACTGAGAAACTATAATTGACGGTCTAGGTTCTATGGAACTAACTAAGTTTCATACTATTTTGAGTTGACTGTATCTGATAGTCCTGAATTCTGTAGAACAATTTGAGTTCTATTACTGAGACAAAGACTGAAACTGTAACTGTGGGAAGTAGTCATCTTACTAACATGCCCCAAATAAAGAAATATAGCTGAGTTGGGGTCCAATCTGTAACCCCAATTGGAAGGGTGTCAATACCGCATCACCGTAAGGACAAACAGTGAGTGAACCTAAACTGGAAGGTACTCAAATGAGAATGGTGGGAAACCTTAACTGGCAGGTAATCCACCTCATCAACCCTTAATCGGTAGGTTAGATGTCTCAACCTACGCTGGCTACGTAGTTCTGGGATATAAGGATTTCTTTTAAGAATCACACCCTCTACTAGCAGGTGAGTTCCCATCCTTGGGTTCACTCAGTGCTAAATCCTACTCTCATCTGAACAGACACTGAACATGATTAACTGAATTGAACTGGAATGAGTTAATTTAGTTCTATAAAATAATAAAATACTACTGAGATTACTGAACTTTCCTGAGTCATATGACTGACTGAGTTCTATTGACCATGGCTTGACTAAGAGTATCGTGAAAACATAACACTAGCTCTTGGCACACAACTGAGTTATCAGGTACAAGTACCCATAAGAATCGATAGACGGAAACTGACAAGGCATGACGTTCTTAAATACATGACCAACATCAAGAATCCACAATATAATAAGTTGGGGATTTCATGAAGCACACGGTTATCATAAACTTGTACATGGTAGGAATGCATATAATAAATATCCTAATTTCATACTCTAACATCATGAGCATTCCAACAAGCATCTACATTGCACATCAATAGCATGGGAGTCATTTGAACATAAGGGTAAAACATGAATTTATCATATGGGTTACAATTGATCTATAAGACATAATTTCTATCCTTTTAGGCATTTTATCAAACACCTTACATGCACAATTTAGGGCACAGGTGTAATCATCAAATTACACATTATAAACAACTTCATTCATGGATTTCAACTTGCATACTAACGTGATTTCATGAAAAACACATAGAGATTCCACCTTTAAATCATATAATCAAAATCTCATGAACATAATCAACCCACAACAAAATATTCATAATACATGATTCAAACCTTGATTCTTGAACTTCATGGATGAAAGGAATCCATAAATAAACACTATGAATACCTTGGATGGAAGATCCTTGAAAACTAACGGTGAAATTCTTGAAATTGGATCCTCAATTGGAAAACCCTAAGCTTGCTCTTAATGGATTTGAGAGAGAAACCACTATAATTTGGGTGAAATAGGGTTGAATTACATGTTTGTGACTTATATAGGGGTGGGAAATTGACCCTTTTGCCTTTGAGGACGCAGTCATTTAATGATAAAAAAAGAACCGGGTACCGATGCTACAAGCGATGCAGTGCATTGATGGATGTGACACGATACTCGACGTATCACGCCATGATCACATTGAGCCTCAAAAGTTTTGGCTTTTGTAGCCTACACAAATGTTGACCAACGCGATTGGCGATACGGCACGGCAAGATCACATTGGTCCACTATTTTAGGACTCCGAACATGATCTAAACATGTTTCAAAAAATCCAAAAATTATCCAACAAGACCTATTGACCTTCCTGATCATGAATAAATAAAAATACGGGCCATTAAAGGACATTAAGATGGAGAGATGAGATTGCCAACTTTTGAAGGCCAAAATAGGCTAATTCTGGGAACTTAGTTAGAATTTTCTAAGTGTGGACCCCGTGACAAGCTTAAAGGACTGAATTAAGATTAGAAGTTTTCCAATATCTCCCCCTTGAGAACATTCGTCCTCGAATGAGACTGAATAAGAAGGGAGAAGAGATAAACTGACGTAAATACTAAATATGAGTAACTGAAACATGATTCCATGACTGACAAGACTGATAAATGAATACACCATACTGAGCATACATATCTGATGCAAGTGTATCTATTTCATAAATGCATGACTGAGTATTCTAATGAACTGAGTTTCTCACAATGAGAATGCATATCTGATGCATGATTATATGACTGAACTGATACATAAATGCATGACTGAATATGCAATGGTATTTAGTACCAAGTTTATAATTGAATTCTGAACATGAAATGGATACTAAGTTGTAACTAAAATCTAAACATGAAACTTAAAAGCTTAAGGAGAATTATTACCTTGAGCTAAATCTGAGTTAGCGGAGAAGAGGTAAGGGTACTTGGTTTGTATGTCTGCTTCTTCTTCTCAAGTATCTCCCTTAATGGACTGATTTTGCCAAAGAACTTTGACTAGAGGGACTTTTTTGTTCCTCAGTCTATGAGTCTGATAGTCAAGAATTTCAACTGGAATCTCTTCATAAGAGAGGTTATTCTGAACATCTATGATCCGAATAGGGACTACAACTGCTGGGTCACCTATGAACTTCTTGAGCAAAGAGACATGGAAGACTAGATGAACTGAGGTGAGATCTAAAGGCAATTTGAGCTCATAAGCCACTTTGCCAAATCGACTGAGAATCTTAAAGGGACCGACATATCAGTGACTGAGCTTTCTCTTCTTGCTAAATTTCTTCACTTCTTTCATGGGAGAGATATTTAGATAAACATAATCACAAATCTCAAACTCAAGATCCTTTTTGTGCATATCCGCATAAGACTTCTGTCGGCTCTGGGCAGCCCAGAGTCTTTCTCTTATCAACTAGACTTTTTCTAAGGCATCAAATACTAAGTCAGGCCCTATAACTGAGGCCTCACTAGCTTCAAACCAACCAATTGGAGATCTGCATATCCTACCCTAGAGAGCTTTGAATGGAGCCATCCAAATACTGGAATGATAGCTATTGTTTTATGTAAACTCAATCAAAGGCAAGTGGTCATCCCAACTACCCTTGAAATCAATTGTACGCGCCCTTAGCATAGCTTCTAAAGTCTGAATGGTCCTTTCTGCTTGACCATCTTTCTGAGGATGGAAGGCTATACTGAGATGAACTTGGGTACCAAGACCCTTTTAGAATGCTTTCCAAAAATGAGAGATGAACTGGGTACCCATGTTTGAGATAATAGATAATGGAACACTGTGCAATCTAAATAACTCCCTAACGTAGAGTTTGGCATAATCCTCAGCTGAATAAGAGGTATGGACTGGAAGAAAATGAGCTGATATGATCATCCTTTCTATAATGACCCAAACTGAATCATGCTAATGATGAGTACGAGGCAAACCTTTCACAAAGTCTATATTCACTTTTTCCCATTTCCAAGTAGGAATATTGAACTCTTGTATGGACCCACTGGGTTTCTGATGCTCTATCTTAACCTGCTGATATGTTGAGCACTTGGCCACAAACTCTACAACATCTCTCTTCATCCCATTTTACCAATAGATCTCCCATAAGTTGCGGTATATTTTTATGGCCCCTGGATGAATAGAGTAGCGCACACCATGCGTTTTTACAAGAATTCGTTGCCTTAATTCATCTACACCTGGAACACACAAACGGCCCTGACAATGCAAAACATTATATCCCCCTTGGGAGAAAACCTCAATCTTCTGATCTTTGACTAACTTTTAACTTGACTAGACTGGGATCTCTATCTTGCTTTTCTTTCACCTCAAAAACTAGAGATGATTCTGAACTACTCTGAACCCATATGTCACCCTCTTCTATATCGACTAAGAGAACACCTAGTCTAGCAAGCTGATGGACTTCCTGAGCTAGCTTTTTCTTACTGTCCTCAACATGAGCAACACTACCCATAGACATTCTACTGAGAGCGTCTATCACTATGTTGGACTTGCTTGGATGATAAAGGACACTTATATTGTAATCTTTCAAGAGCTCTAACCACCTTCTCTGACAAAGATTGAGATCTTTCTGAGAAAAGACATACTGAAGGCTCTTATAATCTATGAACACATCTACATACACCCCATGCAAGTAATACCTTCAAATCTTTAAGGAAAATACTAACGCTGCTAACTCAAGATCATGAATTAGATAATTCTTCTCATTGGGTTTAAGCTGTCTGGAGGCGTAGTTTATGAACTTACTATGCTGCATGAGGACACAACCCAAACCTACTCTGGATGCATCACAATATACTACGAACCCATCTGAACTATCTAGAAGAGCCCAAACCGGAGCTAAGGTGAGTCGAGTCTTCAACTCCTGAGAACTCTTCTCGCAAGGATCTGACCATTGAAACTTAACTTTATTCAGAGTCAATCTGGATATAGGGGATGTAATAAAAGAAAATCCCTCAACAAACCATCTGTAATAGCCATTCAAACCCAAGAAACTCCTGATATCTGATGGAGAGATAGGTCTGGGCCAGTTTCTTACTACTTTGGTCTTTTGAGGATCAACCCTAATGCCATCACCGAAAATGATATGACCAAGGAATACTTCCAACCTTAGCCAAAACTCATACTTACTAAATTTGGTAAACAACTGATGATATTTGAGAGTTGAAGCACGATTCTGAAGCTATGAAGACTATGAAGAACATGTCCAAGTACTTAAACACACGGTTCATCAAGTCCATGAAAGGTGTTGGGGTATTGGTAAGACCAAACGACATGACTAGGAATTTGAAGTGACCATACCGAGTATGGAAGGCTATTTTCGAAATGTCATATTCTCTGACTCTGAGTTGATGATAGCCTGATCTAAGGTCTATCTTAGAGAAATAGGTGGCACCCTAAAGTTGGTCAAACAAGTTATCGATTCTGGGAAGTGGATACTTGTTCTTGACCATAACTTTATTAATATAATGGTAATCAATGCACATTCTGAGAGAACCATCTTTCTTTCGCATGAATAAGACTGGTGCATCCCACGGAGATGTATTGGGTCTGATGAATCCTTTATCCAGGAGATCCTTCAACTGTTCTTTCAGTTTTTTAAGTTCTGCTGGTACCATTTTGTATGGTGGAATAGATATAGGCTGAGTATCTAGAAGAAGATTAATGTCGAAGTCTATTTCCCTTTCAGGAGGAATTCCTGGAAGATCTTTAGGAAAGACATCTGAATATTCATTCATAACTGGGACCGATTCAAGTCTGGGAGTTTCAGAACTAGAGTCCTTAACATGAACAAGGTGATAGACACAGCCCTTAGATACCATTTTCCTTGCTCGAAGGTAAGAAATAAGTTGATCTCTGAAAGCTGAAGTATTACCCCTCCACTCCATGATGAGTTCATTCAAAAACTGAAACTGGATAATTCTATTTATGCAGTCGATTGTGGCATAGCAGGAATGAAGCCAATCCATGTTGAGAATGACATCAAAATCAGTCATCTCTAATTCAACTAAATCTGCTAAGGTAACCTTTTAAAATATCATAATCGAACAGTTCCTGTATACCCATCAGACTATGATGGTTTTACCCATAGGGGTAGATATTGAGAAGGGCTCTGCTAGAATCTCTGAACTCACTCTAAAATCAACTGCTAAATAAGGAGTAACGAAAGAAAAGGAAGCTCCTGGATCTAGCAAAGTGTAAACATGCATGTGAAAGACCTATAATGTACCAGTAACCATATCAGGAGAATTTTCCTGATCTTACTGGGAATGGGGAGCATAAAGTTTGTTTGGGCGTTGCCCACTAGTAGCACTGGAAGTGGCACCCTGCTGATTTAGGCAACTAAACTGAGCTAAGGATCAATTCTGTTGACTCTGGGAACCTATCAGAGGATAATCTCTAATTCTTCAGCCTAGCTTGCCATATTCGAAACAAATATCGCTACCAACTCTAGAAATACCCTAATGGTGTTTTCCACAAGTCTGACAAAAAAGGTTTGTTCGGACATTGCTAACGCTTCCCTAAGACTTAGAGTCTTGCACCCTATCTTTATTACCATCCCTGAACTTAGGAGTTGGAGTACTGGCTAAAAAAGGAGCTGGAATGGATGACTTAGGACGAAACTGAGAATAGTTTCCTCTCTCTGACTTAGGCTGAGCAAAGTTGAAATTACCTGTCTTTGCTCTCTTATTCTGCTTCTCTCTCATCTTAATCTTTTGCTCTTCTATTTGCTGAGCATAAGCCTGGCTATATTCATGTCACTATTCAACATCGCGGACCTGCACTCATTGACCACACTATCATTCACACCAAAAACAAACTTACTCATCTTGGCCCTGCTATCTGCCACTACATGGGGAGCATATCTGGCTAGTTGAGTAAACTTAAGAGAATATACTCTTTCACCGTCAAGTTGCCCTACCTGAAGTTGATAAATTCTAACACCTTAGCATCTTTTATCTCTTGGGGAAAGAATCTATCTAAGAATGCGGTGACAAACTCCTCCCACTCAATGGGCCCTACATCTATAGCCCTCTCTGCTTTTTACTGTTTGAACCATGTGTGAGCAACATCCTACAACTGATATAGCTAGCTCAACACTCTCAACAGCTGATACCCCCATGATGTCTGTAACCTTCTAAACCTGGTCAAGGAATTCCTGAGAGTCCTTACCAGTCTTAGACTCAAAAAAGGATGGCGGATTCATTCTGGTGGAGTCCCGAATCCTGGCTACAGCTAAATTGGCCATGGGGTTGTCTAGAATGACAACTGGTCATTTATTTTGAGCAACAACTAATTGATCAAGAGTAGTGAATGCAACTCTAAACTCTGATGAGAGACATATTCTCCTAAAGGATCTTGGGGCTGAAGGGCTGATTGATTTCCAGTCCTCTTCTTGGGAGGCATGTTCTGTAAATGGAAGATAAAGGGATTAAAATAAGAGATTAACTTGATATTATGCTCACTAGCACGATATGAATACTGAAAAATGAGAAACTGTTCCTAAACATCTTTTAGCCTCTTGTACGTAAGTGTGGCGCACAACACACCCATGTACAAGACTCTACTAGATACGACTTTCAGACTTCCTAGGACACTATTGAACCTTAGGCTCTGATACCAAGTTTGTAATGCCCCAAATCTGGTATTCGAAATGCTACATGGTGCTCATGACCCCGAAGGACCACAAGCTAACCCATGACTGATATCTGTACTTTTGCACTGCATAACATCATATAAAATACAGAAATAGTAGACTAAAATATGCCATAAGGTTCAAAACTGAATAAATCATCTGATAAAACTATATCCAAATAATGTGGTATCACAATACCAGAACTGAAGTAAATATCTAAAAATACTGAAGTCTAAATCTATTCCGAAAGCCTCTAACTGACTGAATAAGAAGTTGATGGGACATGTCCCCAACTAACTCCAACTACTGAAATAAACTAAGTAATGAAATAATAAAGTAATAAAATAATCATGATATCCTCGAATGATGAGGACTCACTGCTAGTCTGGCTACTGAATGTCTGATCTACTAAGGATGCTCTAGAGCTCGTACTTCTAAACCTATGGTATAAAACACCATAGCGCAAATGTGTCAGTACGATTGAATGTACTGGTATGCATATGAGGTATGCTGAATGCAGAGGGTTCAAATGCATGAACAATGCTAACTGACTATACAACATGAACGTGAGAATACATGCATGAATAAATGACTATAACTAAATTCGTGATAATACTGACTACTGATTCTGAATACTAATAACATGAGTTACTGATAACTGATACTGAGCGACTGTAACTGGCAGTCTAGCTTCTAATGGAACTAGCTAAGTTCTGTACTATTCTAAGTTGATTGTATCTGACAGTGCTGAAATTTTTAGAACTATCAAAGTTCTATTACTGAGACTGAGACTGAAATTATAACTGTGGGAAGTAGTCATCTAACCGACACTCCCCAAATAAAGTAATATAGATGAGTTAGGGTCCAATCTGTAACCCCAATTAGAAGGGTGTCAAAACCAATCCACCGGTAAGGACAAGCTGTGAGTGACCCTCAACTGGTAGGTACTCAAATGAGAATGGTGGGAACCTTCAACTGGCAGGTAAGCCACCTCATCAACCATAACTGGCAGGTTAGATGTCTCAACCTACGCTGGCTACATTGTCTAAGTGCTAAATCCTACTTCCATCTGAATAGACACTGAACATAATTAACTAAACTAAACTAGACTGAGTTAACTGAGTTTTATTGACTGACGGAATACTACTGAGGTTATTGAATTACTGAGCTTTCCTGAGTCACATGACTAAATGAGTTCTATTGACCATAGCTTGACTGAGAGTTTCGTGAAAACATGACACTGGCTCTAGGCACACAGCTAAGTTGTCGGGTATAAGTACCCCTAGGACTCGATAGAAGGAAACTGACAAGGCATGACGTTCTTGAATACATGACCAACATCAAGAATCCATAATATAATAAGTTAGGGATTTCATGAAGAACATGGTTATCATAAATTTGTACATAGTAGGAATTCATATAATAAGTATCATAATTCCATACTCTAATATCATGAGCATTTCAACAAACATCTACATTGCACATCAACAGCATGGGAGTCATTTGAACATAAGGGTAAGACACGCATTTATCATATGGGTTACAATTGAGCTATAATACACAATTTCTATCCTCTTAGGGATTTTATCAAACACCTTACATGCACAATTTAGGGTACAAGTGTAATCATCAAATTACACATTATGAACAACTCCATTCATGGATTTCAACTTGCATACTAACGTGGTTTCATGAAAAACACATAGAGATTCCACCTTTAAATTATATAATCAAAATCTCATGAACATAATAAACCCATAGCAAAATATTCATAATACATGATTTAAAACTTGATTCTTGAACTTCATGGATGAAAGGAATCCATAAGTCAACACTATGCATACCTTGGATGGAGGATTCCTGAAAACTAATGGTGAAATTCTTGAAATTGGATCCTCAATTGAAAAACACTAAGCTTGTTCTTGATGGATTTGAGAGAGAAACCACTATAATTTGGGTGAATAGGGCTGAATTACATGTCTGTGACTTATATAGGGGTGGGAAATTAACCCTTTTGCCCTTGAGGATGAGGTCATTTAATGAAAAAAAAGAACTGGGTGCTGACGCTACAAGCGACGTGGCGCGTTGATGGCTGCAATGCGATAATCGATGCGTCGCACCAAGATCGCGTCGAGCCTCAGGAGTTTTGGCTCTGGCAGCCTACACAAATGATGACCAATGCGATTGGCAATGCGGCGCCCCAAGATTGTAATGATCCACTATTTTGGGACTCCGAACATGATGTAAATGTCTTTTAAAAAATTTGACACTTGTCCGGGAACACCTATTGACCTTCCTGATCATGAATAAATGAAAATACTAGCCATTAAAGGACATTAAGATGAAGAGATGATATTTCCAACTTTCGAAGGCCAAAATAGGCTAAGTCTGGGAACTTGGTTAGAATTTTCTAAGTCTTGGACCCCTTGACAAGCTTAAAGAACTAAATTAAGCTTAGAAGTTTTGCGGGGTCTTACAGTTAATAGCTCAAAAATGTGACTAAGTCTTTTAACAATTAAAATTTTTTTTAGGTTGTCAGCTCTCCATACATGCAACCAAGAGTGGTGTTGAGTCAAGAATGCTACGGGGTGTTACATTACAACTAAGATAAAGATTTCCACTTGAAGCGATTGCTCCCCATTTAAAGAACTGAAATTTTCCATGAGTTTACTTAAACTCTATCACTTTGGCTAAACCCAACATAGAATGAATCGGTGACTCATAAAAATATATTTTCTTAGGACCAAGCATGCTGAGAGAATAGATTTTCATAGATTACGAAAAACATAGCATATGGATTGAATACATGAAAGACTAGATTATTGAGAGACATAACTGCTTCTAGATTTGGAGATCAGACCATAAACATAAGTCCATAGAGAACTCGAACTATAGGCATAGGCATGACTTGAACAGATGTTGTAAGACATTAGCTGGATAATCTCCTAAATTGAAGTAGGAGGATTATGCGTGAGTAGAAAAAGGTTTATCATGGTTTCTTCCCGCAACTTGCCGCACTGAGAACATTCGGGAGCTACATTAATTCATCATCTCCCTCTTAGATCAAAGTTACAATTCTAGAATTACAGACATATTCCCGCATCAAAATCTATAGCCACAACTCTCAACATAAAAGAGACATTACCACATACTTAAACTCTAAACTCTCCCTGAAGAACTTTACCCTGAAGGCCTTGCTTTTCTGTAAATGCTACTAACTTTCGCTAGCCTCTATAGCCATCACTCTACAACTTCTACCCTCATGAGCGCACGCATCCACACTCCTTATCACAAAAAGAGGTATCTATTTATACATGAACACAAATTCCTCTCATTAATCGTAATATCTTCTAACTCCTAAAGTCATTAACTTATGACTAACATTTTCATAGGCACAGACACCCACACTTCTAAACACTTAACACTCCTTCTTCAATTCCTTAGAATACTATCATTACACCTCTAATTACATGACCTACAACTTAACAAAATTGTAAAACAATACCAAATACGCACAGTGAATACCCATATTTCTCCAATTCAACTCTAAATATCGCCATACATCAAGTCCCCAGACTTCTCCATACCACAAGATTTGAGAATGAAATCTAGGTGCTCGTGACACACACTTCACACCTTATCTAGCAACATATTACCTCGGGGTTCAACTTATTCCTATATACTCACGTTCTTATCTACTTAATGATTAAACTACAACTCACTAATCCTCATATACACATATACCTCATGATTACCACTTAAATTTCCCATAAATTATCAACCTAGGCTCTTTCACAAATCACATCAAGCCTACTAATTCATTTCCCACAAAACATACATCATTAATCTTAAATTACTATTCTTACCACCATATTCTACATCTAAAGTTCAAGTTTATAGTCTAGCAACAATCACGTACAACCGATGAAGCATGCAACATATTATGCTAGTCCATCAAATTTGGAAATCAACCCAAATATTTCACTTCACTTAACTACTACCGACAATCATAACCCCTTCATGACATCACCATTACAACTCAACATCCACTACATACCTTCTAACATGAGGTACTAGTATACAACTACTAGGGAAAGAAAACTCAAGGGGGTAAATTCACATGATAGGATTAGTCGATCTTAACCTTATAGTATAACCCATTTCAATCTTATCAACATATTCTAATTCCTAACATAATGTTTACTTACCCAATCATACATCACAATGATGTTCAAAATTCAATAAACACTAATGAGCTTCTACCAACAACTTATTAACTAGTCTACCACTTTCTTCTTACCACTTATAAATGATTTTTATAACCACCATAACTATCCACTTTGAGCTCATTCTCTATTTTAAGAAAACAATAATCATATCCAGTCACTTCCTTCACAGACTACCATACAATCTATAATTATTGCTATTACATTAGTCCATTACTATAAAATGGCAAACCATTCCTCAATAAATGGTTAAACAACTAAAACTCTCTATTTACACAAAAGTCACCCTCATTCTGACTTCTAACCTTGTGATTCCATATCGCGAACTTCCGGACCAACTCGCTATCAATAGGTCACGACACTTTAACATACATTACTACTCGGGTAGAAATACAGTTCCAACATTCTGCTACATATAATTACCCTTATAGAAGACATTTGCAATTAAAATTTTTGAAAGAGGACTGAATAGACTTTGTATCTTAGGATGAAAGGCACGATTTTATCAGAATAAAGGCATACACTCAAATCAATACACCTTGAAGCACTAATGGAATCCTATAAAGTCCTTATGCTATTTCATAACTTTATGGATAACTCAATCAGAGAGACCCACATTGTTGGGGGAGCTAGACTTTTAGACTTGTATCGCCTAGACAGTGAGGCATGGCCCATGAAATCAGAAAAAGGAATGAATTTGGATAACTTTCTTATGGACAACTCTATAGCATGGACTAGAGTATGAAAGAATGGGAAAAAACTCTTAAATGCCTGGTAGCCTCTTAATTATAAGTGTGGTGCACAACACACCCATAAGCAAGACTCTACTAGACACGATTTTGCATACACCCTAGGACCATGAACCGTGCTCTTATACCAAGTTTTTCACAACCCGAACCAGGGCCCTAGCCGTGACGGACATCCCAAACCATGAAGGCCCAAGAGCCCTTCTAACTTGCAATCACATACACCATTCACATACAAAAGAAAATACGGAAATACAAAGCAATGCAGAATCATGGTCATGTTCTAAGTTAAGAATATCAATACGAAAGAAGATCCATCAACATCTAGACAATATCTGTTTCTGTCTGCAAAATCTCTAATACATGCAAAAATTAAATAACTGTCTAAAACTAGGACAAGGCCCCCAACAGACCTAAACCATAATAAATAGCAAGTCACTGAAAAGAAATAGGCCTTCTGGAAAAAGAAGGCTCACCAACTGCACACTTCACTTCTGACAATTCAATCTACTGCTTAACGGGACCCCAAGACTCTCTCAGAATCCTAAAATATAGGGGGTCAATATAGATGTACTGGTACGCAGAGCAATCCAAAATAAAAAATTTTATTCAACATAAGTGAGAGCAATTTATAGATAGTTTTATATAAGATATATGAAAAACACATGGGCATATTTAAAAGACTCTGAACAATTATTTGAAATCCATTACTCAATCTTTATCTTACTTTTGAGCTAGGTGGTATACCCTACAACTCTAAAATTCCATGAGCTATATGGAATCTACACTTGACTCGGCAGTCAAGCCCCCAATCCGAGTTTGCCACAAGGGTTGAAGTCTCTGTCTTTGATATGCCACAGGACACTAGGCCAACGTATAATTCCTTTAGGGGATGAAATGAACCCGCATTAGCAAAACATGATTTCAGGCTAGGAGTTCTTGAACTCAAGCCTTCTTCGGGAAACTACCTAACTCTCTTTAAGCCCATTTTTATCTCTTTAAAACATGTATTTTCTGAAATCAAGTCTAAAACTCTTGCTCTGTTATGGCATTCATTTATATGATATCGTCATACCATTGACTTGCAAGTCGCATCTCTGAGAAATTCATAGAATATTATAATCTCTTCATTCAAAACATGAGGTTTGGGACCTCCATATAAATTAATAAATTCAAAAGGACTCTTTCTTTAAACTCATGTGAACACATGCATGAAAACTCCCCCTTTTCAATATTTCAACAACATATGGTGGTCAAGAAATTTTATGACAAATCATGCAAATCTTTTAGCAATGTCCTTAACTTTTAACACCAAACAATCCTCCCCATCTTAAGTTCAAAACCATTATCAAATCATAATCTAAAATTTAGGACCTTCATGTCATACTTCTCAAAAATGCAATCGGGTAATTCATGATGCACATAAAAACAAACAGCTTAACAACAAGAGGGGGTTTATATGGATTCATGCTCTCGGTTCAATCTCAATCTCAATTTTTTTAAACATACATATATAGATATGAGTATAAACCAATTTAAGGGGAAAGGCCTCAATGCCAAAACAATGATATAATTAGAATGTTCATGATGCATAATTGAAAACATATATTCCAAAACCCCTTTATAAATTCATGTTTGCTAAACTTTAAAACAGATTCAAATATTTCAACATGCCCATGTAATTAAGATAAACCCCACATACCTTAGATTATAAGATTTAAAAGATGGAACCCGGATCTTGATTTGTTTCTTGAAATTCTTGATCTTAGGAATGAGTTCTTGATCTTTGGAGATGAGTTAGGATTTTGATTTGAGAGGAAAATTAAATTATAGAGTGTATTTTTGGGGGCATAAATATTATGTTATAGACGGATTTTGGGTGAGGTAAAGTAACAAAAATTCCTCTAGACCCATTAGAAAACTGATTTAACGAGTAAAACAGTTCCGTAATGCGCTGGCCGACGCGTCGTGTCGACACGCATCAGCTTACTGCCTCACACAAAAAATGTCATAACTTTTTACTCGGTTATCAAATTTTGGCAAAATTGGTATCATTGGAAAGCTAATTCAATTACCTACAATTTGGTGGGTCTTGAGATGAAAAATTCTATGTGTATCAAAATTTATATATATTCAAAGTAGACCCTTGTAGAATCGAATATCAAACTTTGAATGAATGAATGATTCTTAGCTCAACTTTGCTCTACGTGATTTTTATAAACACTTTTCACCTCATAATCACTTCATATACTAGGTAAAAGATCATGACACATGAATCTAAACATAAACCATGGAATTAGAGCCTACACACATATAAACGATGATTCAATTTCTAGCTCAAAAATGTGGGGCGTTACATTATCTCCCCCTTGGGATCATTCATCCTGAATGATAGGTAGAGAATTTTGAGGATCTAAAAGTGTAGAATAAAGAACTTAATCTCGCATTGAATAATTTTCCTCAATAAAACATACAAAGGCATCAAGCAATTTTCATGGTAACCCCGAGCAAAACTTGTAAGCACGAATTAAAACATGAGGAAATGAGACTTTACATAGGGAAGATCATGCACATGAGCTCTATGAACCATAATCATCAAAACATAAGGCATGAGTCAATTTGATGATCATACTCCTAGAATATGAGGAGTTATATGAACCATAATATATAAAATTAAATTTCTCTGAGTCTTCTTTCAAACACCACTGACTGTTCATTAATCCAAATTTGAAGTCAAAAGTAATGAGTGTTTGAATGAGACTCTATCCAGGGTTAGCATTGGGCACGTGCCATGAGGGAATTGCAAAATAACATTAGAATGGGTTAGTTTTGGCTGTGCACTATCAACCCTGAGGTTGGATTTGGCCATGCACCTCCAAGGCTTGCCCGAGTGTCAAAAAGTTCTCCATGTCGAGTTATTTTAAGGGCAATAAGGTCTTTTACCATCCTATAAACGTTACTAATCATATATGGATGAAATTTAGGTCTTAAAACATGTTATTTCACTTCTAAAAATCCCTAAATCATCATCCCTTCAACAAAAGAGGAGAAACCATCTAAGGTTTGAAGATTTTGATCTCTAAGGGCAAATCTCTCTACGTCCTCTTCAAGTTTTCTTCGTCAAAAGGTATGTATAACTATTCAAAATATCTTGGGCTAAAATATGTTTTCTTTATAGATTTTTAATGATAATTATGTATGTACATATGTACAATTTCGAGAAATAACTTAAGAGCATGAATTAAAATCTTTTGCATATATGGGATGAGTTTAGAAAGGTGATTTTGAGCATGAGTTGCGAGATTCCCTTTTTCCATGATGAAGTTATAGTCTTAATATGTTATGAATTGTGAGTTAGATTTGAAAACATGAATTATAAACCCTTTTATCCATTATAAGATTTACGTGTGCCAAGTGTTGGGGTTGTTTTATGAATGATGATAATCCATGAGTTTAAATTCCCCTTTAACTGTTTTGCATTATTATTATGAACGTTTTCAAAAGGGTGTTTTCCATGATAAAAGTATTTTGTGTCTAAATGAAGAAATTAGTTGTGATAAATGAAAACATTGGCCACCATTTGTGTAAGTCTTGAAAAAAGGAAGAGTGTTTATTCATAAGTTGCACATACTTTTGGAATAAGAACTCTCATATAATATGAAAAATCTTTTGATGGTGTTTAATATGTTTTAAATGGAAATGGCAACAGATGTGATATGAAATGATAGAGCTTTCAATTTTAGGTATGATGATACCTACCGTGGAGTGCCATTAACATGAAAGGAAAATGAATACTTTGAGCATGAAGCATGTTTTTAAAGGACTAAAATTGGGTTTAAAGAGAGTTAGATGGTTACCCAAGGAAAGCAGTTGAGTGAAATGACTCATTTTCAGAAGTTGTGTTTTATCGGTGCGAGTGTTATGATAAGTTATCCTACATGTAAGGACAATGAGGGCATATTACATGGGGTATTTCTTTGGTATACTCACATGGGGGGTATACCAGTTTGCATACTCCAATCCTTGCGGTAAACTTGGATTGGGGGATTGGCCCTCGAGTTAAGGGTGAATTCCATATAGCCCATGGAATTAAGTATAAGTAGGGTGTACCATCTAGCTCAAAACTAAAGTCAAAAGTTGAGATCATGTGTTTAATTAAATGTTTTGAAGTTCTTTAAAGTATGCCAATGTGTTTGGTTTATGTTATGCTAAACTATTTTTATTATACTTTTGATCATGTTATATGAATTATACTGCTTTTGAATTGTTTTGCACACCGATACATTCCAAGTATTGACCTCCTTCATGGAGGCTATATTGTATTATAATGTAGGATCTGAGGCTCAGTCCCACAATCCATTTCAGTAGCAGTAGATTTTTCTAGGATTTCAGAGTTGGTGAGCCTCTCTTACTTCGAAAGACATCCTATCTGTAATACCCCGTATTATTCTTAGCTCAATTCTGCCCCTAGTTTCATGCATAAGAGGCTTAAAACCCAAAAATTTCTATAAGTGTTAGGGAATTTGTCATTTTTAAGGCCTCTTAACTTCGAGGATTTTTAAATTAGTCTTTCCAATCCTGAGATGTTGGTTTTAGGTTAATTTATGTTCAGGGGTATAAGAAGCATGTCTCAGGGAAGTTTTAAATTTTTTGAATGAGGATTGGGTCATGTTTGGATCATGATTCCAAAAGCTTATCCCGATAGGAACGCGTCACGGTGGTAATAGCGATGTAACCCTCATCGCATTGCAGTAACCCTGTAAACCACATTCCAATTATGAATTTAATTATCTGAGGGGCAATTGTGTTATTTTCCCTCTATTTAATTCATCAATTCATGAATTATAGCATTAGTTAGGGCATTATTTGCCATCTTCTTCAATTTTCCTCTCAAAGAAACCCTATTCATCTCCCAAGAACATCAATTTCCATTACTTTTCCTCCAAGGAAACCAAGAATTCAAGTTCTTAAATCCAAGAACCTTCAAGAAAGCATCAAGATTGGTGTTTTTCTTTTAAGATTAAGGGTTTAAGGTATGTGGGAGTTCATCCATGGGTCCCCTTTCAACCATGGAGCCCAAGAACCCTTTTTGATTTTAAATTATGAGTTTTCCATGTTTCAAGTTGAATTATCACCATGAATCTCTTGTTGATTTCAATTACGAGTTATGATTTCATGGTTTTCAAGTAGAATGAGTCATATCATGTTTGAGTATTGAAACTTCCATACCATATTTAATTGATTTCAGGATGAATCCCCAAGTTGTGAATTTAGCCATGTTATCCTATTTTCTTCCCATGTTTAAGACATTTTCATGTTCAAGTTCATGATTCCCAAGTGTTTAATAAAATGTCTATGCCTTTGAGTCTTGAACCATGATTCAATCCTAAAGTTTTAAGCTTTAATATTGTATTTTATACTCATCCAATGCTAGTGGGTTATGAACACCCGATACCTATGTGATTTACATAAATTCAGGTTTTCAAGTATTCAAACAGTTAATCCATGAATCTTATCAGTATATTCAGATATCCATATTTATGATGAGCATTATCAGTTTATGTGTTATTAATTACGACAGAATTCGTATGCACTATTATTTTTAGAATTCCATGACCTGAGCTTATCAGTTATTAGTTAACAGTACGTGCACCAGTTAGTATTCCAGTGTCATTCAGTTGGGAGTATCATTTAGCATCGAGCGAATGCAGGGATGATATCTTTTCCGTCAGTTAGGAAGAGTCGTTAGTAGCAGTCAGTGTATTCGAGAATTATGTAGCTAGCATAGGATATGAGGAGCCACCCGTCAATTAGTCTTGGCTTTCTCTAAGGGGTCACCCATTAATTTAGGCTTGATACCCTGGTCCTCGAGACACCAGTTTAGTAGATCCACACAGCCATTATTAGTTCTCATGGCACGGTATTGACACCCTTCCAACTAGGGTTACAGGTTGGACCTCGATTAGCTCAGATTGGGTCATGTCGGTTATATGATACCTCCAACAGTGTCAGTGTTGTATTCAGTCTAGAATTTAGTTCAGCTTTACTTAAACGAAGCATACAGATTACCAGTCATTCAATTATCAGATTTCAGTATTTTAGTTTATAGATTATTTCAAAAATGTATATTTTCTTGGTATTGCATTCTCAAATATTACTGTTTTTATGCATTCATGATCAGTTATCTCATGCTATTCAGTTAGTCCTTATGTCATATGCAGAGTACTCTACAGTTTCAGTCTAGTTATTCAAATGTAAGTTATTCAATATTCAGCTATTAGTCATTCAGTTAACCAGATCAGATTAGTATATGCTATGTTTGGTTTTGTATGTTTATGCATTCGTGCTCAGTATAATTGTATATTTAGATTCTCGAGTTATGTCAGTTTTCATCATGTAGTTTTAGACCAGTATTCATACAGTATCCATGTTTTACTGCTTTCTATCTTCAATTCTACTTATTCTACAGAAGTAAAGATTTTAAGAAACTACGTGTAGTGATTCACCAGCTTATCATATTATGTGTGGTACTCTTGCTTTAAGATATTTCAACTTTTAGTTTATTTCAGTCTCTTGGTGAGTCTACTTACACCTATCATGCATGTTTTAAGATTACGTATGAAATTAGTTTTAATTATTGCATTCAACCCCACTTAATAAATTCCAGAAGTACTGATCCACATATATGTCTGTGTTGCTACATCATTTCATAATGTAGGTACCAGTTGTAGTCGATACGTACAGTTTCCATGCCAGCAGGTGATGAGTTCTATTTTGAGGACTTCAGTCAGATGTTTCTCATGTACTTTACCTTATTATTCATTTATATTGATTAGTGGTAGTTGTAGGTATGTCTCAGCTATCTATAGTCAGTATAGTAGAGGCTTCATAGATGTCAGTCAGAGTCAGTCTTGTAATTTCAATTCTCTCTTTAGTATTATCGAATTGTAAATTGTATCAGTATTATATTTTTCCCAAATTTTGTCATGATTATATTTCTACACAGCAGAACCAGTTATTTAATATATTTTAAACCAGTTGCTCAACAGTATGCCAGTTCATGGTTAGCTTGAGATCATTTATGGTTCCAAGCATCGTGTTACAACTAGGGGGTAATCTCGGGTCGTGACACTATCCATGTATTAGTTTTTAGTTATTTTATGGTTCGGCCGGGGCCCTTGTTCCGGTTTAGATAGATTATTATTTTCAATTCATTAAAGGCTTCGTAGATTATTTTTGTCATAACCCGAGTTGAGGCCCTGGCCGCAACGAGCATCCCGAACCACGAAGGCCCGAGAGACCCCATAACTTCCCAACCTACTAGTGATATTGTCTGCTCTGGGCACAAGGTCACACGACTTTAAAATGTGTCACTAGGGAGTAAGGCTTGCTTACTTATATTCCTAGCATCCCTCCCGTGTTTTGTCGATGTGGGATTCCTTCTCCTAAGTTGAAGCATCACATACACCCCGCCTTATGGACTCAATGTCTTCGCTGAGGTTTTCCCCACCAAATGGGATTTGCCTAGAATCAAGACTGAGGTTTTCCCCGCTTAACTGGGATTTGCCTACACTTGATTTAAAATTTGGCCCACATTGACAGGGCTGACACAGGAGCGGCTCTGATACCATTCTATCACAACCTGAGCCGAGGCCCTGTCCACGACTAGCATCCCAAAACAAGAAGGCCCGAGAGACCCCTGTAACTTCCCAACCCACTAGTGATATTATCTGCTCTGGACCCAGTCCCGCGCGTCTTTAAAATACGTCACTAGGGAGTAAGGCTTGCTTACGTATATATCCAGTATCCCTCCTGTGTTTTATCGATGTGGGACTCCTTCTCCTAAGTTGGGGCATCACAGTAAACATGACAATTATACACATAACACCTTATCTAACTACGTACTACCTAGGGTTCAACTGATTCATATAAACCTAACGCTCTTATATACTTAATGACTCAACCACAATTCATCATTTTAACACTAGTCCTGATGTATATATATATCATGATTATCCACTTATCTTTCCACAAGTTTCCAACTTAGGTTATTGCACAAATCAAATAAAGCCTACTACTTACTCCCACAAAACATGCATCATCAATCTTAAGGTATTATTCTTACAACCATAATCCACATCTAAAGTTCAAGCCTATTATCTAATATCAACATGAACCACCGATGAAGCATGCCACATATTATACTAGTCCGTCAAATGGGAAAATCAACCCAAAATTCCTTATTTCACCTAACTTCAACCCATAATTTTATTCTCTCAAGGACATTACTACCATGCCTTATAATCTATTACAGACCTTCTCACATGCAGTACTAGTTTACAACTACTAGAGAAAAGATAATCAAGGGGTAAAGTCGCACATAATAAGGATAGTCGATCTTAATTGTATAATATAGCCCACTATCATCTATTAACATATTCTACTTTCTCACATCATATTTACTTACCCATGCATACGTCATAATTACCTTCAAAATTCATTAAACACTAATGAGTCTCTATCCATAACCAATTAACTAATCTACCCCTTTCCATTTACTGCTTATAAATGATTTCTACAACCCCCCCATTACTATCCACTCTGAGCTTCTTCCCTATTTAGAATAAATAAAAATCACTTCCTCCACAGACTACCATACAATCTACAAATCTTGCAAAAATATTAACCAATCACCATGAAAGGGCACACCACCCTCTACTTAAAGGTCACACAACTACACCTACCTTTTTCGCTCAAGAGTTATCCTCACCTTTAAATTCTTATCTTATGGCTTCATAGCACTACCTTTGGAACCATCTTACTGCTCATAGGTTATGATACCTTATCACATACTACTACTCAGGTGAAAATATTGTTCCAACATTCTGACACATCATTACCTGTAAGTATGAGATCTGCAACAAGGATTTTGAAAGAAACTAAATACACTTCATACCTCAGGCTCAAATGTAAGATTGATATAGATAGAGGTATACACTAGAATCAACAAACTTTGAAGCACTAACGGAATCCTCTCAGGTCCTTGTGTTACATCATAACCTTTTTTATGACTCAATCAAAAAGGACCATATATCTTAGACACTAAGATTTTTCACTCGTATCATCTCGATAATGAGACATGACCCATAAAATTAGAGAAAGGAAGAAATGTGGATAACTTTAATATGGACATCACAATGGCATAATCTAGAGTATGAAAAAATGAGGAAACATCTCCTAAATACCTCGTAGCTTCCTCCTTCTGAGTGTGGCGTGATATATACCCATAAAAAGGACTCTACTCAACACGACTTTATAGATACCTTGGGACCTTGAACCATGCTCTAATACCAATCTTGTCACGACCCAAACTAAGGGCCTGGCCGCTATGGGCATTTTGAACCATGAAGGCCTGAGAGACCCCTTAGCATGTAATTATAAGCATAACTCATATGATATAAAAGTACAAAAGATAAATTGAAAACATGGTAGTCTCGTAATCAAACTTAAAACTTCATAACATCATATCAAAGAAAAACCCAAATCCAATCTAAATAATCTACGGAGCTTCTACTGAATTAAAAATAATAATATATCTAAAGTGGGACAAGGCCCTCGACCAGAACATATAACAACTAAAAACTAACATATGGATAGGATTCCTTCCGAAGTAAAGGAAGCTTACCGACTCTGAACTCCTAGAACAATCTACTGCTGCTAAAATAGATCACAAAACTGAGCCTCTGATCCTACATTGTGAGACAATGTCGCCTCCATGAAGGACTGCCAATACTTGGAATGTATTGGTGTGCAGAACAATTCAAAAGCAGTATAATTCATATAACATGATCAAAAGCATTATAAAAATAATTTAATATAATAGAAACCAAACACATGAGCATACTTTAAAGAACTTTAAAACATTAAAGTAAACACATGATCTCAAAGTTGTACTTTAGTTCTAAGATAGATGGTACACCCTACATATACTCAATTCCACAAGCTATATGAAGTCTGCCCTTAACTCGGTGATCAAGACCCCAATCCAAGTTTACCGCAAAGATTGGAGTACGCGAAATGGTATACCCCCATGTGAGTACATTGTAGAAACCCCATGTGAAATGTTTCAATTATCCTCCCATGTAGGATAACACATCATATATTCTACATCGATAAAACACATTTTCCAACAATGATCCCTTTCACTCAAATGCTTTCTTTGGGTAAATATATCTAATTCTCTTTAAGCCCAACTTTAGTCCTTCAAAAACATACTTCATGCTCAAAGTATTTATTTTCCTTTCATGTTAAGGGTACTCCACGATAGGTACATGCCTAGACTTTCAAGTCATAGTATTTGATATCACATCCAGAGGCTTTTTCATTCAAAACATATTAACAACCACCAAAAGATTTATCATATTACATAGGAGTTCTTATTTCAAAATCATGTGCAACTTATTCATGAACACTCTCACTTTTTTTATGACTTGCACAGTTGGTGGCCAATGTTATCACTTATCACAAGCAATTTCTTTATTAGGACACAAAAGCCTTTTTATCATGGGAAACATCCTTTTGAAAACATGCATAACAATAATGCAAACCAGTTAAAGAGGCATTTAAAGTCATGGATTATCATCATTCATAAAACAACCCCAACACTTGGCACACGTAAACCTTATAATCAAAGGAGTTTATAATTCGTGTTCTCAAACACAACTCATAATTCATAACATATTAAGACTATAATTTCATCATGGAAAAGTGAAATCTCACAACTCATGCTCAAAATCACCTTTCAAAACTCATCCTATATATGTAAAAGATTTTAATTCATGCTCTTAAGTTGTTTCTCGAAATTGTACATATGCACATACACAAATATCATTTGAAATCCATAAATAAAAGATAATTTAGCCCATGATATTTAGAATAGTTCTACACATCTTTTGACGGAGAGAAATCGAAGGGGACAAAGAGATTTGCCCTTGGAGATCAAAATCTTCAAACCCTAGGTGGTTTCTCCTCTCTTGTAGAAGGGATGATGATTTGGGGATTTTGAGAAGTGGAATAACATGTTTAAAGTCCTAAATTTCATCCATATATGATTAGGAATGGTTATAGGATGATAAAAGACCTTATTGCCCTTAAAATAACTAAAAATGGAACACTTTTTAACGCTCGGCAAAGGCTTGACGGCGTATGTCCAAAGCCAACCTCAGGGTTGTCAGCGCACAACCAAAGCCAACCTATTCTAGTGGCATGTGGCGATTCCCTCACCACGTAATGTGGACCCTAGACCGGGTCCCATTCAAACACTCATAACTTTTGACTCCAAACTCGAATTGACGAACGGTCAGTGGTGTTGGAAAGAATACTCAAAGGGATTTAATTTGATATATTATGGGTCACATAACTCCTCATGTTCTATGAGTAATGGTTGATGGAAATTGATCCAAGAAAAATCATTGACTAAAACTTAACTGATATGAAAGTGCTTAACTTAACTTTGAGCTAGGTGACTTTTATGACGTATACTCATCTTCAAAGATGTTCTCACACTAATCATTGTTATTTGCAATTATTTATAGAAATAAACTATTAGATTCAGGTCTATATACATCGAAAAGACGGTTTAATTTTAGCCAGAAAAAGCGGGATGTTATAGCTTATGATGAATCTACTGGACTTGAAGAGTTGTAAGGCGCAGCGTTATCTCATTACCTTTTTCCTTCCTACTTGATTGAACCATCATTTCTACTATCGCGATATGAAAATGGACCTTGGGTGTAGTATGTTTGTACTATGTTCAAGTGTTAATTCAATGTATGCAACTTTGTTTTTCATTTTCCTAACACGTTTATGTATTGATTTGTCTATTAATGAACAAACTGTTTCTATCAAACTACTATGTTAAGAGATCTAAGATGTAGTGGTATCTTATAACATTTTCCCTCCTACTTGATTGAACCATCATTTCTGCTGTTGCGATAAGAAAATGGACCTTAGGTGTAACATGTATGTAATATGTTCAAGTGTTAATTCAACGTATGCATCTTTGTTTTTCATTTCTAACAAGTTTATGTATAGATGTGTCTATTTATGAGAAAATAATTTCTATCAAACTACTGTATTTAACAGATGTAAGGTGCCACTGTATCTTATGACATTTTGCCCTCCTACTTATGTGAACGAACAATTCTACTGTCACGAAGAAAATGGACCTCGGATGTAACATGTATGTCATATTGTTCTCGTGTTAATTCAGTGTATGCAACTTGTTTTTTTTCATTTTCCTTACAAGTTTATGTATTGAATCTTTGTATTTATGAACTATTTCTAACAAGCTATTGTATTTTATTGAACGAACATTTCTACTGTTGCAATAAGAAAACGAACCTTGGGTGTAATACGTATGAAATATGTTCAAGTATTAATTCAACGTATGCAAATTTGTTTTTCATTTTCCTTACAGGTTTATGTATTGATATGTCTATTTATGAACAAAATGTTTCTATCAAACTACTAGATTTAAGAGTTGTAAGGTACCGCAGTATCTTCTTACCTTTTGCCCCCTACTTAATTGAACGAACATTTCTATTGTCCGAAGATCATGTACCTTGGACATATGTAACATGTGTGTTCAAGTGTTAATGTAATGTATGTCACTCTGTATGTTCAAGTGTTAATGTAATGTATGCCATTTTTTTTTTCATTTTTCTTGCAAGTCCTGTATTGATCTGTCTATTTATGAAAAACTATTTCTATCAAACTAATGAAGTTAAAGAGTTGTAAGGTGATGTGGTATCTTATTACCTTTTGCCCTCCTAATTAATGAAAGAATATTTCTACTGTCCCGAAGAAAATGGACCTTGTTTCTTCTTCTTTTTTTCATTTTTCTTGCAAGTTTTGTATTGATCTATCTATTTATGAACAAACTTTTTCTATCAAACTAATGGAGTTAAAGAGTTGTAAAATTTTGCGGTATCTCATTAGCTTTGGCTCCCAATGAACATTTCTATTGTTCCGAAGAAAATGGACCTCAGAAGTAACATATATGTTCAAGTGTTAATTTAATGTATGTAATTTTTTTCCTTATAAGTCTTGTATTGATTTGTCTATTTATGCACAAACTGTTCCTATCAAACTAATGGAGTTAAGAGTTGTAAGGTTCTGCAGTATCTCTTTCCTTTTGCCCTCTCAATCAGCATTTCTTCTATCGCGAAGAAAATGAATCTTGAATGTAGCATGTTTGTTCAACTGTTAATTCAATTATGCAACTTTTTCCTGTTATCCATACAAGTCTCCACATTGATTTGTCAATTTACGAGTCGTTTAGGAACTTGTACTGATGAAAAACCCGAGATACAATATTTATTCTCAGTAGTAATGAGTCCTTATCACGACTCATAGTGCCTAAAACACAAAATTAAATCAAAGAGAACAAAAAATGCACATAATATTTTTGCTAACCTATAATTAAAAAGAGAAATTTTGAACAACTTATATGTTGATTTTGACACTATGGTCTAACTGATAATTTTTTCAGAAATTCCGTCAATAATGTTTAAAAATATAAAGGAATAATTAACAGATTGATGTATAACTGCTGGAAAAAAAAAAAA